>NC_134119.1:45762196-46065227 GCF_040939455.1 Microcebus murinus | reverse complement strand
AATTGGATATTCGTATACAGAAGAAGGAAACTTGATTCCAATCTCTCACCATATACAAAAATAAAGTTAAGATGGATTGAACACTTAAATGTAAAAACTGAAACCATAAAAAAATTTTAGAAAAAAATACTAGGAAAAACTATCCTCAACATTGGCCTAGGTAAAGAATTCATACCTCAGACCCAAAAAGCAAATACAATAAAATCAAAAATAAATAAATGGAAATTAATTAAATTAAAATGTTGTTACATAGCAACAGATGTAATCAACAGAGTAAATAGACAACCTACAAAAAATATTCACAAGCTACGTATCTGAAAAAGGCCTAATATCCAGACTCTATAAATAACTCAAATAAATCAGCAAGAAAAAAATAAAACATCAGAAGTGGGTAAAATAAATGAACATTTCTCAAAAGGAAAGAAACAAATGACTAATAAAGATATGAAAAAAATGTTCTATATCACTATTCATTAGGGAAATGCAAATCGATGAGATGCCACCTTACCCTTGTCAGAATGGCTGTTATTAAAAAGTCAAAAAACGAGAGATGCTAGTGGGGATGTGGTTGGAGGAAAATGCTTATACACTTTTGGTAGGAGCATAAATTAGAACAATCTCTATGGAAACTGTATAGGGATTCCTCAAAGAACTAAAAGTAGGCATACCATTCGATTCAGCAATCTCACTACTGGTGATCTACCCAAAGGAAAAGAAATCATCTTATATAAAGGACACCTGTAGGAGATCTGAGAAGAGTAAGATGACCAAATAGAAACCTCCAGCAATCATCCCTCCACACAAACACCAAATTCAACAACTAGACAGGAAGCACCTTCAGAAAAACCGAAAATCAGGTTGTGTGATCACAAACTAGAATCAATGACAGCAGGACCAACCCCATAACTAAACACAGTGCTTCCCATCTCAAGCTATTAGGGAGCAGTGGATTCATACCCACAAGTGCAATCCACAAGCTTGGAGGAGCTTAAGCTGGGGGACCAAACTCCCTACACTCCACTGGCAAGAGGTGAAGACAACAGGATAGAGTTAACACAAGTGGTTCATCAAACTTATATAGAATGGTTTCCTCTGAACCAATTTTCTATTATAAACATAAAATGATAGGTAAGCCACTGCTAAATTTTAAGAGAAAATACTATACAAATTGAGATTCAGATTAACAAAATTAATTTCACAAGAAACCACTTTACCTTCTTATCGACACTGAAGTCTTCACTGTCTGATGTAGGCCACGAATCATCAATACCCAGGTTGGTGGAAATCCTTTAGAGAAAAAATAAATAACAAAAATAAATGAGGTTATCTCCTTAAAATAAAAACATCTGCAGCGTTATATCCAGGTGCATCCACCCAGACAATAAAACAACGTGAAAGGTCAGCTATCTAGATATTAAATGATGTTTCTTGATATGCTTTATTAATAAAATTTGGTCTGTGTCTTAAAAAATATTCTAGTTACTTACTTGTCTCCACCTCTCACAATCTATGAAATAGTCAATGAAGACTTACTTTTAGTTTCATAACAAATATTGACAGCCAATATATCGGGAAAGCCTGAGTATATATGTCCTCACAAATTGTTCACTTAGTGACTGACATGACTTTTGGTACCTGAACTGGAAGAAACCTGATAACCTAAATCAAGGTAGAAAAATATGCTGTCCCTTCTCCATTACATGTCTCTGTTTCAAAGACTAATCTGTATCACTCAGAAAATTGGCAGTCTTGCTTCTTCAGAAAGGAAAGCATCTAAGAAGACCCTGTATCTTCCTTTGCTCTAAAACCATACAGGGAGTTCCTGGAAACATCTGAAATGTTTGAAAGATAAATGTACGAAAGTCAAAGAAAAATTAACATCTTGTTATTGGGAATATTCTTCCAAGAAAAAGTACAAAATTAAAAATTATACTATCCAATTATTTTGCCTATATAAGTCTTGCCTTATTCAGTTCTATACAAACTAGCAAGCCCTTAAAAACCTTCATAGACACTCAGACACTCAAGAAGAGAGACTCCTGGAAAAAGAGAATCCTGGTAGTCACACTTTTATTTCCAAAAGTACTATCTAAGTAGCTTCCTTCCTATGGGCTCCCGATTCCAGATCCCTCTTCTGCAGGGCTCCATGGCAGTCTCCAACCTTTCAATCTTCAGTCTAATAAAGCTCAGGTTCCTGAAGAAACAGGCTCAAATGACCAAGAGCAGGAAACCTCTATTTCCCCCCTCCTGATAAGCAGGCTAAACGGAGTCTCAGTCATCTTCTCCCAGGACAGGCATGCTATCAACTACCCCAGCTCCATGACTGATTTCCCAGCAAATCTTACCCCTGCTCCACTCTACATGTACATAGGAAGGACATCAGTGAAATGGGAAAAAAAGGAGAGGTGAGGTGACACATGCCACGGGCCTCAGATCTGTGATTCAACCACCTCTGGCCCCCCTAGTAGTCAAGTGGCTGTAAGCCACCCCTATGTAAGTTGGAGTGGAAGTAGATGATAACACATTCATATCTGCTCTAAAGACTCTTCCCAGTGACTCAGATTCTTTTAACATCTTTCCATAGAACCTTCAAGTTTGTCAGTTCCTCCAATTAAACAACAACAAAAAAAAAAACAGCAACCTTTGCAGAACTCCCTTGAACCCTCTATTTTAATGTACCTTTCTAGATTAAATCCCAATATCCTTTCTCATTCATTTATAAGATTTGTCTTTATCAAACTTGTCAGAAGCCCCAGTATTCTGATTTCTTTTCTTCAACCTGTATTTCTCTCCAATCCAGCATTGTTTTTCTTCAAACTTGGTCTTCCACTGCTAATTCCACTCTTATCCACTGCCACTGGGTTCACCAGCTAATTCCATTCTTATTCTCTTCCATTGGGTTCACTAGACCTACTCCCCATTTCTATTAAAACACTCACCTACAGGATGATAAAGAAGGAAGAGTACTGGGCTTCAAATGAAGAAACATGAGTTCAAATCTCATTTCTGCTACTGACTATATCCAAATAAATCACTTAAATATCTTGGGTTTCAATCCTATGTTATTTACCCAAGTAAAAAGTTTCAGGTATGCTATTTAAACAACTACTCGACCAATATGTAAAACACAGGTTAAAGAACCGGAAGATATTTTTATTAGTCTCTAAGATTCCTTAAAATCCTGAATTTCTATGTGTTTTGAATTCTCTGTATAGAAAAAGAGGGAATATTTAACTAGCAGAAATGAAAAAAAAAAAACAAGGAATGCAAAGTAGATAGTATAAAATATTAAGACAAAATTATAGAAAATCATGGGAGAACAAAGAAAGACTGTAGGAAAAAAATTTTAAAAGTTCATGTAATTAGGCTAAGATACCAGCCTAATGGGAAAACCAAACTGGGAAGTCATTAACTGGAAAAATCAATTAGAACCAACTAATAAATAGATGCTAAATATAATTAACATAACATAGCCTATATGTAGATATCCTTCACTTACAGTAAAACAATTCCTCTCTAGGACTTTCCTGGTCTTGCTTATGTAAAACCTATGGTCCTATAGCCACAGTGAAGTGAGATCTGCCCTAAAATCTTTGATGTTCAAAAGAAGGACCACTGTAATTCTCAAATACATCAGGACAAACTCTAGGAATAATGAGACTTCTAAGAAAAATGCCTGATGAGAATTAACATACAACTAAATCTGACTTTCTGAATGGATATTATTGTACCTGTACCTTGATCCCTATACTGCACAGGTTTCTACTGATCTATGCTAAGAGGTAAGCAAATACATTTGGGAGCCAGGCAGGCTGATAATCAAACTATGGGATCATGGGGCAGTTAATTAATTTCTTGGGACCACCGTTGCTTAATTAGTAAATAGTAATAGCATGGATTTTTGCAAAGCAGTTGTGATGACTATAGAAGATATGAGATGTTAAGCATATAATGTGGTCTGTAGTCCAGAATGGAACATTCAAGTATTAGGTTATTTTCTCTGCATTCCCTTATTTAACATACAATTTTTAAAAAATCTGCAAAATCCTACCTGACTGTAGAGTCTTCAGAAATCCCATCCACTATTAACGAAAAAAGTAAAGTATTTTTAAATCAACAACAAATATAGAATATTAAAAGAATAAAAGAGTATGGTGTTATATGCCTATAATCTCAGCTACTTGGGAGGCTGGGACAAGAGGATCCTTTGAGGAGCCCAGGAATAAGACCAGCAAGACTCCAACTTCACAAAAAATAAATAAATAACGCACACTTCTGTATCTGTTTTAGATTTTGTACCAAAATAAGAAAAAGACTGATGCTTTGTTACAAAGTATTCTTTTGGAGTCATACCTGGGGACTGTACTAGTATTAATATTATTGATACTGTTGGTAGGGAGTTAATCCATCAATAACACTTGCCTCCCCTCCTTTGATTTATCAAATGTAAGAGAGACTGGAATTTATCAGAATTTGGTGAACAGCTGTGTACAATAATCATAATCCCAAATGAAACCTACCAGAGTGACTGAAAATGATCTCACTAGTAGCATCAGTATTATAAGAAGACAGTGTCAAACTTAAACAGCATGATTTCTGGACTAACAGACTCAGAGCTACAAGAACAATATACAACAGTCCCCATTGCTGCTATATGTTCACACACTGCAACAGCAATTATCAACACAAAGGACTTCTTTGACCAAATGTGGTGGGGGGCAGGGGATTCCCCATAAACAATCAAGCAATTGATTCTGCAGGAGGCCCCAGCTGAGAGTCCTGTAATTCAGTTCCAACACTATGTTCAGATCCCACAGTTTGGGGCTCAGTCCCCAAGGCTGGCTTTTCCAATACCAGTCACAAATGTGGGCCTCCAGAACTTCTGACTGATCAGCTTCAAGTCAAGGTTCCTGCAATCTCCTCTTTGGGTTCCACTAATTTGTTAGAATAGCTCACAGAACTCAGGAAAACATGTTGCAAGAGATATGGATGAAGAGATGCATAGGATAAGGCATGGTGGAAGGAATAGGGTGATTCCATGACCTCCCAGGGCTGCTACCCTAGAACAACTTCCACATATTCAGCTATCTGGAAGCTCTCTGAACTCAGTCTTTGAGTATTTATGAAAGCTTCATTACAGAGAAATGACAAATTAAATCATGGGCCATTGAAGATCAAGTTATCTTCAGCCCCACTCTCCTCCCTGGAGGTTGGAGGTGGGGTAGAAGTCCTGACCCTCTAATCATGCCTTGGTCTTTGTGATGACCAGCCTCCATCTTGCAGCTACCTAGTGACTGCTGGTCATCAGTCAATCCTTTACACACAAAAAGATATCACTTTGGAGAGTCTAAAAATTTTAGTTGTTGTATGCCAGGAAACCAGATCAAAGACCACATATATATTTCACGATATCACATCCTCTCTTTTGATTTCTGTGGTATCAGTTACCCATGATCAATCATGGTTCCAAAATGTTAGGTGGAAAATTTAAGATATGTGCAATGCAGCTGCCATTCAGCATGCCATTCTAAGTAGCATGATGTAATTTTCAGCTATCCCACCCCATCCCGTCTAGAACCTGAATCATTTGCTTGTCCAGTGTAACTAAACTGGATGTGCTAACCACCCAATAGTCATCAAAATGCTCTGCTCCTAATATCCAAATATCAATATCATTGTGGCTTCGTGATTCAGGATCATCCAAGGCAGATGCTCATCTTTCTGATGTCAGAAAGTCAACTGTATTCTAAAACTGCTATGTTATTCAACTTAATTCATCTCAACATGTATGCATTGTATCATTGTATCATCTCAAATCACCACTAGAAGAAGGGTATGTACAAGGAGATAATTTTAGAGACCACATTTCCATAACTTTATGGCAGTGCAGAGCTATACTATAATTGTTCTATTTTATTGTTATTATTGTTAATAATAATAATACTCATACTGTGCCTAATTTAGAAATTAAACTTTATGATATATATGTATGTATATATCATATATATGTGTATATATAGGAAAATCATTGTATATATAGGGTTTGATACAAAGTTTCAAGCATTCACTAGGAGTCTTAGAACATATCCACAGATAAGGGTGGACCACTGTACTTATTTTGTTATGACACAACACAGCCTCTCCAGATTCAGTTCAAACTGTTCAGTTTGGGATAAAACACCTCACACCAAAGGAAAGCTAGGTATAGGAGCATTGTACCTTTGCAAGGCAAAATAGGAAACAAGCCTGGAACAAGGACCCTTGTTCTTAGCACTAGCAAAACTGAACTGCTTGCACACCCTGCAAAGTTCACTCATGCATCTCAGATTTTGCACTTGCTGTTCCTTCTGCCAAACATATAATCTTGTTAGATGTTCCTTCTGCCAAGCATCATTCTTCTGCTGCTCTACCTGGCATGCTTACCTGACATGTTACCCAATTTTTTAAAGCATGAATTACTTACCATGGACTTAAACTGTCTGACACATATTTAACATGGTAAGTACATAAGAAATGATAATTAAGAGCTCACAGAGAGCATCAGACACATAGTAAGCACTGAATAAAGTAATAAATAATGAAAATGACAATAAAAATATAAAGCTTCTGAGTGTATTTCTTAGATGTTTGTATTCTGTAACATTATAAAAATGCTTATTGCCTAAAAGACACTTGATAGTTAT
The DNA here is from genome assembly GCF_040939455.1 of Microcebus murinus. Classification (NCBI taxonomy): domain Eukaryota; kingdom Metazoa; phylum Chordata; class Mammalia; order Primates; family Cheirogaleidae; genus Microcebus; species Microcebus murinus. The sequence continues at coordinate 46,058,544 of NC_134119.1, read as the reverse complement.
TTGTCAATTGGGCAAGGAAATCAATGAATAAAAATGATTTTTTACAATTCTGTTGAAAAAACACAGAAATTATATAGGTACAGCTCTAGCTTATTATGAGAACCCTAAAGACTGAACCCACATCTATCATTGTTTCCTGCAACCTGCAAAGCCTAACTTATAAAAGTTCTTTAATAAATGTACTAAATTAAAGGTGTCACCATGCAGTTCACATTAGCAGGTACTTTAGGTGCCACACCTACGTAGCACAGTACCATTTTTTGTTATTGTGAAATGTTTTTGTACTTTTATTACAATTTTTTGAGCCCGAAGTTAGTCTATTGGCATACTGACTATGATAATCTTTTGGCTAATGGTAACAGGGTGTCCTATTCTAATAAAATTACTGTTATCACGACACTTATCTGGCAGATAAAAGAATATATCTTGTTTTAATGAAGTAAATATATCTCATTCAATTTCAATTTATGGGTATGAGGTCAATAATAGTGAGACCATGTTAGCATAAAAACCTGTAAGATAGCTTGTGCTTCTCAACAAGGAATTTCATTTCTGAAGTACTCAGTATCTTTACAAAATAACCTGCTGTTGGCAGTGGTGCACACTGGCCAAGCTTTACAGTTCCTATTGCTACTTGTTACTGTTGTTGACTTCCCAGTTTTAAGGACAGATACTTTCTTAGTGACAGGAATCACTATGTAATACCCTTGATCGTTGAACAAGGATTTGAAGTGCAGGGGTCCACTCATCAGCATATTTTCTTCTGCCTCTGCCACACGGAAACAACAACACCAAACTTCTATTCCTCCTTCTCAGCCGATTTTGAGTGAAGATGATGAGAATGAACCTTTCTGATGACCCACCTCCACTTTGTGAATAGCAAATACAGTTTTTCTTCCTTATGATTTTAATGATGATTTTGTTCTCTCAAGTTTTCTTTATTATAAGAATACAGTATATAATACATACAACATACAAAACATGTTAATTGACTGCTTATGTTAACAGTAGACTATTAGTAAAGTTTTGGGGGAGTCAGAAATTATGCACAAATTTTTGACTGCACAGGGAATTGGTGCCCCAACCCATGCATTATTCAGGTCAACTGTATGTCATTAATATTCATTTCCTAGATATATAAATACCTCATTTTAATAAGAAGTCCAATTTATTATAATGTCACCATAGAGGAAACATATAACATACTAACTTTAAAACCTTTTTTTTAATTTATTCAAAAACATTATAGAGCATTTTAGGGACCATAATTAAATGAAGACTATTTTTAGACAATATTGTTTGACCTTATAAACTCCCTACAACTAACTTACTAAATAATTCTGAATTCTAGATTACTAAGAAATAAATTTTAAAAATACACATGCAATTTATAGATTGTCTTTTTAACTGCTCTTCTGTGCTCAAAACTTCCTTACTCTTAATTTGTTATCCCCAGTAGAACCACCAAGAGTAATTCACTATCAGAGGTCTTACCTGGATTGCTATTTTGAGAAAGATTGTCAGGTATCTTTTCTTTATATTCTGAAGCTTGGAGGTGAATGCTATGTATAAAAATGTAATAAATAATATTACTATTTTAATGTTGATATGAAAACATTTACCAAATATATGAAATTCTCAAGAGTATTTCAACAAAATCAGAGCTAATACCAGAACTTTAATTACCCCATACACTTCAAATTTGTAAGCTCTGCAAAGTTCTTATTAACCACTTCGGTACTGCGCTCACTGGCCAATAAACCTGCCCACAGCCAGCACTCACAGTCCCCACCAGAGTTTGTGCTGTGCATTGACGACGAATGCGTTTTGCTCTTGTGTGATGAGGAAAGCTTTAAAGCACTGAAAGCTTGTTTTACTTTACAGGCAGCTTTACTTGTAATGTAAATCAGAATAGGTAACATATGCATGTATGTTTTCATTACGTTATTTTTAAATGTTCACAATTTTATTTTGATAAATGAAAAATGAGAAAAGTCATATCACAGCTGTCAGCTAACGTTGCTGTGCGCGTTCATCTGTGGCTGTCGACTACAGTCGACGCTCGTACTGAAGTGGTTAAGCTCCTAATTAAAGAATAAAAAGGTAAGGTGATGTCCTCATGAAATGTGGACAGTATAGTTCCTTCAACTAACTAGAGTATGCTTGACTTAATGAAAACTGTCCTGAAATTCAGTCTTAGCACTATAACCAATGGCTATTTGTTCATTGACAAGTTGCTTTTCTTAGGCTTGACATCTTCAAAACTTGAGGATTTTTCTGCCTTCTGTCACTATTAATAGGTTGTTATATATATTTGATATTAATAATATAACATTTTTTACAATGCTTGAAGAAAACAGTGAAGTAACGGAATACTTTGTTCTTGAATTTAATTGCTGATATTACTTAAGGATCCCAAATGCAATCCATTCTGAGGCCAGGTGCAGTGGCTGATGCCTATATCCTAGCACTCTGGGAAGCCAAGGCAGAAGGATCACTTAAGCTCAGGAGTTCTTTCCAAGCCTAAGTAAGAGTAACACCCCATCTTTACCAAAAACAGAAAAAGTTAGTGGGGCATGGTGGTAAGTGCCTATAGTCCCAGCTACTCAGGAGGCTGAGACAGGAAGATCTCTTGAGCCCAGGAGTCTGAGGTTGCCGTGAGCTAGGCTGATGCCACGGCACTCTAGCCCAGGCAACAGAGTGAGACTCTGTTTCAAAAATAAAAATTTAAAAATCCATTCTGTATTTTTCCATAGGTTGCAATATTCAAATGTTGAAGTTTTCAGAAAATGTTATTAAGTTCTACTTTTGATTATTAGTTGTTTTATTCTTTGTGGTTTGTAATTCAGGATATTCAGCTATTACATAATTTGTAACAAAAATTTATTAATAAATATTTTATCTTCTTAAATTAGATAACACAAATGTCCCTGATTACTGAGCTAATCAATCACACCAAGAGCAGAAAACTAATAAATGTCAAGACCTGACTTGGACTGCTACTGTTCCTTCTTTACCTACTCAAACTCTGAACCAGCAGATCTTTGTTAGAATGATGCTTAATGTCCATGTTTCTCGCCAAGTGATGAGGAAAGCAACAAGTTACTTTTATTTCTTCTCAGTTCAATGAAGGAAATGCTAGTTAAAATTTTCTCATGTCTGAGATAAGTACCAACAACATATTTGCATGATAACATCATACATGTCCAAAACTCAACTCCACTGTCATTTCATAGATCACTTTACACAATTTTCTTTTTAGTGAAAATCACAATTTTAATACTGGGTGACACCTGTTTTGCTTTGACACACACTGTTTCCTTGGAGCTAGTCAGCAAATAGTCAAATGATGTTCAAAGGACTGCACAAAATTTGGAATGCTTCATAAATTTTCATGTCATCCTTGGGGACAAGGACCATGCTAATCTTCTCCATATTCTTTCAATTTTAATGTATGTGCTGATGAAGCAAGCACAAAGCCCTGCATGGACACTTATGAGTCATGGGTGAGGCTTGGCCCTGCTAAACCCAACAACCTCCTGTTTATTTATTTATTTAATCAACAGAGGAGCCAGTCAACCAACCAACCTACTTTAGACTCAGAGAATTCTGTTGACTGGCTTCCTTGTGCGGTGGAATTTGAAAATATTTAATAAACTTGAAGTACAGATCTAAGTATTCATAGCTTGGGAGATTTTCACTATGGAAAACAGATCACTGGAGGGGCCACCTACAAGTTTGTCAGCCTAACTCTGCAGAAGGATGAAATGTAACTTTCCAATACCTAAGAAAAGGTACCACACAGGGGAAAAAGGAGGCTTAGCACACAAATCCAGTAGCAAAGAAGAAAGGAAGCTCTAATATCTTCCCGCAACACTATTTGAAACTCTCTGACAGTTTAGAACACTCCCAACTATTTGCTAGAGGGAAGACAAACAAGGGCATCAAGGGATAACTTACCAAGTCTAGGCTGAGATGAGGGCACCATGTAAGGTTTTGAGTGTGGACGGGGGGCCGTTTTGCTCACTGTGTGTGTGGCTATCGCTGGGAGGCCCAGCTGCCAGAGCAGGGCACTGGTGCTTTAGGAACAATGGTTGAGCATATGCGCCTATGCATGTGAACTCAAAAAATATGTAATGTTGAAGTCTAAGTATGGATCACCATGAAGACGAGGGATGTGAATCTGTAAGGGCATCCTGGTTGCAAAGGTCAATCATTTCTAGATAGCAAGACCAGTGTCAACTGCAACAACAGGATCATACGAGACGATAGAATGACTGAAATGTCCTTTCATTCCGCTCCTTCTGACTTGTAAAAATGACTGTCTTATTTGCACTTAAAGAACCCTTTAATTTCTTCAAAAATTCAAGGAGGAAGCTATAGGAGATAGCCCATAGGAGACAGTACAAAATTTTCTGTTAATCAGACACTTCAAGACCCAAATAACTAATTAGAAGAATCAAACATGTCACATGATGGTTATCCCGTGCTGAGGGGTTATTCTTAGAATGAAGTGGACATTGATATCGCTCAAGATAAAGATCTTAAAACTCCTGAAATACAGAATTCTGTATCTATTACTACTTTTAAATACTTTAGACTTTTGTTTGATTTCTGGCTGATTAATTGGACTAACTCACTGCCATTCCCATACTACCTGAAACACACTATGAAATTTCACCTGATGTATAAGATACAATACTTATAATTATTTTAAACTTCAATTTAGTGTTAATTAGTCTTTTAATGTAAATAATTACTTATTTAAACCACTAGCAGTGGGATAATCTTTTGCAGTACATCCAAAGATATCTTCAGAAAAACATCAATATCTTGCTCAAGAAGAAGAGTGACTGTACTTGGTAAATTACAATGTGCAGAAAGCACTAAGGCTGTTCTAAAATAACAGAGAGGTAACTTCATGCCTAGAAACTTTAATAAAATTATTTAAAATGCTAATTTAATATACATTACCAGCTGAATATTTTGCCTGTCAGTGTAGAATTAACCATTTACATGTACTAACTGGCACAAGCATCTTGGATGCTCAAGTGTTCATCTTTATAAATTACCACCAAGGTTAAAAGGAAAGGACACAAAGGGAGCCTTTTGTCTCATTTAGGTATGACACAGAAGTTGGTCATTCCTTGCTGAGATCACTTATCTAAAGTAACCAAAGTATTAACTGAAGTACTGTCCATGTCTTCCCTATTTTGATATAATGTACTATAATTACAAGTCAACTAGGGGTCAGTTAAGTAAGCACTATCTGCAGGCTTAAAACAGTAACATCAAAATAGTGATAAAAATAGTAGTCACATTAGTTTCAGTCAATCATGCTGATGAGCATGTGCTGGGCACTGAATAAAATGTTCTATATACAATCTTACTTGTACACAACCACCCTGAGAAGGCATATCGTTATTCTCCTTTTCATATTAGAATACACGTTTGGTGGTAAGTAGTGTTCTCAAGGTTACACACCTAGCAAGTGGGAAAGCTAGAATTTAAATTTAAAATCTTGTGTGAATGGAAAGCCTCTTTTCCCTTTATCATCCACTTATGGCTTATCTTCTTCGTTAAACAAAAGTGTTATCCAAATAAAATTGTCTTTCTCCCTTTTCTCATAACAATTAAGAAGAAAAAAACTCAAAATATGATACGAATAAAAACAGTAAAAAACTGATGAACCCACAGTATCTAATTGTAGCAATTAATAATTCTTTAGGAATCACCTAACATCAATATTCTTCAAAAACAACTTAAAGCAGAGAGTCATCAAAAAGACAAAATGATTTTCAACTTCTATTTATGTTTCATATAGCATTTTGAAGGAAAACTCTAGAAGAAGCAAAAGTTAAAAATATTATAAAAGGATTGAGAACTTCAATATTGAGTCATAAAATGAACTAAAAGTTAAAGTCCACACTTTAATAAAACTAATATGAAACCTCTTTAGCTGATATAACATCACATGATCAAAAACATCAGATTACAAATAACAATTATCAGTCAGCATTATAAGATGATGAATCCTACTGCATACTGCCCTTTAGGCTGCCCAGTCCATAGTTGCTTTTCTACCTGATGATTTGTGTTGATATTTGTCACTCTATCCTCCCCAAAATTATGTTAATCTTCTTGTTCCTTTAATACTTCTGACTTAAGTGACTCTTGCTACCCTAAAATAACATTCACGTTTATTTTTTTAAAAAAGCATTAAATACTATACCTTTTAATTTTATCTACTGCATTTATATTTGCATTCTTCTTGACCAAAAATTCTATCATTTCCTTCTTTTTTCCACTTATAGCAAGTAAAAGTGGAGTGAGGTGATCCTGTAATACAGCAAAATCAATTTATCATTCACAAAATTTCATATTTCTCAATGGAAGTGAAAATTTGATGTAAGATTCTATGAACTTAAACATAGCATACAGAAAGTAAAGGAAAGGTATTTTCATCGTCTCACCCCTCTATGCTTTCCCATGTGCTGCTCCTTCCCTTAGAAACTCCCCTCCTCTCCCTCTCCCCGCTAACTCCTGCCATATCCCAAACTCATTTCAAACATTTATGGGTTCCAAGAATCTTTGTTTCTATCACAACATTTATTATGCTATACTGTAGTTATTTTATTGTTTTCCATCCAAACCAAGAACTTCTTGAGGGCAGGGGTTGTATCTTTTATCTCCACATTCCTAGACCCTAAGATGTAGTAGTAAAGGCTTCAAGTATTTTTACTGAATTAATGATCTCAATTATTATATCTACAGCAATGTTTCTTAAATTACATTACAAAGAGTATTTATTTACCAGAAGTTGAAGACTTTTTCCCAACAGAAAGATTCTATGACCATCTATGCTACAAAAAGGGTGCAAAGCTATATATCATATGTCCAGTATTAAAGAAATCTCTCTAACTTTGCCTAATCTCTATTTGACAATACATTTTTTGGCAAAGAACATGAGAAGAATGAAATCTTCAGAGATAAAGTTTTGAGAATTTTCCAGTAAATGTGGAGGTTTCCTCCAGGTGATACAAACTCATGTGATTCTCTTCTATCAGTGGTGTAGGACCCCAGGTGCACCCTTTCTCCAAATGGGTCACTAAGGAAATGGACTCTGAATAAAGGAGATAGGAGTCAAATGAACTTCAATTCCTTATTATTACATGGTCCATGTTGTTTCTCCTATGACAAGATGAAAGATGTTTATCTTACCTATTAGAAGGCTCAGTATGACTTTTCTCCTCAATTATGACAATCCTGGGATGCTTATGCACATCTACTTGATTATACTCCACTTGTATTCTGATTTCCATTTTAATTGGTACTTACAAAGTTATTTTTACTTAATGCAAAATATAAATCAGAAATAAAAATATAATAACTTATCAATAGAAGTTTTAATAGTGATCTCTGTGGATTATTGCTAGCATAATGAAAGCCACTAAATCATTTGCACTTTGTAGTGTCTACACTGAGGAGAAAAATATAATGTTGTCTGAATTAGCCTAGCCAACTATAACATGGGTAACCTAGAAAGCTTATAGGCTTTCAAATATGAGGATGATTTTTTTATGGTGTATATAAAGAAAAATAGATTTTGTAAAAAAATAACTTCTATATTCTAAAATCCAACCATATTACTAATAGATTAACATAATATAGACGACATACATTATCAACAAGTATAAAGTATCTTGAAAACCTTGAAATCATTTCAAAATATACTATAAAACAAGATTTCTCCTCTCAAATGCAGGCAAAGTAGGTGACCTGAACATGTGAAGCGCCTAGGTGGGCACAAGAGCAAACTGGAGAACATACACCTTGTATAAAGGGGGAATATCTGCACAGCATAGCAAACAGTAATATGAGCTCAAGGGACAATAGGTTTGATTCTTTGGGGAAGCCTGAAACCCAGGTTCCTTCATGTCTCCTAAATTTTACATGTGTATTCAATTTATGGAGGCAGACTAAACCTATTTATGGGCTGCATTTTGACTAGAGTCCTTGTGTTCTAAAATTTGCTAAAGATGTTTCCAAATAGTTGTGCGTAAAGTACATACGTATATGTGAAATTTTTCCTTAGTATCATAGATTTTACCAAAATATGATACATATTTTACCAAAATATGATACAAAATAAAAGTTGCTATTAAGACTCATAATACCCACTTGAAGAATTTTTCAAACATCTGTTCATTTACTGTCTATTTGCATTCATTTTCCCCCGATTGTTAACCAAATGGTTAACTTATATAGGGTTAGGGTTAGGGTTAGTTCATAGGACTGATAAAACCAGATTAAAAGAATTCCTATCTATGTTCTTAGGAACTTAAATGTTTTCAGTGTTTAAAACTACCGTCCTCATTATGCCAAAGCTCTATGAACTTAACAGACATACAGAGATAGTTCATAATATAGCAGTACCTGAATAAAAGATTCAAGATTTGCTATCATTCTAATTGAGAAAACCCTCTTGTAGTAAACATTTGTTGAACTAATCCCCTGAATGTTAACAAAGAAACGTTGAAATTCTTAAAGGGCCTACTTCTACTTATTGAAAGACTGTCTATAAGCAAATTTCTAAAGACTTTCTGAATGGCAGCGAACGACTGTGAAAGAGAAGGAAAAAGGTGTTGTTCTATAAGCTGATAGATATTGCCAATGATATTCTTTTCACCTGCTCAACCACAGAGCTAGAAAAATGCAGATAAAGTCAGACTAATATTATTAGAAACGAGAGATCTGAAGGAAGCAGAAGCTATCAAACTCCAGTTTTTCTAGAGATTTCTTCGGTTTTTGAAATATGGGAATTTACATATTATATTTATCTATTCAATGGTTCTTAAATAAGAGTGCATCATAATCTCGAGAAAAATATTTTATTGGTTAGAGAGAGGGTCTCATTATGTTGCACAGGTGGACATGAACCCCTGGGTTCAAGTGATCCTCCTGCCTCAACCCTCCAGAATAGCTTGGACAACAGGCATATATGAGTGCACCGAGCTTTGAGGAAATCTGTTTAAATATGTATGTCCAGGCCTCATTAAATATACTAAATCAAAGTCTTCAGGGATTAGCTGAGACTTGTAGATTGTTAAACAATGTCCCCAGGTCACTGTGATACACAGCTCTAGCTGACAATCAGTGGAGTAGACTAAATCACTTCAGTGTCGTGTCTCTCTCACGTAGCCAAGTCCCTTTATCATTTGGAAATCTGGCCAAAAACAGGAGATAGTAAGACATGGAGTTATTTACTGAAAACTCCGTTTAATTTTATTGCATAGGGTTAGAACAGGGACTAAGAGATTCAAACTACAACTTGATTTTGCTTTTTATAAGCTCTGTATCTCCCGCCTTCCCAACAAGAAATTCCAGTAGAGTCTTGTCTAAGTGGCAGTTTCTGCAAGAGTAGGGTAAGAAGTCAGTTAAGTACTTATTCTTCCCTCTTCTGAAGTCTTTCCCACATCATCACCACCTCTGCCAATCTGGTTTCCTCAGAGTCCCCATAAAATTGATTTCTGGGAAAGTTTACAACTCACTAACACTCTTTCCCAAAATGAGAATTATTTTCCTGAAAACTGAAGAGCACTTTGTATAAACATATAAATTGGGAACAAACAAACACACAAAAACCATCTTCATTGTATTTTCCCTAAATTACCTACTTTACAAACTGGCCTGCTTATTTCTTATTCTTCTTTTTTCCCCTTTCCATTTTTATCTCTTAAGTCTTGCAAATTAGAGACAAGTCACTTTGATATAAATTACATTTTTAGGGAACTTGTCAACAGCAGCAAGACTTCCATTTACTGTGTAATGTTTTATATATGAATTTTAAGATAAAGCTTATTTCCAGGGCATATTTGGCTTCCCTGGGTTATTTTCTACTAATAAGGAAAAAAAAAAAAAAAAACTTGAGAATGCAAGTTTTCCTTTAACAAATGCACAGTTTTCACAAACATTAACCATGAACGTATAAAAGAAAGCTGCATCCTCTAATGCCTCTTTAAATGTTTCAATATTTAAAGTAAAATCATAGACAATTAAGTTATTTCAAACTATTTTCATTCAGGGAATATTCGAGCTTCCAAATATGGAAAATTGATGGTTACATATGTCAGTGTTCAACATTTTCAAAATAAAGTTGGTTGATCTATACCTTATTTATTGCTTCTATATTTGCGCCATGTGAAAGGAGTTTTTCTGTGATCGATGTGTTCTCATGATAGACAGCGTAGTGAAGAGCTGTGTTGCCACAGACATCACTGCGATTTGGATCCGCACCATGTTCTAACAGGACGGTGGCACACTCTTCTTCCTGGCATTGTACTGCCTATCAGTGTCAGATCAAGAAATGCATCATAAATTCTAGGAATTCAAAAGAACATTCCACAGATTCTACCAACTAGTTATGTTTAAATGAAATAAATGTGTTCTTATTCTGTGTATTGAAATCAAATTCATCTCACACCGAAATAGATGGCTGTTACATACCTTAATCAGAGCTGTCCTTTTTTCACTGTCGGGGACATTGAGCTTGCATTTTCTATCCACAAGGATAGTAACCACTTTTGGATGGCCACTGGCGCAGGCCAAATGGAGAGCAGTCCTGTGAAAGTGAGAGGGATTTTTAGGAAATTGTAGTGCACTATCTTAAAATATACAGTGATTCAGGTAATTGTAAATATTAAACAGCATGTTATTCCTCCACCTTCAAAACAAATATTTAATTTTGTGAAGAAAGTATAGTATTTATTAGCTTGTATTCCTCACTACATTAATAAAAGAGCAACCTATTTGAATAGAAAGAGCTTGGCTTTTGGAGTCAGTTCAACCTGAGTTGGCATCCTACTTTAAGCTCTGTCAATTACTAGCTATCACCTGGCCTTTTCTGTGCCTCAATTTCTTCTTCAATAAAATCGGAAAAAAAAAAATAGTAGCTATCTCATAGGACATCACCATGATGCTTAAATGAGAATCTGTACAAAGTATTTTGAACAGTTCCTAATGCAAATAATAACTCAATGATAATTAGATGATATAATTATTACTCCTATTAAACAAACATGACATTTTAATTAGGTAAAATGATACAATTATACCTACTTTGTGTTTTTCCCCCAAGACTAGAGATAACATTGTATTTCAGTGATGCCAGGGTGCTCATTTGCTCACATTTTAACATCACTGATACTAGAATGGTTCTTTTTATTTATGACTTATTTAAACTATAATTAGCAGCATTTAAAAATTATCTCATTGATAAAATAATGGGGCATCACACAATCAATGATGCCCTACATTAAGTGAAATATAGCATCTACCTGTTCTAGTGATATCATTGCCATTTATATAAATTTCAGAATCCCATTACTGGGCATCTACCTAAAGGAAAACAAGACATTTCTATAAAAAGAGACATCTGCACTCAAATGTTTATTGCAGCACAATTCACAACTGCAAAGATGTGGAAACAACCCAAGTGCCCATCAATACATCAGTGGATTAATAAAATGTGGTATATGTACACCATGAAGTTCTACTCAGGCACAAAAACAATGGTGATCTAGCACCTCTTGTATTACCCTGGATAGTGCAGGAGCCCATTCTACTAAGTGAAGTATGACAAGAATGGAAAAACCACACGTACTCACCATCAAATTGGTATTAACTGATCAACACTTACGTGCACATATTCACATAACATTCACTGGGTGTTGTGCAGATGGGAGGGGGAGGAGAGGATGGGTATATTCACATCTAGTGGGTGCAATGTGCACTGTCTGGGAGAGGGACACGCTTGAAGCTCTGACTTGGGTGGGGCAAAGACAATATATGTAACCTAAACATTTGTGCTCCCATAATATGCTGAAATAATTTTTTTAAATGCTATAAAATACGCTTAAAATAAAGAAAATTTTAAAACCAAGTAATTCTTACTTTGATTTCCAAATAACTTCAAAGCAAAGGAAACCCAGGACTCAAATGAATAGGTAAGTCTCATTTGTTCGATATTTGGATTTATATGATGTGTGAGAATCAGATATTTTCAATGTTTTAGTATTTAATAGTTAAAAATTTAAAAGGGCAGTTTAAGCTTATCTTTTATAATTTTCCACCTTCAGAAAAGCTTTTGTTTGAAAGGAGGAAAATCTTTAACTGAATTTAAGTCCTAATACTCCAATTTTAAATATCTCAATTGTTCTGGCTGGCCAGATAAATATGAAGTTTTTAAGGATGGATGTGTCCTGAAAGATAATAGAATATGTCTGCTACATAATAGGTATTCACATTATGTTTGGTGAATAAATGAATTGAAAGGATAGAGTTGAAAAGTTCAGTATTTATAAAGAAAACTCTTATAAAGTGATAACTTTGTAATAGTAACAATCATTTATATTTGCTATTTTTCATTTTCACAATGATACAGTTTAAATATGATTAATCTGAACTTTTTGAATATAATAAATATATATATACAACAAAACAGATGCACATTATACAAATGTATATATAATAAAATCTTCAGGCACAGATAAAAAGATCACCTTTACTTCTGAAGAGCTAAAAGTTGGTGGAAGATTCCAATCCACAAAAAAATTAAAAATAAATGAATATAAATTAAGAAATTATTTGTCTCTGCAAGATCCATATTACTGCTCTTCCCAGGGATTATGTCATTAATAGTAAACTTTTACTATGACTTTTAAAGCATACATGCTAATTGTAGAAATCACAGATAAGAAAAAGGAAAAAAATTCACTTACAATACAAATGCGCAGATTACCAAATTTTATCACACTTTGTACATATTTTCAGCTAACACAAGACCACAGTGTGTTTGTGTACATGTATAATCAAAATGATTTTTATTCTTACTTGATATACCTAAATATTCTTCACATGTCAGCATATGTATGTATCTATGCTACCTTCTATGGTCACATATTCCATCCTATGGACACAACCAAATTGATTTATAAAATCCATCCTATGTGTTCCTCTTAATACATTATTATTTTAAGAAGTGCTCAAAAAAACAAATCATATGCTCTCTATTTCTTAAGGGTACTTTCGTACAATGGAATCCAGGTGTAAAGGGCGTATGTATATTTTAAATGTGTAGTTACAGTTCCCTCCTTAGTGCAGTAGGCAGCCTGTCAGTGTCCTAAGCGCACAGTTATCACCAAGTTGTCTATTTGAAAAGAAATCAGCAACATAAACTATAAGAACCAGTAAGGCCAGGCGTGGTGGCTCACGCCTGTAATCCTAGCACTCTGGGAGGCCGAGGCGGGCGGATTGCTCTAGATCAGGAGTTCGAAACCAGCCTGAGCAAGAGCGAGACCCTGTCTCTACTATAAATAAATTAATTTGTCAACTAATATATATGTAGAAAACAATCAGCTGGGCATGGTGGCGCATGCCTGTAATCCCAGCTACTTGGGAGGCTGAGGCAGGAGGATTGCTTGAGCCCAGGAGTTTGAGGTTGCTGTGAGCTAGGCTGACACCACGGCACTCACTCTAGCCTAGGCAACAAAGCGAGACTCTGTCTCAATAAAAGAAAAGAACCAGTGTAAGTATTTTCAATGTTTAATATTAGTATTTAATATCTACATTCCTATAAATTTTGTGGAGAGATTAAGAGTATCTCATTCCTGGTTTAACCTAAAATCCTTCTCTTAGCAAGGACACCATTTTTTCCTATGTGTGTAGGTCACTTGTGGATCTGTAAAAAACGTACTTTGCCCAATTTTAAATTACCAGTCAGTTTTTTTCTTGTTTGTCACCATTATCAAGTTCTAAATTCTTTCCTGTATTTGGGCGTTTCTGGATTTTCTATTGTTCCACTCATTTATCTGTCTCAACTGTTAATAAATGATTAAATTGTGGAAATTAATAACACATCTTGAAATCTAGAAGAGCAAATCTTCTTCACTCCATTACAAAAACTTTCTTCATGTCATCACAATAGTAAGAGACACCATGTGTAACTCAGAAATTTGAAAACCTTAATACTTTTATTTGGCTTATGTAAAATTGATAAATATAGAAAGAGCTCACATTTTCAGAAAAATGAGTTTTCCTGTTGAAGACTATGGTACCATACACCCACACTTCAAAGTTTCCTTCTAAGTTCCCTGAGTGAAGGACACATTTACTAAGTAGGAGTACATTGACATAAAATGGATACTGAATTTCATGCGAAGATGTTTGGCCCAGAATTTGACGCATTATGCGAATTATTACTCTCATTATGTACCTTTCTATAATGTATATAACATAATGTGTCAAAATGTGTACATTAAAAATAAAACACCGTATATACTTGCGTTAAATATCTAAAATTGGCAATAAAGTGTCCTGCAAGGGGAACGAACCATGAGTGTAGAGGAACCCGCTGAAGTTTTGTTTTTGTGCCGCTGCCCACACAGACGGCCGGGGCGCCGGACCCCTGCAGGTGTCCACGTCGCGGGGCTGCGGGGCCCGCAGGGAGGACAGCCGGCGCCCTCGCCCACAGGCGCCCGGGCTGCGCCAGCCTGGAAGGGCGCTTCCCCCGCACTCGCCCGGCGCCCGGGCCGCGACGGCCGTTCCATTACCTCTTCTGTCTGTCTCTGGCATCCAGAACCTTCTTCTTCAGAGAAAGGACCTGCTCCACTTTCGCTACGTCACCAGCGCGGGCAGCCTGGTGAATTTTGCCGAGATCTTTCTTCCGGATGTGGTAGCGTGGCTGCAGGAAGGCGCTGTCACCAGCCTGGCCTTGCAGGCCGACCCTGGTCTGGCCACGGCCGCTGCAGGGGCGGGAGGGCGGCGCGCCCTGGTCTCCCCAGAAGCAGAAGATCTTCTTCATGGTGGCGGCTGCCGGCCTCGGAGGAGCCTCAGCCCACCCCCACCCCCACCCAACCCCCTGCTTATTCCCCGCCTCGGGTGCCCAGTGCTATCAAGACAACCCGATCTGACCACGACCTCCTTTTCCTTTTCAAAGAAAATCCCAGTTTCCAATGACTGACAGGAGTAAATCGCCAGGCAGAGCCAGGCAGCACTAAGCACCGCCAAGTGGCGCCGTTAAAGCAAGTGCGCGTGCGCGCATCAGAATGTGACATCCCTGCGCATGCGCACAACTGCCAACGGAAAAAATCCCACGACGCTCCTGTGGGTGCGTGGCTGGTCCGGGTTGCTCGGTCCCCACTGCCCACGTGTCGTGCACCTGCACGGGCTGGCTGGGCTCGCCCCGAGCTGCCTCAGCGTCCCTGAGTGCACCGCCCACCCGGCCTACAGGCCAGCAGCGCGACTGAAGCACAACTCTTGGCGCCTGCTCCTCCTTGCCCGGTGTCCATATCCAGAGGCCTCCAGGCCTGGGCCCGGAGCACGTGGCCTCAAGATGTCCTGAGAAAATGTGCCTTCGGTGGCTGGGTTACAGTTTGGTTTCATACATGCTTAGAGACAAGAATTACCTGTAAGACCCTAAGTCCATATGTGGAAGGTGTACACTTGTTTGGCCTGAAAAGGTGGGACATCTTCAAGTGGGGGGGGCCTTATAGGTTATAGGTGGGTTTAAAGATTATTTGATTTGTAATTGTTTAAAGAAATGAAGATGTGCATAAAGGCTTGGAATGTTTTAACTTCAGATAAGGATCAGAAAGAAGCCACCAGACATTTACTGAAACTCAAGTGATCTGTTAACTGAACTGATGACCTACAGGAATGGTGCAAGCAGTTGTCTCATATTATACCCTTGGGCCTCTTAATGATGTCTATCTTACTACTATGAAAAGGGATCGGGGCATGAGGAGTCCTGTATGACCTCCCTCCTCAAGACCTGCAACTTATTAGCTTTAGGGATTTTCTAGAGTCTCCTTGACAAAGAGGACACCCATCCTGTCACCCAAAGGTGGTTGATTTTAAGTTCTTAGATTTTATTTAGATTTAAGTGCTTAAGATTTTATTTTAGTTCACACTAATTTCAGATACCTTAAAAGTTTTCTCACATAAACATTTCATTGGGGAGGGAATAGGCAAAGCAATGCTATGACAGTGAAGTAAAACTTACCTGATGATGAATTTAGAGACATAGCCACCAATAATGTAATTGTAAGAAGGAAAGCCATTAACAACCTTAACAACCATGATGGATTTGTATTCTATCAAGATCAATACCTAATGAGACTTAGGTATTGGTAATACCTGTTTCAAGTAGAACTTTAGGAATGCATCAAAATAAGCAATATTTGGGACACTATTTGGCCTTCTAAAGTAGCTTTTTAAAATATTTAGGCTAACCCTGGAATATTCTTTATTCTATTAAGCATAAATATCTAAATAATGATAGGCAGAGAAAATATCATGCACATGGTTTTAGTCAAAGAACTATCACAAATTTGCAACTTGGAACAACTGCAGAAAATCAATTCACCTAGTGTAGAAATTGTTTACTCATTACTGTCAATTCAGAACATAATTGACCTTGGATAATACTGACCCTGATAAAATATGTATTGAATTTCTACTAAATGATATTAATATAACTAGTTAAATCCATATTTCTTTGTTGTTATTATGGTGCTCTAAACCAGAGTTCTCTGAACTTGTGAGCCACCACAAGAGCATCCCATCAATCTATTATAGGTTTGCCTAAGATACTAATCATCTGAGGGTACTGAGGTGGCCAGAGAACTACAACTTCAAGCAACTTGGTCCCCCTAACCCAGGACGTTATAGAAATGTTATAATTCTCTGTTTGTACCAGAACCAATCTAAGCAATACTCATTAACCTAATTGATTTTGCAAAAGACACAATTTAATGTTGAGAACCTAGAGTTTTGTTTCACTTTTCCAAAACAAACCATCAACCACTTTATTTCTGGCTTTTTCTTTAAAAAGAAACTACCTGGAAAGGAGCAGACTGAAACATGAAACACATCTTTAGGCCAAAGAACATTCTGAAAATATGAAATTAAAATCATGATTACACCTTGTTTTTCTAGAAAGTTTACTAGAAACATTTACATGAAATACCATAATTATTAAAAAGCAAAGTTTTTTTTTTTGGTTGGGCTTGGAATGGTCTTTGACTGTTATTCTGATTAAATCATTAAAAATTTCCTAACATTTTTATCAAGTTAATGTTTAAAAACAAATCTTTGCCACTCCTCAGCCTAGGAGAAATGTGTACATACGTTCACCGAGAAATGTATACAAGAACATTCACAACAGCTACTCTTTGAGCCAAAACCTAGAAACAACCCAAATGTCCACTTAAAGTAGAATGAATATTGTGGCATTTGTATAGTAAATTGCTATGCATCAAGGATAAAAACAAGTGCAAATTCAAATAACATGGATGAATCACACAACCATGTTGGGCAAAAGAAGTCAGACCCAAACAACCTTATTCTACAAGGATTATATCACAAGAGCACATTTTAAAACATTCAAAGATACCCATATACTAAAAGAAGAATAAAATACATTTGATCAAATAATAGATATAATAACAACTTTAAATTGCAGGAATAAAGGAAGAGATTAAACATCCACTACTCAAATGAACTATTATAGTCTCTGCCCAACTGCAGTAGCAGGAGAATTCTCCACGTAGAAGAATGTAAGATCTATTGAGAAAAACACACTTAGGGTCTCAAGATAATCAAAGAAGTTATAAATAACCCCTTATTAGTTATTAGTATTTTTAAGGCTGTACATAAAAGCATGTCTCCGTATTCAAAACTACTGGACAATGAAATGGCATTCCTATATAAGCTCTTTAATACTCAGTAAAAATTAATCACAGAACTACCTAATGGCAACCCCGTTCCATCTGTGTAAACTTAGATTTTATACCAATTATAAAATTGATTCATTTTATCATGGAAAACTTTGTAAGGGTCTATCTGAATTTTGAGGTCTTCTTTTATAATGCTTAGTCATCAGCATGTCTTTAGTTTTGGACTCAGAAATCTTATCCTAAAAGAAGTGTGAAATATTCAGTACATAAGTAAATACAATGCAGGCAGAAAAAAAATAAGCACGACCTGGCTGACCACAGCCTTAATGTAGACTCAGGCATTTAGAGCAGGCATTCTGACTGCGGACCTGGGACAGAATGAGAAGGGCCTACACTGATGATTCAGTTTTCAAATAATCACTGTGCCAACCATGATCTCCTCTGAAATTAAAGGAGCATCTGTCCATTTATACAACAAAAGAGTTGCAGTAAGTGGAAATCCAACTAGAAAAAGAAGCTGGATAAAAACCTCACACTTTATACAGCATAGATGCCCAAAAGTTCAAAAATTTTCAATAGATATAAACCAATATTAATAATGGAGACTTACAGTGCTAAAAATACCATTTTAATATCTTTATGCTGCTACATTTTAAGACCATGATTATGTTTAAAATAATTTTTAATTTAACTTGACACTTTCTCTCTGACCCACTGGTTATTTACAAGTATGTCAGTGCCTTTCCATAATTTGAGAATTTTCCAGATATATTGGTTATGATTAATAGTTTAATTCCTCCAGGCTCCATGAATGCACTTTGCATGGCTGTAATTCCTTTAAATTCTTTACTGTTTGCTTAAGGGCTCAAAATATCATCTACCTTAATGATAATTACTCTATGTTAACGTGACAATAATATATTTCACTTGTTGTGTAAAGTGTACTAGACATGTTAATTAGGTCAAAATTTTTTATCTTGTTATTCAAATAAACTCTTTCTTTACTGGTTTTCTGTCTACTTGCTCTGCAATTTATTAAATGAGGAGTATTTAAGTCTCTTATAACAAAGAATACATTTATCATTTTTTACCTCATGCATTTTAAAGTTCATTTGTTAGGTACAGAAAAATAACATTTGTTCCAGCACAACCAGGCTACCTCAGTTCTGGATGAAATATAGCACAGTATCACCAAAACAAAGCTAAGCACAATTGTGTGTCCAGAACTGACACTGGCTCGTTTACACACAGCCCTGGGGTGCTCTGAGTCCAGCAAAATACTGCTTCAGAGTCTCTTCTCCAGTCCTATAATGACCCTCTTCCCTTTGTGAGTTGCTCCCGGTCCCATTGTGTGAGCATTCCCTTACTGCAATAAACCAGTGAACCAGAATCTGTTAGCAACAGATTTAGTTGAGGT
Organism: Microcebus murinus; assembly: GCF_040939455.1. NCBI lineage: Eukaryota > Metazoa > Chordata > Mammalia > Primates > Cheirogaleidae > Microcebus > Microcebus murinus. The sequence goes on along the minus strand of NC_134119.1, from coordinate 46,039,392 downwards.
AGCCTAATTGTGCTCAATAAATGTTATTTTTCTGGATTTTGTGATGGTTATGGTGTTTATCAGCATTTTATAATGTGTAATTGTCTGTGATTTATTTTCTTTTCCTAAATAGACAATAACTTCTGTGCTTAGTTTTGTGTTGCTAATACTGTGAGTAGTAATACTAATACTGCTAGTTTTCATCTAGAGAGTCCCCTAAACCTTATAAGCTTCAGGCCCCACAGCACCTTGGTCCACCTGGAGTCCTTGGGTGAGTGTCACCCGCCCTGGAAAGACCACACTGGCTGACTTCTTCCTCCTCCCTTGACTCATCCCTCCTCCGCCACTGATTCATCTGTGTTGAGGTGAGAAGGTTTCTAACCTCTGCAGGTTCAATCTTTTGCCAATGACTTATGACATTATTTTTGCTAAAGGAACTCTTAAAGGGGTGTAATATTTCCAAAACTTGACCGGCTCAAGATCTTCCTTTACACGACTCCACATCCCCCATAGCTTCAGGACACAGCCAGTGCCCTTGGCTTGGTCCAGGAGATGAACCTGCTCACCCTCGGGCTCCCCCACTGCTGCCCACCTGGGGCGCAGACACTCAGGGAGAAGGTGGGGGAGCCTTGTGCACAGCCCCCAGCCCATCCCCACTTGCCCAAATATGGAGAGTTTTATCAGTAAAGGGACAAGTGAGAGGAAATCACTGTGTGTGGATGGTAGTTGCTTGTGTCAAACTGAGGCAAACCTGGAGCAGCTCCCTGCAGGGGGCCTTCACTCCTGACCCCCTCCCCTGGGCTTCTCAGCACCTGCTGCTCTGCCTGGGCCCCCTCCTCCCCACAGTAGCCTGGATCACTAAGTCCATGAGGCCCCCTACACCCCATACCTGGGCAGGGTCACACCCAGACTCAGACCTCCCCTGCTCAGGCCTCTGGGCGGTGCTTCTCTTCCCTCCCCCAGAGACTTGTTACTAAAGGCAGGGCTGAGGCTCTGCATGCAAGGTGGGCACGGCGTGGAAGCGTGTGTTCCCTTCGCACTCCCTGGCCTTCCCAGGGCCGGCCTTGCTGGCGCAGCAGGTGAGGGGCCGGCCTGGGGCTGTTTGGTGGACTCCCCTTGTCATTTCCCTTCAGTGTTCACAGCAGTGCCCACAAGACACCTGGTCTCTGTGACTGTTAGCATGGAAGGTATTTGCAAACCTGCCCCAGCCAGCCCTGAGGGCTGCACCCCGCTGTTCTGAAACAGCCAATGGAAGGACACTGTGGGGTGGGCCCTGTGTGCCTCTAAGGACTGTCACCTCCTGTTCAGGGCAGGTAAATATCCACTGTTCCAAGGCTTATGCTGACTCCCAGGTGGTGGTCTTTGTGAACTAAAGTGTACTTCTTGGAAAAAGAAGAGCCCACGGCATGTCAGTCCCATTTGTGTCTTAACTTCTCCATCCCTAAGGTGAAGCTTGATGTGAGGACTTACTTTCACTATTTGCTTTCAAGCAAAGTCCAGCCATAGGGCTGGTGGGTGAAACTGTAAAACCTTCTAGGGCACGACCTCCCAGCATAGGGCACGACCTCCCAGCATAGGGCATGACCTCCCAGTGCAGGGTACGACCTCCCAGTGTAGGGCATGACTCCCGGGATGGACCAGGGCAGGTTCGGCCTTCACTCTAGGATTTCTCCCATCTTTAGTTCTGGTTGGTGTTTTCCCCAACCAGTGACACAGACACAGAGACACACAGACACTTTTAGTCTTTATTTTCATGTAGGGACCTAAATAATTTGGGGGAATGCAGTGGACATAAATCACTATTTATTAGTATCTAGGGAATTTGATGGGAGAAAGTCAGTCCCTGGAGTGTGACCAACTCTGCAGACGTGGGTGGCATCTACTGCCTGGCTGGCCCCGCTGAGGCCTCCCCCCTGCCTGGCGTTCATTAAGGCAGCAGTGCAGGGACAGGGCCAGCAGCCGGCACCTGCTCCACGGGCCCTTCACCAGGAGCCGCTGTAGCTGAGCACCCGGGCTCCACCCCTCAAGCTCTTGTCTCTGCTCTGAGACTCAGATGTGCCCGAAGTGGCCGCTCAGTCCCCTGATGGGCTTCTCAGCTCTCAGGTGCAGATTTGCTGTCTAGACCCAGCAGGACAAGGAGCCCTTCACAAAGGGGCTGCTCAAACCCTTTGTTTTTTTTTTTTTTTCCTTTTCTTTTGAGATAGGATCTCGCTGTGTCACCCTGGCTGGATGGGGACCAGTGACAGGATCACAGATCACTGTAACCCCAATCAGTTTGGCTCAAGTGATCCTCCCACCTCAGTCTCCCAAAGCACTGGGGTTACAGGCTGAGCCACCACGCTGGGCCCAAAACCCTCCTCATGTGCACATCCCCAAGATAGGAAAAACTCAAGACGGAGCCAATGCTACTCTTTTATTAAAGGAGCAGAGTGTGGTGTACCAGCGAGTCTGAGAAGCAGTAGGGAGAAAGGAACAGGTAGAGCCAGTTGGCTGGTCAACAAAGGCCTCCTGAAGCCTTCTCTATTTGCCTCCCTCCCGGTGCTGGTGCGGGGAGGAGACCTGCACCAGGGCGGCGCCTCCATCCAAGGGTAGGGAACACTACAGGAAGGTGAGAGATGTGGGGAAGATGGGGGGGTGCAGCCCAGCCTGGCACAGACTCCTAGGCCTTCCGACAGCTGGATTTCACCAAGGTCATCGAATCTTCCCAGGGCACACTGTAGATCTCAAAGGAGCAGAGCTCTTCCTGTGAAAGGGAAGAGAGAGGGATAATCAGTGCAGGTCACAGTTACAAGGGAAGATGCCCAGCCATGGGATGCCAGGGTAGGGCCGAGGAAGCTTCGGGGTGAGACACTCGGCCTCCACCCAACCTAGCTGAGTCCCAGGACATGCAACCTGACTGTGCAGTGACCGCTCCTTGGTCCTCAAGGGCTCCAACAGCACCAGCTGGCACTGTGTCCCCTCCTGGGCCCACAGGACTTCACCATCCTGCCCCAGCGCCGCCCTGGAAGGAGCAACCTGTGCAAGGCCACTGGCGCCCAGAGGGTGCAGGTGGGAGAGATGGTTTGCTGTCACCAAGCTCCCTCCACCTCCAACCCTTGGATCCTTCACGTCCAGGGAGAGGACCCCAGGAAAGGGGAAACTCCCCCCAAAGAGCCTGGGATATGGAGAGGGGAGGGGGAGACTGGGGGAGTGTGGTTCTCCTCGGGGCAGAGCCCTCACAAGAAACAGCCAAGTCCTTGGAGCGGCTGGTGTTGGGTGAGCAGGGGCAGCCTTGAGGGCTTGGGCCACTTACAGACTTCTGATTCCCTCTAATCTGCTCAGCGTGGCCGTGCCTGTGGGCAGGTGGCCGAGGCTGGCACTGAACAAAGCCCTTCTCTCTCCCCAGCACCCAGCTCTGACGCTGGTTCCTCCAGCACTGCAGGTAACACTCCAGAACAGGCAGGGTTGTCCTTTCAGTACTCCATTCCCAAGCTAAAGCCCTCTTTGCAATTCAAATTAGCCATGTGCATACACACCCCCATCCTCCCCATATGCACACAGGAATGCATCTATGTAACTCACATGCACCCCTCACACCCAGGCTTTTATACATGAACTCCCACACTCCCTCCACACACACTCCTATACACCTCCCCACACCTCAACAGTGCACATGGACATGCATGCATGTCCCCCCACACTCCCTATGCATGCAGACACTCACGCACACACACCTCCATGTGTACACACACACCCTCCTGAACATGTGCGGGATCACAGGAACACACACATCCCCTTCTGCAGTGCATTACTGGCCCCTGACCCCCATCAGGCACATACCCTCTTCTGCCTCGGCTGCTCCTGGAAGGGACAGTTGTCCAAGTTGGGCTGAGACTTGGTACACGTGGTCCGGCCCATCTTCACATAAAAGAAGTAGTTCGTCCCAGCCACGGCCTACACATGTTCAAGAGCAAGATTCACCTACAGCACTGCCGTCAATTTCACATGCACACAGGTAGTTCGCTGTTGCTGAGTTACTGCCCGTGCCCAGAGGCTTCATGTTTGCATTTGTGAGCTGCCTCACTGTCACCTGCAGGCCATATAAACCACCGGCTCCCTCCAGCTGGCAGGGGTGCTATACCCCAGGTGTTCCCTTGCAATTCACTTTCTCTGAACAACTCCACCAAGGTGTCACACGCAGCAGACAAGTGGAAGGTGGCAGCCAGGGACTAACCCCTCACTGCATTCAGGAATGGCAGGCACAGGTCTGGGCAGCCAGCCCGAGTGGGACCAATACCCAGTCCCTGCACCAGAAGCACAGGCATGGCCTAAGCACAAGTGAAAGCTCTGTGTAGCAGCAAGGATTCATCACATCCTGCAACTGTGGCCCAGGGACAGGGAGCGCTGATCCATTCTAGGAGGGCTGTCTTCCTACAAATCAGTCTCAGCTGACTTCCCGCCACCAGCACACAGCCCAGCAGAATCCCACTCGCTCTGTTTTCCCCAGATTTATATATTCCCTCTCTCGTTTGTCAGTTGGAAATGAGATGCTTCACACACGGAGGGAGACCCATAGACTGCTCTCAATTGCCTCTGTTTTTTAGTGTGATTTGCTGGCAACATTTCTCAAGTGCATCATACACCTGCATGTCTTGCATTTTAATTACACAATAGAACTGACCCCCCTCTCTGCACAGGGCCTCCCCCAGACACTGCATGTCAGAACTGTGGAGCAGCAGGGATGAGGCACTCTGGGATCAGGGCGCTAGACCTTGCCCTGTGGATCCGTGATTACTCCAGTATCAGTCTGCCCATCTGTCAAATGGGCTCCCAGGACCAATGATCTATAGGGTCTTGTGCATCACTCAAAATTAGAGCCACCCTGGAGAGGCACAGGCCAGCAGAGACCACAGCACCAGGGGGTGCACCTGAGGTTCCAGGGAGAGGACAGTGGCTGAGGGTGCAGGAGGAGAAGAGGGGCTGCCTGGACTCCCTGAATTTTGAAAGCAGGTGGGAAGAGCTCTACACGCTGGCGTGCCATGCCACCCTGTGCTGCTCTGTCGCTCTGGGAAGCTGTACAATGGGCGCAGGGCAAGCTCGGCCCCAGCAGCCCTTCCTGACGCCCCCTCCCAACCCCTTCTCCACACTGACTGCCTCCCCCTCTGCCAGAGTCTAGCTGCACCAGACTGCGGCTGGCAGAGGCGGGGTTCGGGCGTGGTCCTCTGCACCCCAGCAGGTGCTCAGCTGCCCGTGGCTGTGGGTGGTGGTCTGCCGGGCTCAGAGTGAAGGATGCTCACCCTGGGGGCTGCTCCCAAGGCCATGACATTTGGAGGGAAGCGTGTAACTTCAGGACCAGGAGGCCAGGATCCTTGGGTGGTACCTGCTGAGGCACTCAGGGAGGAGGACATGCCTCCTCTGTGCGCACATTATGGCCTGAATCTAGCCTTGAGGGGACAGTAGGTTTAGCAACCGTCTCTATACCACAAGTGGCTGGACCCTAGGAAAATGCCAAGGACAGGAAATAGACCCGCTGCTGAAACATGATGCTGGCTGCAGGTTAGAAGAGTCTGAGGAGACAGGGCAGGGACTAGGATGAGAGCCTGGGCATGTCCTTGGGTATAAAGGCCATGAGAGGGACAGGCAAGGAAATCTGAATAAGCCTGAGCATGAGATAATTGAATGTGTCAGTGCTGATTTGCTGGTAATGCTTTCTGTGGGGCAAACCCAGCCAGGACTCTGGATCCCATGGGGAGGGGGCAGCACTCACCTGCTGGCGGGCACGCACCACCTGTCGCACTTGACTGTAGTATGTGTCATTGCTCTCCTCGTTGTATTTGCCAGTGGCAAAGTCCAGTGCCCGCTGCACTTCGTCATCATTGACATCTGCCTCCTCCATGCCACCCAGCCGGTTGGAGTTCTTTGCCACAGACTTTGCCAGGGTCATGGCCAGGGTCATGGCCAGGATAGCCAGCAGGAGCAGTGGGGCACGCAGGGGCCCGGCCATGGTCTGCTCAAATGCACAGCGAGGAGCCAGAGCTGCAGAGGAGCCGACGTATGATCCTGAGACCTCAGCCCCCTCCTGCAGGCTGCAGCGCTTTTACCCTGCTAGGGCGCCCCCCCCCACCCGCCACCTGGCTGGCTCCTCCTCTTCCTCCTCCATCTCCCTACCTTCCTGCTCCTGCCCTCACTCCCACCACTCCCCCAGTCCTCCTCCCCTCCCCAGTGTTCCCAAGCTAGTGTCACTCTGTCTCCAGAGAGGTCACAGTGAAAGCAACATGACCTCTTCACTGTTTCCACAGAAAAGGGTAAAAGAGACATCTTGGCCTCCTGGACTTGTCCAAGGTTAGGGGCATCTCTGAGCACTTGGTCAAGGTGTGGGAGTCCTCAGGGCAGGGTGTGATTTCAGAGACTCCTGGGACACCCTGTTCTGAACTTTTTGCCAAACATAAGGAAACTAACCTTTTGGGAAAAGGTCTCTGTGTTCGTCTTTCACGGCTCAATATTATTCAATAAACACACCTTTTACCAGCTTCTTCTCTGTCCAGGCAGTCTAGGGCCTGGAGATTGAGCCTGGCTTACTAAGCCTGGTCTTGACACTGCTGAGCTGCCAACCAATAGAGATGTGACACGCAGCCAGGAGCAATTCTAAATTCTCTAGTAGACACATTCAAAAAGTAAAAGTAAACAGGTGAAAGTAATTTTGATAATATTTTTATTTAACCAAAGATATCCAAAATATTATTTCAAATTACAGGAACAATTGCTGATAAGATAATTTATATTCTTCTGGGTGCCTGCACTATGTCTTTTAATTTCATTTTTAGTTTTTACACTTAGAGCATGTGTCAATTTGGACTGGCCCCATTTCAAGCACCCCACGACTACATGTTTCTGGTGGTTGTGGTATTGCTCAGCCCAACTTTGGGGTGTGGGGTAGGGGGTTGGGGGATAGTGAGTAATAATTAAGTTCAGGGAGTTACAGATGCTCTGTTGGAAGTGAAATAGAAGGCGGACAGAGAGAGTTGGTGCCACTGGACACTGGTCAGTCAGGGAAGTCTCTATGAGTCCTGAATGGACAAGAGTCCTGCCTGGACCAGGAAATCAGAGCTCCAGGCAGTGGGCACAGCCAGTGCAAAGGCCCTGAGGTGGGGCTGAGTGTACCTCTTCTGGAAGGGGGAGTGTGTCCTGGAACCTCACAGTACACTTTGGGAGGGGGCTGGACTGGAAGGGTACAGGGAGACCCCCAGCAGGCTGTATCGGGTAGCGAGGGAACCCACTGCCCAGCAATGGCTGTCAGAGCACACGGGCAGTCTCCTTTCTCCCCTCTGGGAGCCAGGGTGCCAGCTCTGTTCCTCTGTGCACTGCTTGGGAAATTCACCTGATTTTTTAAAAAATCACCTTTAATGAGGTATAATTCACAAAAATAAAATGCCTCATTTACATGCCCAGATGGAGGAGTTTTAGTAAATGCATACACCAGTGTCACTACTCTGCCAAGACCTAGAACATGTGCATTGCCCCAGGCAGTGTCCTCCTGTCCCTGCAGTTGACCCTCATGCCCACCCTGGCCCTGGCAACCCACCCATCCTGCCCTGTACACTTGTTTTTTTGCCTGTCCCTGGACTCCCATGAGTGGAATATGCAGTGTGAGCGTAGGTGGGTCTGGCCTCCGTTGCTCAGCGTGGCTTTTGTGCGTCCCCCAGTGGTTTCATGAACATGTTTTCTGGTCCTTTCTCCCCAGACTGAGAGCACCTGGTCAGCTGGACACCCTGTGGGCTAACAGAGCCCCCAGCTCAGGGTGGTGCAGCCTTGGGTTTAAATATGGCCCCAGGAGTGGAGAGGGTGGACGGGTGTTCTGAGCAGAGACCTGCCTCTTTTGTTCCCTCAACCCCACCCTCCAAGCCTGAAGGTGACCCTGTGGCAGTGCCCTGTGGTGAAGGCTGAAGGCGGCAGGCTTTGCCAGAAACACCGGCTTGAAGGGCAGCCAGAAGGACTCCCCTGGGCGTGGTGGGAGCACTGGCTGAGCAGTGCGAGCCCAGCCCTGCTGTGATCCTGGGGTTTGGCGATGAGCAGGGATGGACAGCAGGAATCTGGCAGGCGGGAGCCGTGCTACTGATGAGTGTCCCTGCTCTCCCTCATGCATCCTGCAGCCTCAGAGGCGCAGGCCAGGTGCAGGCAGGGTAAGTAGTGGGGACCTAGAGGTCCCTCGTGACGTGACACTGCCCAGAAGTGCACAAGAGCCTTCCTTCCTCAGCTGTCTGCCTGCCATCATCTCGACTGTCACAGCTTGTGCCTCCCCACACCTTGTCATCCGCTCCAAGGAGACAAGACAGGGTGTGAAGCTGGGGACACTTACCCTGAGTGATTTGCTGTCCTGAAGCTGCATGGTGAGATGACCTGGCCCTCTCCTCCAGCGTCCCATGCCGGCCGGGCGGACACGAGCTGTGTTCCTGTGGTGTCGCAGCCGCCTGGCCCGACCCATCTGTGCATGTGGGGCGGGGGGCTCAGTGGTGAGGCAGAGCTGTGCTCTGCATTTAATTTTTTTGTGACTTTCTTTGTGACATATCTTCAAACTTACAACAAGCGGCAAAAGTGATGTAGAAAGCTCCTTCGCACACCCAGATTCCCCGGTTGTGAGCCCGTGGCCTCAGCGGCTCCGTCCTTCTCTGTCCGTGTGTGTGCGCTGCTGTCGGTCTTTCTGCACCATCTGGGAGCAAACTGCAGACGGGATTCTTTTATCCTTAGACACTCTCGTGTGTGTCCCAAGGGCAAGGACGATCTCTTGCACAGACTCAGCACTCTGAGCGATTAACGGCACCAGCGTGGATGCGTCCTCTTGTCCCATCCAGAGCCACAGAACTTGTCAGCAGCGTTTGGTCCTCAGGCTTCGCTAGTCTCCCTTAATCTAAAACAGTTCCTCGGTCTTTCTTGTCTTTGTGATGTTGTCATTTTGGAAGACAGCAGGCCAATCATTTCGTAGAATGTCCCCAGTTAGGGTGGGTCAATGGATTAGGTTCGGGCTACATAGATTTGGCAGGAACGTTACAGAGCGATGTTGTCCCTCAGTGCCTCATGCCAGGAGTCCTCACTGTCCCTTTGTCCCGCTGCTGATAGATGCTGTTGTCCAGGATCAGATGGTGTCTGCCAGCTTTCTCCACTGCAAAGTTCCTTCTTTTTTTATCATTAGTAAGTGTTTCATGCAGCAATACTTTGAAAACATATATATATATATATATATATATATATATATATATATCCTACATCTTATCAAACTTTCACTGTCTGGCTTTAGCATACAGTGATAATTCTCACCTGAATCAGTTGTCATTATGACTGTTGTTTCTAACTTCATCCTTTCTTCTGTATTTATTAATGCGTTCATTTTTCTGTGAAGAAGCCCTCTCTCTTCTCCTCTAACTTCTATCTATATCTATATCTATATCTATCTATCTAATCTATCATCTCACTCTCTCCATATTTCTGTCTGATTCACAATTTATTATTTTATTCAAGGAGTTATAATCTGTTACCATTATTTATTCCAGTGTTTAAATTGTCTCAGAGTTAACCAGTGGGAGCCCCTTTAACCAGCTTCCTGTGTCCTATTTACATGTTTCCATCGTTATTTGAGCCTATCTTTACTTTCTGATGTAACAAGTTGCAGATTTATGTTTCACTTCCCTTGATCCAACCCTAGAGCCAGTGGCTGGAACTGTGAGCTTAGAGAGCAACACCTGAGCGCTGTGTGTGCTCACTGCTGCTGGGCTGCCACTGCACCTAGGGCTCTGGTGCTCACCTGGGCAACTTTGCCTCCCAGGGGGTATTTGGTAATGTCTGGGGACATCTTTGGTTGTCACAACTTGGGAGACAGGTGCTACTGGCATTTCACAGGTAGAGGTCAGGGATTTGATAACCGTCCTGCAATGCACAGGACGTCTCCCCAAACAGGGAATTCTCAGGCCCCAACGTCAATAGTGCAGAGGATGAGAACCTTGTTCTGGGCCTTCTCAGATGGACAGAGCCACGAACACACACAGGAACATGCCCATATGGTGATATCTATTTTTATGTTATCTACATATATGTTAGAAAACATGAGTTAACACTGACAACAAATCTAACACAGTGAAGTTCATTCTAGTCCTTCCCTTTCTGTAGATGAGACACTTTTCTTTGACGGTTAAAACTTACATCCCATTATCATCAATACACAGTCAGCCCTCTGTATCTGTAGATCTGTTTCTGTGGATTCAACTACTTTCACATCAAAAATATATTTAAAAATGCATCTATAGTGAACATGGACATTTTTCTTGTTGTTATGTCCTAAATAATAAAATATAACAACTATGCACATAGCATTATACATTGCATTAGGCATTATAAGTAATCTAGAGATGATTTCAAGTATACACAGAGGATGCACATAGGTTATACTCAAGCACAATGACACTTTATATGAGGGACTTGAGCATCTGTGGGTTTTGGTATCCCATCTGAGGGAGGTCCTAGAACCAAGCCCCCGTAAATAGCAAAAGTGACTGTATTTACTTATTTTCCCAATACTAGAAGTCACAGAAAGCATAACATTATTCTAGATCAGTGCTTCCCAATTTATTTTCACAGGACACTATTTCCTAGGGCTGTTGATAGGTGTTAGCCCTGTTCCCCCAAAAACAAAAGGTATGAGCATTACAATTATCTGTAAATGCTAGGTGTGGTGGCATGCACCTGTAGTCCCAGCTCTTTGGGAGGCTGAGTCAGGAAGATCACATGAGTCCAGGGGTTCAGGGCTGTAGTCTGTGATGCCGATCACGTGTCCACACTAACCCCAGCATCAACACGGTGACCTCCTGGGAGTGGGGGGCCACCGGGTTGCCTAAAGGAGGATAAAACAACCTAGGATGGAAAATTACTTATGAAAGTTTGAAGAGAATGAATTATGTTTGTTACCATAGGTATTTTATGTGTTTCAATGAATGTTCTACTTCGCATTGGTATCTCCAAGAGGAGGCTTTTGCATCAAAATAATTTCTCTGTATTTGTTCAAGGAATTTTTGAAAATTTAATTAGGAACATAGATTAACTCATATAACAATATTTGTGCAGTGTGCAACAGTCTGCAAAATGATGTTTAATCTGTCTCATCCAGTAAGGAATTTTTTTAGATTTTACCATGAACATAAAAAGTTTTGTGCTTTTGAGGAAATATGTTGGAAAACATGTATATAGCAGGTTTCCTCTGTAATATACAGCCTTGTAAGAGCCTGCGTGTGTGTGTGTGTGTGTGTGATTATGTGCACGCACCAGGACAAACAGCCAGGCCCCAGTCCCTCCATGGGACCACGGGAGTCTGAGGGTTGCTCACTGCTGGTCTTCTAATGAGCCCGGCTCACCATCATTCAGCAGCTCCTCGTCCCCCCAGAGCATCTTGTTGTCTTTCTCCAGGGTCTCTGGGTTAGCACCGCAATCCTTCGGGGGTGCCAGGAGCTCAGAGCACAGTGGCTCTTTCCTGGGGTGGCATCACATTGGAGTTACTTACATTTTAATGGATGCAACCCTCCATTTTAATGGCACCCTCCTTATATGAGACCCCCAGGAGGAAAGAAGGGATGTTTACCACCATGCTCTGTGCCCCGTGTCTGCTTCCTTTGCTCCTTACTCGGCCACACTCTCTGCTTCCTCTCGCTGTGGCCCCAGCCCCTAGCACAGGGCCGAGTGAGGAATTAGTTGAATGAATGAACAAATCCTCCAACAATCTTCAAGAAATGATATTTTCCAAATTGTGCAGATGAGGAAACTGCAACAAAGAGTGTCAGGGGAGAATTGAATGCAGGTGGATCAGACCCCCAGCTGCGATCGTATCACTGGGGAGCCTGCCTGGGATCCGGGAACTCTCCGGCAACACCCCTCCTTAAGGGTGGAGATCGCTGTGCCTACAGCACGTCAGCAATTATTTTTTCATCAGCAAAAGGACAGCTCCCTCTTTGGGGATATGTGAAGAGAAAACTGCTGATGTGTAAGAGGTGCTTGGCAAACTGCTCGGCACATAGAAGTGCCCGGGGAAGAGTAACAGGACTTGTGGAGAATGCTCTGCTGGCTGGGTCCAGGCCTCGGCCTCTGGGACACCCTGTGCTTCCAGCCACCCTCCCTGGGGCCACTTTTAATCTCTTGGTAATTGCATTTTGATATTTCCTTCTTACCTTTGGTTTTGTTTTGTTTTTCCTTCAAAAGATCCAACGATGACCTCAACTCCCGCCTCTGGCAATGGCAGTTCTGACAAATTGTCTTAGACTCGTCATAACCTCACAGGTGCTGGCAGCAAGATGTCCACGTGGAAAAGTCTCACCACACTGGGAAAGTCTCTGACACACCTGCAAGGGCGCATTCATCCCAGGTGTGTGCTGAGTGTCCTCCGTGTTCCAGGGATTGCGCAAGACACAGACACGTCGTGCAGAGTGACGTGAATACAGCATTGTCTTCAAGGAGCTTATGCCAAAGAATATCCTGCCCAGAAAGACCGATCAGCAAAGATCACTTTGAGAAGGTGACACGTGAGCTAAACTCTGCAGGAAGAGAAAGAGCCAGCTGCCGAAGCCAAGAGAGAGTGTTTCTGGCCAGGAACAGTGGAGAATGTCTTAACCTGCGGAAGGTCCTGAATGGGGTGTCAGGGAGCGGCGGGCCGGACAGGAAGGAGGCCGGGCCTGCTGGGGGAGCAGACAGCGGTGCACCCCGGACCTCACACCCCCTCACAGGCCATTCGTATCTGTCCCACGTGCAATGAGAAGCCTTTGAAAGGTTTGAGAGGGCTATGGCATGACACCTTCTATATTATTAGAAAGCTGGCGTGGCCACGGTGAGGAAAGAGGGTTTAAGTCAGTGAGAATGGGAGGGCGCGGAACAGCCAGGAGGGTATTGGGGGTGGGCAGGAAAGAGAGGCGGGTCTGGGCTGCTGTGCTGGGCAGCAGGTGGGGTGCGAGGGTGGGCTCAGGACCCTGTGCGTGGGGGCGGGGCGGGGCCTGCGGAGGGCTGGGGTGGGGCGCGGAGGGATGGAAAGGGCAAAACTTGAGCCCAGGCCTGAGCAAGTGGCAGGACAAGCACCGAGGAGACGTGAGCTCCAGCAGTTTGTCAGCACCTGGGCTTGGGGGGTGCCGAGTGCTGCTCTCAGAGTCCTGGGATGGCACATGCGTAGGAGCTGGATCTCAAATGCCAACCCGGAAACCCAACCTGGAGGGGTCAAGATATTTGCTTGTCTGTTTTAGAGACAGGGTCTCCTTCTGTACCCCAACTGGAGTACAGTGATGTGGTCATGGCTCACAGCAGCCTCCAACTCCTGGGCTCTAGTGATCCTCCTGTCTCTGCCTCCCAAGTAGCTGGGACTACAGGCTGTGACACAAAGCCTGGCTAAGTTTTTTGTTTGTTTTTGTTTTTAGTAGTCACGGGGTCTTCCTATGTTGCCTAGGCTGGTCTCAAAGTCCCAGCCTCAAGCAATCCTCCAGCCTCAGCCTCTCAAAGTGCTGGGATTATGGGCATGAGCCCCCACGTCGGAATTTATTAGAGTGAAAGGGGGGCATACATCATTTTTGACAGTTCCTCAATGGCTTTCTGTTATGCAATACTATGGGAGATACATTTCTTTGCCAATCATATTTGAAAAGACAGAACAGCAGTTCTTAATCTAAAAGAGCACTGATGGCAGGACGCCACCATCTGCAGCCAGTGGCATGTAGGATGTATGTGGGGGGGACGGCAGGGCTCTGTCAGAGTTGGGGGGAAGGTGAGCTGGTGGGCCCTGAGAGAGGGACGGCGTCCCAGGGGACTCGGGAGGGAAGCAGCAGCCCCTGCCCTACAATAACGGGAGGACGATGTGCTTAAATGTCACATGGGAGGATGAAAGCACCACTAATAGAATCCTCGAAGGTGCCAGATAGACCACAAGCTAAAGGGCAGTTCCTGGGCCCCCAGCCACCTGCCCTTAAATCCTGCTCATGTTTACAGTGGCTGTCAGGCTCCACCTGTGTCCGCCACTTGACCACAGTGACCAGCAGAGGGCAGCCGTCACCCACAGATGCGCAGCCCTCCCAGGCACCTTCTGTTCAGCCTGGCTGTGTGGGCAGCATGTTCTGGAGGTGGCCCTGGGGTTGGCATAGGGTCTGCCTTGAAGGAAGGAGCTTTGCCAACTACGCACTCCCCGAGCGCTGTACCGGGTTCTGCAGAGCCCCCTCCTTGGCTCTGTCCTTGCTGGTCTGGGCCACCTGGGCATGCAGGATGTCACTGCTCAGAGCAAACACCAGAAGAGGGCAGCAGCCTCCATTATTGCAGCTCCCCCACCACCTTCCCAGCCCTTTAGCAGAAATGCATGAAACCGGCCCTCCCCAGGAAAGAGGGGCACCTAGAACTGACCATCTGGGATGACAGGGACCTTCTGAGGCAAGTGACCCTGTGGACAAGTCAGATTTCTGTCCTCTCTCCTCTCTTTCCCCTCTAACCCATTCCTCTCTGATCTCTCTTTCTTCCTCCCCTCTCCCTTTTCTCAAGCTACCTGTCTCCTTGTTCATGGTCATCTCTGGGGGTCAGAGGCACGAATGTCAGGGAATGCCTGCTTTTGTTCCAGTGTTGGACAAGAACACGTGATTCATTTGTGATGGACAGTTTCCCTTTTAAGGTGAAGTGACTGAGGAAAAGACTCACCCGAGTCCTGATCTGATGAATCTGCAGACGGAGAAACCTCTTGACTGGCACCTGCTCAGGCATCTTACCCTCTGCTCCGATGAGCTTCGGCCTTCCACACTAACCGCCACATCACCACCATCATCACCATCACCTCCACCACGACCTTTTGACTTCAAACAGGCAAGGTCCTTCTCTGATCCTCACTGTCCACCTCTGAAATCACAGCCCACTCATCAAGAGCTAGAAAGGAAACTGAGTTACTGCTTCCCAAGTGCACAGAGTTCAGATATTCTTGACTTACTAGAGAGTTACCCTAACAAAAAGCCATTGTTCCCCCAGGACATCTGCCATAGCTCACTAGTGTTCTCTTTATGTGTGTCGTGGGAGCCAGGTCGCATTACTGCTGCCATGACAGCCAGCATGCAGGAGAGATCAAGCAGGAAGTTGAAAATGCGGTCAGCCAGCTGCCCACAGCCCCCACCGCCCTCCGTGGGAATCTCGGAGAGCTCTGAGCACCAGGCCAGGTCTGAGTTCCAGAAACAGGAGCCTGAAGACCTCCCTGGCTTTGGGGTTCTGACAGGCAGCCGGCTGGGTCTTTGTGTTCTCTGGAGGCCTTGCCCCTGGGGTGGCCCCACACACCTGTCCCCCAGGTGCTCACGCTGGGCTGACTGGGCTCCCGGCCTCACTTCCCACTTGTTGAATAAATTCTAATTGCCAGTTCTTGTCTATAATTAAAGACAATTACATAAAATCCCAGGAATTTTTTTTGCCAAGTAGAAAGAAATGGATGCACTTGGGTTCTTTTTGGAATAGTTAACTGGACTTGACGTGTGCCACAGCTGGGCCCCACTGACTGCCAGGGCAGAGGCAAGGCCATCATGGGCCCAGCGCAGGGCAGTCTTTCCCCTGCAGCTCCGTTCTCCACCCAGAATGCTGTTGGCAGCACATTTTGAGGGAGGCTGAGGCTGGCGCCCACTTCCCATCTCCGTCTGAGGACCTGGAGACGGATGGGGGCAGGTGTTGGCATGGCTGGCCCAAAGATGGCCCTGGACTTGGTGGTCAAGTGCACACCAGTATGAGCAGCATCTGCCTGGGCTGGTGAGAGCAAGATCAGGGAACCCGGCTCTCCCCTGGGTTTGCCTCTGGCTGTGTGACCCTGGGCATGTCACCTTACCTCTCTCTGCCTTTGTTAATCCACTGGAAAACAAGGAGGTCGTACCACATCAGTGGTTCTTAAACTGTGCTCTTTCAGCCCTGGGGGTTGTACAGGGGACCTCAGGGGCTTCCTGGGGGCACATTCTGGACAGCAGGTCCCCTGACCTCCCCCATCCCTTCAAGCCAACTGGAGCTGCTCCACTCTGACAGGCTTTGCTCACTGGGTGTCTATATAAGCCTGAAAAACAAACTTGTGCAGCTAACAAGGACACAGTGCCAGGGCGTCTCACCTCTTCCCTGAGAGCTTACTGGCTGCCCACTACGCACCAGGCCCTGTCCTGGGCACTGGGGCACAGAGCACGGAACAACTAGGTCCCTGCCCTCATGGGCTTAGAGACCAGTGGAGAGAGCCCCACGACCTGTGAACAAACAAGTAAGATGAATGCTGATGGTACCAAGGGCCAGTTGGAGAATTAAAACACCATGGTGTTTTGGGGCAGGTGACATTGGAGCAGAAACCTGAGATGGTCCATTGGCGAGTGAGGAGCAGGAAGGAGGCAGTGTCTGGCTGCAGGATGCAGTAGAGACCTGCGACCGACAGGTGAAGGTGGCTGTCCCAGGTGTGGAGGGCCCTGGGGTCCTCTCAGCTCCTTTCTGCTCTGAGCTCTGATGATGGCTTTTGCAGTCAGCAGCTGCATCCTCACGCTACCCACCGGGGTCGCTGTTGAGGGGAAAATGCCCACCCGCCCTCACAACACCGTGGACAGAGGAGCCGCCCCCAGGAGGCGAAACAAAACTTCAGAGCCCCCGGCCCCCAGCGGCCACTGGTGTCCCTGAGCCTCAGCGGCAGCTCTGGGTAAATGAAGGGACCCGTGTCCCTTCTGCACCCGTGTCCAGAAGGTCCCCAGGGGAGCCGGTGCCGGTGAGCACAGAGCCACAGTCTTCACCATGGAGAGTGTGCGGTCACCTCGGCCCTTCCGCAAGGCCCGGCTCCGACACCTGCTCACGGGGACACCTGCACAAGTCGGTGTTCTCCCCACATCCGCAAGGATGACACCCCTCCGCAGCATTTCTGCGAAAAGTAAATGAAACCACATGTGGGAACATGCCAGGCACAGGGCCTGGCCCACAGTGCAGCCACATCAATGCTAGTTGGCTTGTGACACAGGTTTCTATAATCGTTTCCTGGGGGCTAGTCTGAGCCTTTAAGTTAAACTCTTGGGGACGTGAGTTGGACTCCAGCTTCTCTGCCTGTGCACAGCCCCTTTATCCTGCAGGACAAACAGTGGGTGCTCAATAAATGCTCCAGGCGTGGAAAGGTGAATTGGTAACGATGGTCAGGGTGCGTGTGCAGGCCCTGCTCGGAGGATGCCGAGTGTAGCCCTCCCATAGTCTTGGCGGGACTGTCTCTTCACTTCTGACTGGCAGACCAGGAGATCGAGGGAGAAAGTGAGTTATTTGTGGGACCTGACAGCTGTCCATTCCCAGGCGACTGGAGCCTGGCAGGCTGGCTGCAGCGAGCTCTTCTGGAAGGACAGGGCAGGAGAGCTGGCAAAGGGCATACGTCCGCCCCCTTCCTCTGTTACTGTCGGGGAGGCCACATTTCCCGGGGGCCCAGGGGGTGCATTCTGGGTCAGGTTACAGCAGCAGGTGTCACATGCTCCAGCCTAGACCAGCCAAGGGGCCAGCACACCCTCTGGCCTGCGTTCCTCATCGCTGCTCCAGCATGCGGCAGCCGGGGCTCTGGGTGGCCCTGGCCCCTCTGCTAGCCACCGTCAGTGCAGGTGAGTCAATGGCCCAAGCAAGGAATAGCAGGCTCCACCTGCAGCCTCTGTGGGTCAGCTCTGCACACCTGTAAGATGGACACAGGCTATTGGAGGAGGACACAAGGCTCAGAGAGGTAAGGTACCTGGCCACCAGTAAGTGCCAGGTCCAGGTAAGAACCAAGCCCCAGCCTTCACTACTGCAGGGTCAGTGCCATGTGGAAGGGGCAGGAGGGGGCACACACCTGCCAGCCTCCCCCTTCTGGGTCTCTCTGATCTTCCCTCTGTCCTCTGTCTGCAGGCTTCCACTGTGCCCCCAGCCGATGTGAGGCCCCCCTGAGCACGGCCTTCCCCCTGCCTGAGTTTTCAGGGAGGCTCCCGTTCTGGTCCTTCGGCTCTGTGTCTTCCCTTGTGGGCCCATGAATCACATGTGCTTCAGTGGTCCCAGGTGCCCTGATGGGTATTAACACTCCTCTGTGAGTCGCCCGTCTCCCCTGAACCCCCTGGAGGGCAGGGACCGATGCTGGGAAACAAGGACTAGTAGTTTGCTTTATCTGACAAATGTATGTGCTCACACACACACACACACACACACATGCACACCCATGCACGTACACACATCTTTTTCATTTACTGCCCCCAATTCTAAGGTAGGTAGGGTGTTCCAATTTGCACATGATAAATCTGAAGCTGAGAGAAGTTGCTAACTGGCCCAGGTCACACTGCCAGGATGGGGCCTTGAGCCCTGGTGGGCCCCACCCCATGAGACTCCCCCTCATAGGCTACTTCCGCCCAGACGGTGCTGCTGCCGGGCCGTGCCCTGCCGGAAGCTTCGAGGGCAAGGAGACGCCCCACCCCAACACCAGCTTCTGCTGCACAGGTCAGTTCTGGTCCCACCCCTGCTCGCACAGGGCAGAGTGGCTTTGGTTCCAACCTTGCTCACTGGGTGCTCAGCTATCAGAGGCCGATGTTACGGTGCTGACTACGGGCTGGGCAGTGTGTCCAGGCACCAGTGAGGGTGTGAACCCAGGAGAGCCACACCCAGGGGTGCATCCAGGCCCCTCAGGCCCCAGTCCTGGGACCTCCACTTTCTCTGGTCTCAGCTGGGAGCCTCAGGACCTGCACAGGAGGTTCCACAGACCTCCAGTAAAGACAGAGGGAGGCAGCAGCCGGGAATCCTGAGTGCCCAGGCCCTGGGGAAAAAGAAATGAGCAATTTTAAAGTGGAGAACGGGAGGGTTGATAGGTGCATGGGGCCTTTCCTGGGAGTGGGCAGGAGCCTGGGCTTAACGAATGCCAGGTCAGGAGCTCAGAGCTTCCACTTCACCCAATTCTAGGACCCAGGGACGGGGCTAGTCCTGGGTAAATGGTCCCAGGAAACATTTCTGTGATGGGCTCTTTCAGCCACTTTTCCCTGAAGTTCTGAGGCCTCCAACCTCTTGGGTCATTCCTCAGAGCTGTGCAGAGCCTGCTCCCCACCACCCAGCACTGATGCCTCCTAGGCACACCAAGGCCAAGGCCAAGGCCAGCCCCCCCCCCAGCTAGCCCTGGAGGCCAGGTCCAAGCTGGGCGCTCAGGGGAGACAGTCCTGGGTGGGGAGGATCCATGTCCTCTGCAGGTCCTGGGAGTGGGAGAGTGTGGGGCCAGGCTGTAGCAGCCCTGTTGTCAGACACCAGCTGTCCCACCAGGAGCCCAGGGCTCCCCGCTGGAGAGCGAAGCCAGGGCAGCAGTTTTCCAGGCATGGCAAGAGCCGGGGACAGGAGCAGGCCTGCAGGGGCAGGTGGATGCAGGCCTGGTGTGAGGCAGGACATGAAGTTGTCTTCTCCCAGGGTGCGGTGGAGTGAGGCTGGCACTTCCCAGGGCTTGCCGTGTGCTCAGCGCTGTGCAGAGTCCTGGCACACTGGGCAGTGAAGTGTTCCCTCCTGACACCAAGCCTGGGGGATGGCAGTCCCCGTTTTATGGAGTGGAAGATGGGGGCTTGTGTAGTTGGGGTCTCCCCATCTCAGCCACCCCTGTGCTGTGCTGCTGGGTGGGGCAGTGGGCAAGCCCCACAGGTGGCAGCACAAAGCACAGAGGCAGGGAGGCCAGCAGTTTGGCCACCATCCCCTGAGTGGGGGCAGGCCTGTGCTGCTGAGGGTCAGGTGTGCCCAGGGCCTGGGGTGGGGGGAGGGAGGTGTTGGAGAGTGTTAGCCACTTTTCTTCTCGATGCTTCCCTTCAGAGAGAGAACTACTCTCTCCCCAGTTCTTGGCCTGTGTCTGCAGTGCCCTGCAGGACACTTCTGCCCCAACAGAGCTACCCGCCCCATCCCATGCCAGCCGGGCACATTCGGCTCCCACCCGGGCCAGGACGAAGCCACAGACTGCACCCCATGCCCAGCAGGCACAGCATGCACCCGGGCTGGGCTGACACAGCCGGACGCAGTGTGCACACCAGGGTAAGTGCCTGCCGTTCCCCCGAGTCCCCCCCACAACCTCCTTCAGAAAGTCAGACTTTGGTGAAGGTGAGGCTTCTCCAAGCCTCTCCCCACCTTGGGTTCAGGGAAGGCTTGGCCTCGGCCAGCCTGGGGCTCTAGGACTTGCCCCTGGGCCACTGAGGCCCAGCCCTGTGTCAGGTCCCCACGCTCAGAAGGCATTTGGGGGGCTGTCACCCTGGCTTTGTCCATGGGGAAGGGAGCTCAGAGAGGCCAGGTTAGTGTGCAAAGCCACACAGCAGGCCATGGGCATGGTGGGATCGCACCATGATTCTCCAGGATGCTGGGCTCTCCTGGTGGGCACCAGGCGCCAACTCCCTGTGGTCGTAGGTACGTGTGCCCTGAAGGCTCTTCCAGTCCCCAGGACGCCTTCCACGCCTGCCCTCCCGGGACCTTCAGCACCCGCAGTGACCTCTCCAACCTGTCGCAGTGTGAGACCTGCCCCGCGGGCCTGTCCTGTCCTGGGGGTGAGTGAGGAGGGGACTGGTGGCCTCTCTGCCTGCAGAGGAACAGCTCCATCCCAGGGCAAGGAGGCAGGAAACAGACCCTGGCTCACAGCCCCTTTGTTCCCTGCAAAGGACACCACGCCCCTCCCATGGGAGCCCAAGGGATGGGACCAGAAGACCACCCCGAGTCCCCACCCTGCTGCCCAGGTGTGGTGGCCTTGGGGGTTGCTAATCGAGGTGCCCCTGCCCCAGAGCTGGGCTGCAGCCACGTCCTCGCCACCTGCCAGGGCTGTGGCTGGAGAGGACAGAAGCCTCCAGGCCCAGTTTAGGGCTGTGTTTGCAGGAACTGGGGGCCCAGATAGGCCCCCCATCCCCTGCTCAGCCGGCCATTATTGCACTCCGGGCACCAAGGAGCCGACCCAGTTCCAGTGTCCCCCAGGCACCTGGAGTAACCAGGCCGGCTTGACCTCGAGCAAGGAGTGTGCACCCTGCCCCAGGGGCTGCTTCTGTGTCGGTGGAGCCCGGGAGCCCTCAGGGACGTGCAGGGCTGGGCATTACTGCCCACGAGGTGAGCAGGGCAGGCTCCACCTAGGCAAGGTCGCAGGCAAGTGACAGAAGAGAAAGCCCTGAGGGCATTGGCCAGCACCTGGCATCCTGACTGGGGGTTCTTCGGAGGCTCAGCCCAGACAAAGTGCAGCCTCCTAAAGGCCGGGTCCTGGAGAGTGGTGGCCCTGCCACCTGCCCCGTCCCCAGTGGCCTCTACTAGGGAACTGTCTCCATGTGGCGGATGACACAGGTCTGACACCCCCTTCTTCTGCTGATGCGCTTTCCTCTCTGAAACAGGGACGAAGTGGGGGACTCAGTTCCCCTGCCCCCCAGGCACCTACAGCTCCCGGGCGGGAAACAGCCGGCTGGAGGACTGTCTGCCCTGCCCCCCAGGGGCCTTCTGCCCCAGTGGGGCCCCCGAGCCTGAGCTCTGCCCACGGTAAGGAGGCTGAGTGTGTGGCTGTTATGGAAGCCAAGTCACCACGTGTTCATCGTGCACCTGCTGGAACCACACCCTGGGCACCCAGGGGTCTATAGAGAGTGGAGCACCATCAGCAGCTTGAGGGCGCTCCCAGGAAAAACCCCAGTTGCGGAAATGGTGCAGGCCTGTGCTCTCTGAAGAGGTTGCAGGAGGCTCAGGATTCAGACTTTTTTTTAAAGGGGAGAAGGTGTGTAGGGAGAAAGCGGTAGGCAGCGAGGCAAATGCTTGCACTTCCGTGAGACTTCCATTAGTGCCCAGTAAATCTACCTTTCACCTAAGAAGAAGAGACCATTGGAAGAGAAGAGAGGAAAGGAAGAATGGATTATGCAGACATCTCGGAGTGGGTGGAGGAATAACTGGACTCACCCTGTCCTCTTCTGCACCTGGGAAGATAAACCTGTAACCGACATTACTGGTGTGGAATCAGACTTTAGTTTTAGGAGGTAGGCTTAGCCTGCTGACCTGAAGTGACAGCTGGCATGTCCTTTATGGGAGGCCATCAAAGAATGTCCTCGCCAGTGACCTGTGGGGGCAGTCCCTGTAGACGCCGGTGGGCTTTCCCCTGTCCCTGGAGGTGGGCTGATGCATGAAGTCAGAGCTATTCATCAGGAAGGAGGCCTTGCAGAACTCAGCCCCGGCTTGACCTTCCTTTTGCATAACGAGTTTGGGGGTTCCTGAAAATTTTATTTTCCTTTACACAGGGCATGAACAAAGTTAATGCACAAAGTTAAAGGAGAAACAACAAATTTTATGAAAAGCCTTTACAAATCAGCTGGAATGGGAGAGAGAGAGAGAGAGAGAGAGAGAGAGAGAGAGAGAGAGAGAGAGACAGGTCCCACCAATAGAAACACATAAGTAAAGTAGAGGAACAGACAACTTTAAAAAGAAGCACAGGAGCCTGGTGCTCAAACCTTCACCCTGCATTTCCCAGCTGCTGCGGCCACCCCCTCAGCCTGTCCCAGGGCCTGTTGCCAGCCCACCAGGCTGGGACTCTGCCCGCACACCCTGAGGAGGCTGGGGACAGTGGAGGGCTCCAGCCTTGGCGGAATGGTGACCCTGTGTGTCAGGGCTCCTACCTTGCAAGGCTGTGGGCGCCACCCTCAGTTCTCTCCTCCTCCTCTAGGGGATCTTATCGCCGAGGTCCAGCTGCGAGGCTGGCTGTGGCCTGTGTGCCTTGCCCCGCAGGTCACCACTGTCCTGAGAGGGGCACCAGGACACCGCAGGCATGCCGTGCTGGCAGCTTCTCTGTGAGTGCTCCCAGAACAGACTCTATCCTCAGAGGGCTCAGCACGGGAGGGATCCTAAAGCCAGGAGGTGGGGAGGACCGGCCTGCTGGGGAGTCTGACCCAGAGAAGACACTGCCCACCTGTGGTGACTCCCAGAGCTCAGCTCAGGCAGGGAGGGAGCAGGAGACTGGGGGAGAGTCTTCCGCTGCAGGGTGGGCTCAGTGGCCGGGCAGGCCCCAGCCACTTCCTCCCCGGCAGGGCCACAGGGCGGCAGCAAGGCAGGCCTGGAGTCTTGCCTCTGTCTGCCTGCAGCCCCTGCACAGGCTGCGACTGAACCACACACTCCTGTTCAAGGGAAGGGAGGGAGGGCGTCACTGGGACAGGGGGATCTGGGGCGACACTTGCCCATGCCCACCCCACCCCTAGATGGGGATTCTGCGGCGGAGGTATCATCTCTGCCAGCCCTGGTTTGGGCCTCCACCTCCCTTGCCAAGGGGCAGCCAGGAACAGCCAGGAGGGGCCGTGGGTGGGTCAGGAGGCTCCCTCAGGGGCTTGTATGCAGTTTCTACACCAACTCTCACCTCCAAGATCAGTGGCCTCTGCAGGGACTGCAGGTGGCGAAGGCATCAAACCTTCACTTCTCCCTGCAGGAAAGCAAAGAGCGGGGCCCTGGGGGCCGTGTGCAGGAAGGGCATCATTCTCTTCCAGACCCAGAGGAGCAATGGGCCCTCCACCCCACTGTCCCCACCCGCACTCAGGTGTCATGTGCAATTCTAAGGATCACACTGCCTCTCCATTTGGGGGGAAGTGGCATCGCACAAAGGCCGCCTTGCTCTGTCCTTTCCATCTCCGCAAGGCCCTGTCCATGGAGGGGCTTGGTTATTAAGCAAGGAGGCGACATGAAGCTCATGGAAGTGATAAGTGGCCCTGGGGAGTTGTGCAGAACAAGTCACAGAATGTGCGGTCCATTAAGTATCACCCAGGTTTCCACACAGGCAGGCTGGGGGGAGTCGCTGCTTCCCAGAGAGCCCAAATTGGGTCTTTAGCCACGACCTTTCCTTCCTTCTCGTGAAGAACCATCGTTGCCCCTCACAATTGCCTGGAGCTCTGCCATGCACAGCGCCCTCCCCTGGTCAGCTCAGGGACTCCCCCCACCAGGCCTAGCTGTCCCTTCCAGAGTGAGGAGGGGTCTGCAGATGGCAACACTGGGACACAAAGGCAGTAGAGCTCCAGCTCCGCACTCTGCTCCTCTGTCCCACGTCCTCCCTGAGAGCCTGGGATTTGACGTGGACACTGCACGAGGCCTGGTGGGCAGGAGGTGAGCAGGGTTGGTGGCACAGAGCCCACAGAGCAGCCCACTGTGCAGCCACCGGGACCACTCAGCCCAGGACCACAGTGTGGGCCCCAGCCCTGCAGGACTTGTGGCTTCTCCTGACCCACAGTGGGGCCTCCACAGGGACTAATGCAGCCTCTAGCCTGGGCCTCCTTCCTCCAGTTGTGACAATCCTGTGGCCAGGCCAGGTGCTCAGAGAGCAGCCCTTACCTGCCAGCACCTGCCGTCCTCATGAGGGAGGCACACACGGAGCCTGGGCCTGGCCGGCAGCAGCCCCCTCAGCTCCACACATTTCCGGAGTCCCTGCCATGCACCAGGCCCACGTGTCAGAGGTGTGGAAAACCCTGATCCTTACTGCCCAACCCCTTTGCAGGGTCCAGGTCGTCTCTGGTGCCAGGAATGCCCAGAAGGAAAACTCTGCAACCAGACAAAGCTGGCTGGCCCCATGACATGTCCACCCGGGCACTACTGCCCAGCGAGGGGCCTGCTGTCCATCCCCTGTCCTGCGGTGAGACCCTCCCCTGAGCCCCTCTAGCTGGTGTCTTTCAGCTTCTTCATGGGAAGACCCAGGAGCCATCAGCCTGTACTGGTGGTCGGGAAGGACAACTGTCTTTCACCATGACAGGGCCACACCCCAGTCTCTGCCTCTGCCCCCCACTCAGATAAGGGCTGGACTGGTCACATTCCTGTTCCTGCAGCTGGTTCCTGCTAAGGTGCTAGACCTGAAGGTCACAAGGACAGAACACCAGGCCTGTGGGAGGAAGGAGGGTCAGGGAGCAGGGCAACTTTCAGCAGGGCAACTTCCCCAAAATACACCAGCCACAGTGCCCTGCCCCAAGGCACATACACCTCTTGAGGTGGCCTGGGCTCCTTTGTTTCCTTTTCCCTCCTGCAACAGAAATCTGCTGTGAAGGAGTCGTGGTTAGAACATTCCTTATGGGCAGGCACGTTGCAGTCAAACATTTTTGGTCTATTGGAAAGTCAATACCACCCGCTAGTGTATGTGTCCCGGGGAATTTGTCCTTGGAGAGGACTGATCCATCTCCTTCTTGTCCGCCCTGTCCGTCCAAGGCGAGGGTGGAGGGCCCTGCCCTGCTCCTCCCTGGCAGAGCAGCCGGCTTGTCTGGACCTGCGGCCTCCACTCTAGCCCCCAGGACCTTGACCTTGGTGGCATCCCTTCCCTCTCTCTGCTCAGGGCACTTTCCGAAAGGCCCCCGGGGCCGCCCGTGTGGAGGACTGCCAGCCGTGCCACCCTGGGTCCTACTGTGGCAAAGCTGGCCTGGCCAACCCCCAGGGGCTATGCCTCCCTGGACATCACTGTGGGCCTGGCTCCAACACCTCGTCCCCGGTGAGTGCAGTCCCCGCCAGGCCTCCCTGAGGGCGGTGGCACCTGCCCTCAGATGCCTGCTGCCTAGTGAGGGACAGAGTAGCCCAGGGAAGATGGGATGAAACCGCTGCAGAAACAGTGAGTAGAGCTGCAGCCGCTGAACCCAGCCAGTGAAAACGTGCTGTAACAAGTAAACTTAGGGCCCAGTGTCCAGGGTCCAGGATCCACTGGAAAAGGGTCCAAATGCGAATATTTCATTAGCTAGAAAAAGGCACAGTGAGATGCCATCAAGAGCCCAGAAGCAATGCCATTTGTAGACCAGATACTGACCATCAGAAGTAAATGCAAGTGCTGGAGCCCTCGGGCAGCATGGACCATGTACGTGGGAGAGAACCACCCTCCGGTCTAGCCTGGGCCCAGGGTGCTGGGGGGCGGGGGAGGTTTCTTGAGACGTAGCAAGAGCTTCAGACCCTTGGATCACATAATTCCTAAGTTGGAAAGAACCTGAAAGGGGAAAAGGGTCACTTATGAAAAAATGTTCAAAACAGCACACATTTTAATATCAAAAACAACAACAAAACAAGAGGAGGGAAGCTGGTGGAGAGGAACCCCTTGCTCTCAGCTCGTAGCCTGGACAGGTCCCTCTTCCTCTAGGAGGGACTCCCCTTTGGTGACCTCTGTCCTCCGGGCCATTTCTGCCCTGCTGGCACCAAGGACCCCAGGCAGTGGCCCTGCCCGGCTGGCACCTGGAATGCAGAGAGAGGGGCACGGGACGTGAGCTGGTGCCTGATCTGCCCACCTGGGTTTTTCTGTGCCATCTCAGGCCAGGCTGCCCCCAGTGGCCTATGTGCACCAGGTAAGGTCACCTGCATACAACCTGAGCACGGAGCAGTGTGGCCAGGGCACTGGTGGCAGGCACCACTGGGAGAGGCATTGGAGAGAGCCCAGGGCTGTATGTCGGGTCAGCATGGCCAGGCTTCAGTGAATGCGTAGGGAGGCAGGCTGGAGGCTGACCAGAGTGAGGCCCCTAAACATGGTGAGGACGGGGCTTCAGCTGCCCCTATCACAAGCCACTCGCATCCTCCCAGCCCCTGAGGCTTGGGTGGTAGGGGAGGAGAAGGGGGATAGGAGGCTGGACTGTCCTCAAGGATGAGGATTAAGGCACTGCCTGCTCAGCCCAGGAAGGCCTGCCTCCTCTCCAGACAGCGCTGCCCGTCTGAGACTGGGACCAGCCTCTGAGGAAGGGGCTGGGGGTCCCCCAAGAGCCTCCGGGCACCATACACAGCAGGCCGCCAGGGGCTCAGTGGGGGCCGGATAGACCAGAAGTGGGCACTGTCCTCCACCTCCCTGTGACCACACGGGGGACACCGATTTAAAGGACTCTAAGTTATGAGCTCATCCAGGACACCGAGAGCCTGATCCCATCACAGCCACAGGAAGGCAGGACCCAGGCACCAGACCCGCAGAGCAGGCAGCTTCGTGCTTCCTCTGCCTCCAGGATTTCACTGCCCGGGAGGGGCGCGGACCCCGAGACCCCTCGGCAGGCTGTGGGGAGACTTGGAGGGTTCCCTGGCTGCCACGTCCCGGCTGGACGGGGAGCACAGCACCGGCACAGGTACTTGGCCAGCTGGGAAAGCAGAGCAGAGTTGCTATGGAAACCCCCAAGTCTGGACGGGAGTGGCCTTGGGATGACAGGAGCTGCTTTTTCCAGGCCAAGAGACCGACCAGGGGAGGACCTGGCCCCCAGGTCTCTACGGCCCCCTGGGCACTGACCACCTCCCCATGCCCTGCCCTCCGGGCACGTTCGGTCCCTGGCAGGGCCAGAGCCAGGCCTGAGGTCACGTGCCATGTCCTGCAGGTGAGGGAAGAGGCCAATGTGGTCCCTTCTGGGGAGAAAGGCCAAGGCTGTGTTCTAGGACCTGAGGAACAAGCGCTCCCTGGAAACGCCTTCTGCTGGCCCATGGCCTGGGGGCCTGTGAGCCACAGTTGAGGACAAGGCCTTTGGATGGGAAGAACCCACTTCCTAACTGTGGGAAACCACTTAACTCAGGAACCCTGAGAGTCCCCCCTAGAACTGAGACAGAAATGAAACCAGACCGAGCTTGGGAAGGGCAGTGAAGACACACTTGCCCGGCAGAGGCTGGCAAGGAGAGGAAGCCTCCTGGAGGGGCCGGGGCTGGGCATGCATCTGGTGGTGGCCCTTTCTGCAGGGCAGGTGAGCAAGGGTTGAGGGCATCACAGGGGGATGTAGGATGCACCTCTGCAGGGGCTTTGAAACACAGCAGATGCTGTCTCCGCCATCTGGCCAGGGCTTCCACACTGCCCAAAAGATCAGGAGACCTTTCTGCCGGGGAAGCTACGTGCTGAGCTAAGCAAGGAGGATCGCGTCAGGGTCATGGTCCCAGGACGCTCGGCTGGAGGAGCCTTACGGAGCAGGACCTCCCACATGCCCTTCTCCCAGCAATGAGACTTGGCCCAAGGCTTGTTCGTGGCAGACCTGGCCTTCACCCCTGGCCTGGTCCCAGTGTGACCTAGGTGCTACCCGGTGCTGGCCTCTGTGTCTGGGGCTGGCACAGAGCCCAAGTGTAGGGCTCTGAGAATTGTGTTGTGTGGCTGATGCCCACCGGGTGGTTCCTGCCAGGTGGCACTCTGACTTCACAGGCTCCAGGACAGGGTCTGGGGACACTCAGCGTGGGCAGGCTGATACAACCATCCCCAGCCCTGCCCCCAGCCCCACCCTCTCTAACCCCAGACAGCTCATGATGTGAGGCAACTTGTCACCCTCCTATGCCACCTCAGTGTCGGTGGAGTTGTGGGGATGATGTTCCTGCATGTTGTAAGGCCACCAATACTTTAACGTGCCTTCCTCTTCCCTCTGCACCCTTGGCTGCTCATATGGGGCATGTGATGTGTGGTTTGCCACACATTTTCTACGCTTCCACATACTTCAGACACGTCCTTACACAGACAAAACCCCTGGTGTTGCGGACAGTCACAGGAACAGGACCACATGTTACTCTTTCTTTATTCTTCCCATAGAAATTCAAGGGACCCTTCTCCTTAGAGTTCATTATAATAAGCTCTGTCTCATTCCAAAAGGGTTTGAGGAACCCATAGGGATGACATAATGAACGTGCCAATGGAAACAGCAAGCTTAGCCAAGATGGGAACAGGTTTCTAAAACAAATGTCTGCAGGCCCAGCACGTGACCACTCTGCATTGTTCCCTCCCGAAGCAAAATCTGGAGTCCCCAGCTCAGCTCTTTGGGGCTGGGGTGGGGCTGAAGGCACCAGGCCACTTTTCCCGAGATAGGCAAGTCCTGGCACCCCCCACTCTCTCCCCATATTTGGGCTCCTAAGCAGGGTCCAGCCCAGATAGTTAGATAGATAATTCAGAAGAGGACACATCTCAGGACCCCCCGCTAGCCCGTGGAGGTGAGGGCTGGGCCAGGACCCTGGGCTGGAGAGCTGCCTTGGCCGTGGCAGGTGCTGCGACTCCCGCCTGCAAGCGCTGCCCCTTATTCTGGGGAATGTCGGGCTGCAGAGGTGTGTGAGACGGGGTGGCCAAGCCCCTGTTGGGGACCAGAGAAGGGCTGGGCTGTGGTCTCACCTACTTCTGACCTTGGGCAGGAGCCAAGGTCACCCACCTGGACGGAGACATCCATGTGACTGCAGGGGGGCCCTGCCCTCCAGGCCACTTCTGTCCAGTGGGCACAGGGGTGCCCCTCCCCTGCCCTGTGGGCACCTTCTCAGATGGGTGAGTGCCGCTGCCCAGGTCAGGACTGAGCCTAGAGCTGGCTTCCTCCTGGTCCTCCTTCCCACTGGCCACCTGACCAGCATCCTCCCCAGCCCAGCCCTGGGCAGCACGGGCCTCAGAGAGCAGGGTCTCCCTGGCCTGGGAGTGGGGAGAGGGGGTGGCCAGATGCGGGCAGGCCACATGGGCTCTGGGGGCTTGAGAGCACGTCAAGCAAATCCATTAAGAATCTGTGCATCTGCCTGTGTCTCATTTGAGACCAGACACATTTCTCTGTCTTTAGAACCCTCCCAGCCCCAAAGAGAGGACACCCCAGAGTGCCAGGTTAGCTGTGGAGCTGATGGCTAAAGGGCTGCAGGATGTTCTTATTGTCACGGCCAGAGGCCAGAGGGCTGCTGTCCTGGACAGTCTGAGCTTGAATTGGGGACTAAGATGAGAAAGAACAACTGTAACCAGGGGCTGTGACAGACAGGGAGAGGGGGAGAAAGAGAGATGGAGAGAGAGGGAGACAGGAGAGATGAAAAGGCAAGCCCCCCATCTGTCCCTGCCAGGACGAGGCTGCACCCCCTTACAGCGACTCCTGTCCCCAGACCCCCACCTTCTCCCTGCCCCCTCTGCCCCCTGGCGTGTCTCCCAGTTTCTTTGTGTCTCCACAGGATGTTTCTCTCTGCGGCCTCTGAGTGCCTGTCCTGCCCTCCCGGCCACTTCTGTGGGGCCTCCGGCCTGGCTGCTCCCTCCGGCCCCTGCTCCCCCGGCTACTTCTGTCTGGGAGGCGTCTCCTCCCCGACCCCGACAGGTAGAGACCCCCTGGGGCCTCCACTGGCCAGTGCCCTGAGGCAGGGGGCACTGATGCATGGGCAGTGCCTGGGTGTTGGGTGGTTTGAGGACAGAGGGGATGTGTGTGACAGGGCTGGAAACGACCTCTGGCCAGGGTACATGGGGGCCTGGCTGCCATCCCTGGGCCGGCAGAGAGGCCTCTTGCCCAAGGTCACCCTGTAGCCTCCGAACCCACCCCAGGCCTACCCAGGCCGACTGAATCAGCTGCATAGTTGCCAGGATATGGGCATGGTGGCGGGGACAGGGGAGAGGCTTCCAATCAGGGGATGCCAAAGGGATGCCCTGTGGGTCACTCACAGGATGAGCTGAGCATGGACTCCAGAGCCATGGGGGTAGAGACAGCACTGTGTGGGGAGGCGGGGTCCAAGGCTGAGGCCCCCAGGGCAGACCCTCCACACGCCAGGTGAGGCACAGGCAGAGGCCGTCCAGGATGTCTGTCCTGCCCTAGTGGCCGCTGACCATCTCCTTGAGGACGCTCCTTGCATGGCCATCTCCAGGACAGGGTCCTCAGGAATATCTGACAGGGCAGGCAGGGCAGCAACCTGGGCCAGAGCTCTGGAGTCCTTCTTCTCTAAGGACGCTTCCATTGTTCAGAGGAGAACACCCGGGTGAAAGTCCCACTCCTGGCTAGAAGCCACAGAGCCAGCGCCAAGTCCCCAGCTCAGGCTTCTGAGCCAGGACAGTGGACCCAAGTCAGAGCCACAGTCCCAGTTTAGTACAGCTAAATGCGAAAGCAACTCTTGCTCTGTCTTACTGAAGAGGCATAATCACAGGGTGTGTTCTAGAAAGTGCACCAGGAGAGACATCGGAAAAGCCAGCTCTGAGCCAGGGCAGGGCATGAGGTGACTCTGGCACGTCCATTAACATAGCAGAACTTCAGCCTTGTAAAACCCACGATCACTCCTACTAGCCTACCAAAGAGGGAGGCTCAAATAATATAATATGTGTGCAAAACACGTGCTTTTTGATCTGTAAGGCACCACTGAAATGTTAGTTAGGGGCATTATTTCTCCCTAAAACCCTAAAACTTCTGACCCAAACTCAAGTCCCGGTGGCACATTTGGTCCCGGTGGCAAAGCACTGGTCAGGCCCAGAATACGCATTTTCCAAGGCACCCTCTGCTGTGACTGGGTCCCGCCCTCCTCACTCAGCTTCCTTCCTCCCTCAGGCCACACAGAGCAGGGGGGCCCTTGTCCCCGAGGCCACTTCTGCCCCCGGGGGACCAGCCTCCCGCAGCCCTGCCCTGCAGGCTCCTACAGCTACCTGACTGGCCAAGCCTCCTGTGTCCCCTGCCCTGCCGGCTACTACTGTCCTGAGAACGTCACTCAGTTCAGCGCGCACCCCTGTCCTGCCGGCTTCTACTGCCCTAGAGGTGAGTGCCTGCGCCCCAGCTCCCCAAGGCTGAGTTAGAGGACAAGCTCAGCCAGCTCAGGGTGCTCCGGGCTTAGCTGGGGACTTGGGGCTTGCAGCTCTGCAAACTGCTGTGGCAGCTGAGGGGCACACAGGGCACAGGCCTGTTCTCTGCTTCCGAGGCTTTCCCACCACCCTCCTGAAGGCCTGGGACTGACCGGCCCTTGCAGGGGCTAAGCCTGAAGCAGCTGGCCATGGGCCCAAGTGTCATCCAACTCTGTGTTATCTTTAAAATGGGCGAGAGTGGTGCATTGTGTTCCATAGCATAGCCATGTTGGCTGCAAAATAAAGGCTTAAAATTACTTTAGCAATACATGCAGCCTGGGCCCAGTGCCTTACAGTAAAGTTGCCACCATTGCCTGTGCATACTCTGAGGCTCTGTGGAGCCCAGGCCCAGGGCCACCTAACCCAGGGTCCGAATTCTCCATGTGGGAAGCCAGGTGTAAGTGACTGGTGAGGTGGTGGCTCCTGTGGCTGGGGTGGGGAGTTTGCCAAGGACCACCAGCCCTGCAGGAGGGCACAGGCAGAGGCCAGCTGCACTGTGCCTTCCCCGCCCCAGCCCCTGGGAGGGAGGGTGCCTTCGGGAACCAGCCAGGGGCCTCCGCCACTCCAAAATTTGCTTCTCAGGCACAAAGTATGCCACCCAGTTCCCCTGCCCTCGGGGCTACTACAACCCAGACCCACTGACCCAGAGCCTGGACAGCTGCCTGCCCTGCCCCCCAGGCCACTACTGCGGCCAGGAGAATCTGACCCGGGCGTCTGGGCCTTGTGATGCCGGTGAGTCTCCACATCACCCTAGGAAGCCCCTACTCATCTTCATGCTCCCATTTCTGCTCCTGGTCCTGGGGTCCCCAGGAATATGTCCTGAAGCAGCGACTGGGAGGGGCGGGCTTGCAGCCTGGTGAGCTCAGCCTTTGCCCCCCTGGGATCACTGCCCGCCCCTCCCTGCTGGCTTTCACCCCAGGCTGGTTCTGCGTGTCGGCGGCATGGACCGCGCGCCCCTTCGACGTGGACAACTACACCAGCGCCAATTGCCTGTGCCCAGCCACAGCCACTGGGGGCAAGTGCCCTGCCGGCTCCTACTGTCCTGAGGGCAGCCCAGAGCCCACGCCCTGCCCACCGGGCTCTTTCTGTGGCACCTCTGGTAAGGACCTATTGCACCGTGGCCCAGGCCGTGGCCACAGCTGTGGGAGAAACTATGTGAGTGCGGGCACGAATCCAGCATCTTCCTCTATAAAATGAGAATCGCTAGCCGACCTGCCCCATGGGTGGCATGTCCGGCAACCTTCCTGGCAGGATTGTGCAGCTTAAACTGTCATGGTTGCTGTCACTGTTGGATGAACACAGGCCAGCCACCACAGAGGAGCAAAGGGGGAAGTGTCCAGGTCAGCAGATCTCTCTGCAGAGGAAGGGGCTTGATGGCACCTTGCTTATCCCCCCCACTCCCTGTACCTGAGCACCCACATATCCCAGTGGACTCTGCTGGTCCCTGAGGACCGCGACATGCACTAGAGTTACCCCTCCCTGGGGCGCTTTCAGCTCCCCTCAGGGGCTCTCTGAGGACAACCCCAGGCTCTCCCTGAGTGAGAGGAGTTCCCACGTCACAGGGCTGGGCCAGAGGAGAGGGAACACTCAGCACGGGCTCCACAGAGGCTCAGCCACTAGTGTGACTCTCAGTCCCAGCTTAGAACTCTAGCCGTGCCCCACTAGTTGCCCGCAGGGAGCCCAGTCTGTTCCACAGCCACAATCTTGCCTAACGGGTCTACTCGGCACCTAAGCCAGCGCTCCCACCTCCAGGCCTCTCCTCGCCCAGCGGGCCCTGCCAGGCTGGCTACTTCTGTGCAGAAGGTGCAGTGTCCCCATTTCCAGAGGATGGGGTGACAGGAGCCCCTTGTCCCTCAGGAACCTTCTGCCGTGAGTGTCTCCTTAGGGCTCACTCTCAGCCCAACTTGCCCTCATGCCCCAGGGCCACAGACAGACCTGGGTCCTCTGGCTTGCACCTGGGCCCTTGGGCAGGTGGGGGGAAGCCAGAGGGAGGGGTGGTGCCCATTGGTCATCAGGCCCAAGGTAAAAAGGCTTGCAGAGGGCGTGGTTAAAGAATACTCTGGGCAGTTGCCATGGTCTGAGCTGTTGGTGTGGACAGCTGAGAGCTGGTGACAGTGGCCTAGTCACCCCTGAGGGCCAGGGAGCAGGGTTGGCAGAGGGGGTGGGCAGAGCTGAGTCCTCCAGGGCTGTGGGTCTCATGAGCCACGCAGCTGCTGCCCACGAGGAGTCTCCGCTCCCTGGACCTATTGCCTCCCTGTGCCCTCAGCTGCAGGGTCACGCAGGCCCACGCCCTGTCCCCCTGGCACCTTCTCCAGCTTCCCTGAGCAGACAGTGCCCTCTGCGTGCCAGGCCTGCCCGCCAGGCTTCTACTGCAAGAAGGCCGGTCTCCAGGCCCCTAGTGGGCAGTGCCCGGCAGGTGAGGGGAGGCAAGGCCTGGGGCGTGGGAAAGGGGGCAGGCCCAGGGGGCAGCTTTCTGGGCTCCATGGTGAGAGCCCAAGGGGCAGCTTTCTGGGCTCCATGGTGCAGCCTCAGAAGGCCCTTGTGGCAGGAGACACTGCTAGTACAAAGTCTCAGGAAGGGGCAGCCTGTGTTCCTCAGTGTCCCTCACTCCTGGCCAGGCTATTACTGTGACTCCAGTGCCGGCCCCGTCCAGGACTTCAGCCTATACCCTTGTCCCCGAGGGTATTACTGCCCCCTGGGCACAGCCCAGGCCACACGCTACAGCTGTCCAGTGGGCACGTACGGCCCTCGGAAGGGGCTGACAAGCATCTCTGAGTGCCAGCTGTGCCCTGCTGGGAAATTCTGTGCACTGGCTGGACTCACGGCACCAACAGGTAAAGGCACACCCGGGCCGTCCTCTGGGCAGAGGAGGCCTTAGGCAGTGGTGCGCCTGAGGGTGGGGAGACCAGTTCGGGAGATTTCAGGGAGAAGCTCCACAGCCCTGGGTCCCTGGCCAGCCCGGGGCAGAGCAGCAGGGACTTGCTGGGCTAGAAGGCAACTGTATCCCCACTGCTTCCCAAAGACCCTCCCATCACTTGCACTTGGAGTGGCCGTTGCAAGGAAGTACGATGTCCTCAGCCCCCACCCCAGGAGGTCAGGAGGTGAGGGATCAGGCCCTAGTGCCTGTTCCAGAAAGCTCTCCAGGTGCTTCTGACATCGCCCAGCGCCAGGCGCCCTCATCACCACCCCTGCCTCAAAGCAGAACTGCACCCAGTGCCCACTCGCAACGCAGGATCCAACCCCCCCAGGCCAGGCCAGGGGTTCCTCCCAAAGGTCTCAGCATCTCTGGCCCCTTGGTTTAATGATTTGGGGGGCGGCACTTCCTTGGGACGTTTTGGTGGCTCCCATGTGAAATGCTGGAAATATTTTGATCCATAAGAAAAAGCCAGGCCTGGCAGGTGACAGTCTGAGGAGGGCACACCTCCACGGAGCCACACCCCACATCGCTAGGACTCGGGAGCCCGGAGCTGACCACAGTGGGAGGAGAGGCCTTCAGGACCCCGCTCTTCCCAGGGCCCCATGCCGGCTGGCTCTGGGTCTGCGTCCCGCGTGCTGGGCTGTAGTTCGGGAAAGCAGGGGCTGACCCGTGCCTCTGGCGTGGCCTGCAGCAGGAGCGCAGGGGAACTCTGACCAGACATCCTCTCCCCCAGGAGACTGTGCGGCAGGGCACTGGTGCAGAGGTGGAGCCACCAGCAAGGACCCCACCGACGGGGCGCGGGGCCTCCTCTGCCCGCCTGGGCACTACTGCCTCGAGGGTACCTGACACCCTGCGGGACACTGGTCTCTCTCCCAGCACTCCGCTGGCCCCAGAGCTCTGAGCCTTTCCCTGGCACAGGCAGCAGTGGCCCTGCCCAGGCTGGGGCTGAGCTGCACGGCCAAGTAGAAACCCTTGTCCCTGGACGCCTCCCCACCCAGCCCAGCCCCAAACACCCTCCCCACACCGGACTGGGAAGTCTCTCCTTGAGTGGCTGACCTCCCAGCACCGGCTGTCCCTCCTCTGCCACTCTCGCCTCAGCTGCTTCCCATCGAGGAGGCCTTTTCAGGCCTGGCGATTCCTCCTCCTGCTGGGTCCCCCTTGCTCAGGACAAGTGGCACACAGCCTTTTATTTCCCTGGCGACCAACCCCAACAGAACCGGGTCCCAGTTTTCTGCCCATGCCCTCTCTCGGCTTCCATTCAGTCCGTAAAATTGGCCCAAGGACTACAGAGCCGAGCGAGGCCCTCCCTTGGGATGCTGAGAGGGGTGATCCTGCCCTGGTCTGCTGGGAGGGACCCGGAGAGAGGAGCCTGGGCTGCCTGGCCTCTTCCCCCCACCTCTCTGCCTCCCGCAGGAGCGCTGGCCCCAGCCCGATGCCCCCCTGGCACCTGGTCTGTAGAAGGGAGCAGAGCCCCAGAAGGATGCCGCGTCAGCTCTGTAGGACAGCGCTGCTCTGGGGGCCACCCGTCAATCTGGCCAGCACCCTGCCTCCCCGGGTGGGCAAACAGTGTGTCCCCTCCACGCTCCCAGGTCGGGGTGGGGATGGCATCCAGAGTGAAGGTTGGCTCCGTTCCAAGGTCTGGCCCAGCCAGAGAGCGAGGGAGGAAATCCCTGATTGTCAGGGAGGAGCCACTCCCACTGCCCTGGGGACCCTGGGGGCCACGTGCAGATGCACCAAGGTCAGACCATGCCGAAGACCCGACTGCTCTGCAGCTGAGGTCACTGAAAGGACACCAGCGTCCAGACTTGTGGCAGCACATCACATCTCTGCCGCCTCCCTTCCCACCCCCACGACAAGAGCAGACCATGGGGGTGGGGGTTCAGGAGAGCACAGGCTAGCAAGGGTCCTGGCCCTCGGGCCTGACCTGGGGGTCCCCAGGCCCCACTCCAGGCTGCCTGCTGCCCGTGGGCTGGGTGCTCCACTGGGACACTCCTGGCTGAGGCCCTTCTGCTTGGCCCTCATTTTTCCAGAGTTTCCTGCACTGGGGGAATTGTCCCTGCCACCCCCATGGAGGGACTCTCTGGGAGATTCTGCCCCCCTGGGCACTTCTGTCCTTTGGGAATGGTGGACCCCACTCCATGTCCTCCCGGCTCCTACCCCTCTGGCTCCCGCACAACGGAGTGTCACATCTGTCCTGGTGGTCACTACTGTGTTCCAGGGCTGAGGCCACGGCTGTGTCCCAGAGGTTAGTGACCTGCCAACAGCCCAGCTGCCTGACCTAAGGGTCCAGTGGCCAGAGGTGGGGTAGTCACCTATGGGCAGTTAACTTTCCTGTTATGTCCCCTGCTTCCCTCAGGCTTTGCTTGAGCCTCTGGGCCCTGCCAAGGCCTGGCCTGTATGTTTTGATCATGATGCCATGATCCCTGCACTGGGGGAGCGCTCAGATTTCCTGGGCTCCATGTGGGCCCAGCCTAGGGCCTCCCCTGCTTGGGGCCTCTCTAGTCTTCCTTCCTGCCCCCACCTCCCAGGCCCCAATCTGGGCCTCGATCTCTTCTCAGGGTTCTATTGCCCCAAAGGGACGGGGCTGGACTGGCAGCCCTGCCCTCCGGGGACCTATGGCTCCAAGCCCGGGCTGAGCAGACTGCTGGGGTGCCAGGCTTGTGACGGGGGAAGGTCCTGCTCCGGGACCAATGCTACAGAGGCCGGCGAGCAGTGCTGGGAGGGCTTCTTCTGCTCCAGAGGGTCCACCCGGCCCAACCCGGAGGCTGGCACAGAAGGTACTGGACCCTCCCCACTGGATGCTGAGTCCCTTCCCCATTCCCTGAGGCCCCCCTGACTGGGAGGTCAGGATGGATTCAGAGCCCTCCGCCTACTAATCAACCTAAGACACAAACAAGTCTGTTCTCTCTGAGCCACCCGGGGTCCCTGTCCTGGGCTGGTGAGTTGCTGGGCTTCATTGCACGGTGGCAGGACCCCATGGCCCAGTGCTGAGAAGTGCTCTGCTGTTCCTCTCCCCCACTCATGGTCCATCCTGGGTGGGGCTTCCCAACACCCCTCATGTTGCACAGGGGCAGGGGCAGGGGCTGGCCCGAGGACGCTCACCTCAGGGGTCATGGTACAGTGCTTCTTAGCCAGGCTGTGCCTTTGTGTCACCCACGGAGCTGTGAAACTCACTGATACTGGGGAGGGTGTCAGGCCATCAAATCAGAGCCTCTGGGCTGGGAGCAGCTGAGAGACGCCCAAGTTGTTAACCTTCCCAGCTGGTTGTCATGAGCAGCCAAGGAATGATTCCAGTGGTTTTAACTTTCTGGGATCAAGTCCCCTTTGTAATCTAGACAGGCTTCCAGGAAAGCACGTCCGGGCACACAGAGCTTTCCATCAGTTTCACAGAGTCCCAGGACACCTGAATCCAGGGACCACAGGACAAAATCCTGGGCTCCAGTCCAATCCCCGTCTCTGGCTGACGAGGAAACTGATGTGCAGGAAGAGGGGTGGCCTCACCTGAGGACACACAGTCAGTCACCAACTGGGTACCCAGGCCACTGTCCCCCATCCAGCTTTCTGCTCTCTGCAGAACAGAGATCCTGCCTTGGGCCCCAGGATCCATACCAGCTGGGGAGGGGGGCCCTGGGCACCTACAGCGGAGGTCTAGGGGTGCTGTCTGGATGCATAGCTTGCACCCAGCTCCTGGCCTGCCAGCTCTGACGGCCTCATCTGCTCAGAACAGCCTGGAACTAGCCGTTTCCCAACCTTGGTCACTGAGTGGCCTCTTGGAGTGTGGCCCATGTGGGGTGAGGAGGGGGCGGGAGAGTCCCAGAGCCACAGAGCTCCAGAAACTGTCCTGCTCTGAGTGTCACTGGGGAAATGTTAAACACCAGCCAGCAGGGAGGTCTGCACAGGCCATGTGGTAAGAGCTGGAACAGAAGGTTATCTACAGAGCCCCCACCTCAGTCTTAGACACTGTCACTCCCCGGGCCCCTAGGGCTGAGCCTTCCAGGAGGGAAGCCTTGTCCCCCTTAGGTGTTTCCTCCAACCTTGACCCGTGGGTCCCAGCAACATGGGGCAGGGTGAGTAACTGGACTGCAGAGGGGTATGTTCTGCAGGAGGGACCCCCGGGGCCCAGAGCCTGCATTAGGAGCACAGGAAGAGTTGAATCTGCCTTCACCCTGCCCTTCCCAGGGGGTAGGCTGACCTTGTGTCTTGGTTCCAGAAGGAGCTGGCCCTTGTCCTCAGGGACACTACTGCCCCAGGGGCTCAGCCATGCCCCAGCCCTGCCCACCTGGCACCTTCAGCCCCCGGATCAAGCTCGGCTCAGAGGTAGGGAGACCCCAGCCTGGGCAGGAGGCTGGGTGTCGGGAAGGCCCTCTTTTGATCTGGCCAAACTGTGCTGCCCCTGAGGTCAAAGGTTATCATGGAGACTGCAGTCCTGGGTCCCTGGCCAGCCAACGCCTCCCTCGGGCGGACTGAGGGCTAAGTCCTGCCTACAAAGGAGCCCGTTGGATTGATGCTCAGATCTGTCACACAAAAGGAACCCTCTGCAGGCAGTATACACCCTGTCCCAGCAGAGTGGCACTAACGGTTTGCCTGTCGCCTGTTGGCTGCTGCAGGTGTCGAGAGATGCTCTAGGATGAGTGGGAAGCTGCACAAGAAGGTCTCTTGATCCAAGACCCTTTTTGGTCCTCTGTTTCCTCCTAAGCACTCCTGAGCTGCTGTCTTGGGATGGCCCCTGCCTCTACTTCCTTTGGGGATCCAGGGGTCGTATGTCCTTAGTGGGGGCTTCTCTTGCAGGCTGCCTGCTCCCCGTGCCTGCCCGGCCACTATTGCGGCTCTGCCGGCCTCACCCGCCCTTCTGGGCTCTGCAGTGAAGGCTTCTTCTGCCTCCGGGGTGCCCTCCTCCCAAATGGCTCCTTGGGAGATGGGACCAGTGGCCCGTGCCCTGCAGGTACCCTCCCTCTGGGGTGTGGGGTGCTGAGAAGAAACTTGGGAAGGTGGGGAATGAACAAGCTCCAAGGCCAAGTGGGACATCAAACTTCTGCCTCCAGCCTCTGCCACTCAGACAGGGGCTGAAGGCCCTGAGGAAACTTCCAGCTGTCCCCTGGGCCCTGCAGGATGGGGCCGGACTGACGACCAGGAAGGGGCATTTCTTGCTGACCTGTGGGGTCTGCTTCCTTTTCAGGACACTTCTGCCCCCTGGGCACTGTTGTTCCAAGGCCCTGCCCAGCAGGCACCCACAATGCCCTGGCCGCCCAGGGTCGCTGTGAGCCGTGTCCCCAGGGGTGAGTGCTGAGAGGCATCCCTGGGGACCCTCACGTCTCTGGGCATGTGATTTTCACTCCTGCTGCAGGAGGTGGCTGGGCCAGGTGCTGGCTAAGCTCCCTTTCGATCTGAATTTTCTGGGACCTCAAGCAGTTATGGGAGAATCTCCACAAGCCGCTCCAGCCATCTTCTTTTGTGCTATGACCTGTTTGATGGGTGTCACTGAGTCATTGCTAATTTTAAACCTGGATCCCTTCTGCCGCAATTTAAGCCATTTAGCCTCGCCCTAACCCCAAACTCCCTGCGGTGCCCTGCACTGCACAGAGCTGAGCTCCAGCCAGGTGATGACTTGCAACCCAGCCATGGGGGGCAGCCCAGGTGGCCCTCTCCAGCCCACACCATGCTAAAGGGGCCACCCAGCCCTCTGAGCCCCTCCTCCCCTCTCCTCTGCAGCTTCTTTTGCCCCGCCAGCACTGCCTCTGTGGCTGGGAACGCGTGTCCTGCTGGCCATTACTGCCCTGCCTCCACCGTCTTTGCTTCTCAGTTCCCTTGCCCCAGGGGCACCTACAAGCCACAGAGGGGGGGTGCCCAGATGTCAGACTGCACCCCCTGCGAGCCAGGTAAGGGAGCAGGGACCACCTCCTGCCACATTGGGCCATGCCCTCCCTGGCCAGTGAGTGCAGGACTCAGGCCTGGCTCAGATGGGGGTGCCTGGGCTGCAGCCCAAGGTGCACACAAGAGGTCAGCCCTGGGAGAGGCGGTGCCCTAAACCCTCGGCCCCCAGCCCCAGGGCACCCTGTGTTTCCCTCCAGGCTCCTACTGTCTCCGTCCTGGGCTGGCTGCTGTGTCAGGGCCCTGTAATGCTGGGTTCCACTGTGCTCAGGGAGCATCTGTCCCGAATCCCACTGATGGGGTCACAGGAGACCTCTGTCCTCCAGGCCATTTCTGTCCCCAGGGCAGCCCCCGGCCCTCTCCGTGCCCCCCAGGTAAGTCACCAGTGGGATGATGAAGTCTGCTCTGGACCCTTAAGAGAAGAGAGGAGCTGAGGCTCAGCCTTGGGGACCTCCTGGGGAATGACACAGAAGAAACCCCCAAATTGCACTTGCTGGGCAGAGTCCACCCTATGTACAGCAGCAAGGGGTGTAGGGGGGGAGTGCAGTGATGAGTGGGACCATCTAGAGCTGGGGCCCAGGCTTCCTGGGGGAGATTGAAGAGAAGAGGGAGCTGGCTACAAAGATGCCATGGACAGTGAGGGTGTGGCTGACCCCAGGCCCTAGCATGCTAGGTGGGGAGTCACCAGGCAGGGGTGTGGGGGCCCTCAAAGTCACCCCCATGTGAGACTGAGTGAGCGCAGCAGGATGGTGGCTGTGCCATGCGAGATGGGCCACCAAGGGTCTCCATCTGGGAGGCCTGGATGCAGCCCCAGTGTGTGGACCTACAGGCTCCTTCCTGCCCACCCCGGGGGCCACGTTGGTGGAGGACTGCCAGCCATGCCCGGCCGGCTGGTTCTGCTCCCGGGCTGGCCTGAGCTCCCCGGAGGCCCTGTGTGAAGGAGGCTGGTACTGCCCCCGGGCCTCTGTCTCTGGGCACAGTCCAGGTAAGAGCGACCCTCCTCACCATTTGGAGATGGGTGAGGGGTCTGTGCTGTGGGACCTCCAGCGGGTTGGCCGGGAGGGAGAGTGGCCGTGGGCTCCTCCTCCACGCTCAGCTCCTCTGGTCCCCGAAGGCTGTGCTAGAGGGCACTGGCAACACTGTGCACTAGCAAGGCTCTTCCTGCACCCAGAGCTCAGCGTCCCCTGCTCAGAAAGGGGGTGGGGACTCCTCATGGGATGAATGAGAAGAAACCAAAGAACCAAGAAGGATTTTTTTAAAAATCAGTTAAAGATGGAGAATCCTGTGCTTTGAAAGAAGGAATAAAAGTACTCTAGGGCCACCTGAGATCCCTGGGTGAGACGCAGGGCCCAGCAGGGAGAGGGAAGAGGTGCGACCCTGAGGACAAGAGTGGATTTGAGCTCCCCTTAGCAGAGCCAGCACAATCCTGTCTTCTGGGGCCTGTTAAAAGAAAAGCTTCAGACAAATTAAATTTTAGAGAGCTTATTAACATTTAAGCAATGAACGGGGATGCACCCAGATCCAGAGAGGCTCAGAGAGTTCCAGGCAGCAGCACGACAGCAAACATGGAGCTTACAGGCTGAACAGGAAGCAACGTAGAGAAATCCTCTGATTGGCTGCAGCTGGGCGTCTGCCTTGTGTGGGTATGGTGTGATTGGCTGAAACACAGATTTTGTAACAAGAAAATATACTCCTAAATTAGGTTTTGATTTGTTTACTCACTACGTTAGGTGGCAGGTAGGTTTGAGACCCGGCCTCGGCCTAACGGGCTCCCGCGTGGTTAACAGTCCCTAGCTCTCAACCACACGCAGCTGGCTACAGTCAGCGTCGCGGGCTGTGAGTACAGCAGAGCATCCTGCCTAGCGCGCGTCTCTTTTTGCAGTCAGAATAGATCAGGGTTCCTCAAACTACGGCCCGCGGGCCACATGCGGCCCGCCGAGGACATTTACCCAGCCCGCCGGGTGTTTCTGCCGCTGCTGCCTGTCCTGCTTAGCAGCCAACTCGTCCCGGGCCCACAGTGCGCATGCGTGGAATGTGCACCGCACTCTCCAACGGCCCTCCCACGGTCTGAGAGACAGTGAACTGGCCCCCTGTTTAAAAAGTTTGAGGACCCCTGGAATAGATTGAAAGTTGGCCCTGTCGCTACATTACTCAGTCACATCTGACATGCTTTCTTGTGTCAAAGAAAAAAGGGGAGAAGCCATAGCTTGTTCCTGGGACCTGTGCATGGCCCTGGGAGCCCTTAGGGTGTGTCATCATGGGAAGGCCAGCCATCCAGTGGGACAGACAGAATGAGAAGAATGGCCTAGGCAAAGAAAGGCTGTGTGCCCAGTGGGGCAGCTGAAGACACAGTGTCTGCAGACCCATACCAGTGGTCACCAGAGCACCATCCGATTTGGATGCGCATAAGGGAGCCCCTCTGGGGAGTGGACACCAGATGGCCACGGGGTCCAGGCCAAGTGAGAAGGAGCCGGCAGGTGGGCGGGAACCAGACATGCACATGAAACCTCAAGAGAAGCTGCCCATCCAGGCAACTGCACTTAAGAGACTGAATCTCCATGCAAGCCAAGCCAGCCTGCAGATAACTCAGCTGTGCCCTCTGCTCTAAGGCAGACTTGCCAGGACACCCACTGGGAACCGCCTGTGACAGTGTCTGCAGAGAGCCGACAGCATCAAGTCCCCTGC
Source organism: Microcebus murinus (assembly GCF_040939455.1). Taxonomy (NCBI): domain Eukaryota; kingdom Metazoa; phylum Chordata; class Mammalia; order Primates; family Cheirogaleidae; genus Microcebus; species Microcebus murinus. The sequence continues at coordinate 45,996,499 of NC_134119.1, read as the reverse complement.
TGTCACCACGTGAGATGCTGTGATGGGAAGGGGGTTTCTGACCTCATGCTGGCCTCCTGAGGGACAGGCTTCATCTGATGCTGCGGCCACCCAGGAGGGTCCTCAGGAGGGTCCCTCATGGCCCCACCTAGAAGTTTGAGCCTCAGCATGGACACAGCCTGACCTCAAAGCACAGCCCACCTAGACCAGCACCTCCAAAGGGAACATCACTAAGTATTTCAAGAAACAACAAAGGAAACAAATGAACATATTAATATAAAAGCAGCTCTGTCCCCAGAATAAGGGTATGGAGTAAGGATCCTGCCCCATCCCTTCCCATTCTGCCTCCTGAAGTAGCTCCACTGTGATGACAGCAGCAGCTTCTATCAAGAAGGGCTGGAAGAAAACCCAAGTTCTTAGCTCGCTGGTGTCCTCACTGCTTGACTGTGCTCAGGATGAGGAAGTGATTGGACAAAGCATTTCCCAAACCCACTGTGCCCAAGATCCCATGTTTTGAGGAACGTCTCCTGGCAGTGAGACCCCGGGGAACACATTTGGTGAGAGATATTCTGGCCTCAAAGACTGAGGCTGCCTCAGGGGACGCTGTGAGGCTCCGTCCTCCCCGGTCACTACAGACCTGGCTCCTTCCCACCAAGACTGAGAGCAGTTCCCATTTGGCCCTTCTGCACAGGGCTGGTTTTGGCTGGAGCTGCCTCCCCTCCAGGTGAGCCACAGGACCGAGGGGCTGGGAACCCCAAGAGGAAATGTCCCTCTTCCTTTGCTTTTCTAGACGCTGTCTGCCCCGCTGGGCACTCATGTCCCCCGGGCAGCCTGGAGCCTCGGCTCTGCCCCCCGGGGCAGTATCAGGATGAACCTGGACAGAGCCTCTGCAAGACGTGCCCGGCCGGAAAGTGAGGAGCTGTCTCCTGGGCTGGGCCCTCCTCTGTCTGGTGACACCTCTTCCCACCCTCCCTGAGGCCAGAAGGGGCTCAGGCATGTCACAGGGACCCTCACAGACAGTGATCAGTGACCAAGGACACTCAGCCCTTTGTTGCCCTGCAGAGCCCAATATACAAACTCTCTAAGCCAGTACAGGGCCTTGGAGGCCTTCAGGTTTATATGAGAGACTCAACAAAAAACAAGAGGTCATTTTTCACCTCAGTGTTTATTTCCTTTGCCTTTAGATGGTCCTGTGAGGATCTTGCTCTGCCCAAATTCTCCAGATCCCAGCAGCTTCCTTCTCTGAAGGGACCTGGGGATGCAGAAGGTGTCCCCTCCCTCATTCCTGACTACATGCCCACTGTGTACACAGGTTCTGTCCCTTTGGGGGCCAGGGACCAGGAGCCAAGCCCCCTTGGCCAGTGGACTGTCCTGCCGGCTACTACTGCCCTCTGGGTACCCAGACGCCCACCCAGCACCCCTGTCCTGGGGGCACCGTCCGAGAGAGGCCCGGGGCACGCAGCCCTAAGGATTGCAGACCCTGTCCTGCAGGACAGTTCTGCTCTGATTCAGGTGATGAAAGCCACCACTTTGGGACTTTGTTCCATTTGTCTCAGAGGGCCTTTGGCCTGCCTGCAGGTGGACGTCCTGTGTCCCATCATGCTGTATGCGACCTGCAGCTCCCAGTAGCAGGCACTGCTGGAGGACTGAACGGGCCCAGGGCTGGGAGGGGAAGGCAAAGCCGGCTCACAGCAGGCAGGAGGGGGAAAGAGGCAGGCAAAAGCATCACTAGCTTGGCCCAGGCATGCACTGAGTTCTGGCAAATACTTTAATAGGATCCGCACAAGGTGCTCCGGCTGCTCTGAGAAGGGTGATGTTGATCCCAGGGGGAGGGCAGAGGGGAGGCTGGTGGAGCCTCACTCGGGCTTGAAGGTAACTTAGGACTTCAGCTGTGGGGAGGAGGGGAAGAGAAAGGCATCTAGACCCCATCCAAGCCAAGACCCAAAGGAAGCAGGGGTCACAGCCTCCTGTAGGAGGCAGTGGGGACAGGACCTCAGGGAACCTTATTTGTCCTCACACATGGCTGCTATCTTACGCTTGAGCAGCCTGAGCTCAGGGAAGCCCCTGCCCAGCTGTGTAGACAACGAGCAGCAGGGCCAGGAGGGGACACAGAGATAGGAGAGGTCACAGGCCAGGAGGAGTCTCAGGGTCAGAAAGGCCAAAGCCCGGCTTCAAATCGGCCTCCTGCCGTGAGCCCAGGGCCCGCTGCGCCTGCAGTGCCGGCTCAGCCGGGCTCTCTGCATCTTTGCAGCCGGGCTCGCTGTCCTGAGGAGCCTGGCTGCCCCTCTCTCCACAGGGGCTGGGAGACGCCGCCCAGATGGGCCATGCTCGGCGGGGTATTACTGTCCCCCTGGCCAGACCTCAGCCACCCCTATGTCTTTCCGGTGTCCCCGTGGCTTCTACTGTCCTGAGGGATCTCCCCAGCCAAGGGCCTGTGAGGATGGAACCTTCCAGCCCCAGGAGGCTCAGGGCTCCTGTGAGCCGTGCCCCGTGGGGTTCTACTGTGAAGCCTCCGGCCCAGGTGGGTTCTTTGAGTTGGTATGTTGCCCCCTCGGGGCGCTGGCCCCAGGGCCGGGTGGCCGTCAGCAGTGGGAGCACCCAGCTCTCCACAAGCCCCAGAAGCAGCAGCGCATGTGCCATCTGTGAATGTGAGAACAGAAGGTGGGGCCTCCCTTGCTTCTCAGAGAGGGAGGGTCTGACCTGGGGTGGCCCAGGGCCCACATGGGAGCCCAATGTCCTCCACTGCCTGTGCCTGTTCAGATTTGGCTTTAGGATGTGTCTGGGGAATTCTTCTTGCCTAGAACCTTGGTCGCAGTGGTAGTTCCACAGGTCCGAGGTCCGAGTGCAGCGCTTGAGCAGCTGGCAGTGGGGTGGGGGGCGGAAGCCCGCTGGTGCAGGCGCAGAGCATGCTGGGGACTGAGACCAGGATGGCGCTTCCATGCTGACTCTGCCCCCATGTCATCGGTACCTCCTGGTGCCCAGCCCAGCTCGGGCACGTCGGGGATGTGAGTGCAGGACAGGACAGGACAGCCTGAGATCTGGGCAACGAGGACCTAGCTGGGCCTGGTTCATGGTTTGCCTGAGTTCCCCCAAGGTACGTGCAGCACACGAGGTCAAGACGCAGTCTGATTGGTGGGTCTGCAGGCCCCTGAGCCATCACTGAGGAAGTGGTGGCCCTGGTGTGGCCAGCAAGGGTGAATGCCACATCCTGGAGAGCTTTACACTCAGTGGCCAGGGTCCCTGGAGGCTGACAGGATTCCTGGGCCAGGCTCCGTCTCTGCGGCTGCTCAGCATTGAGGACGCCCCCAGGCAGCACACAGGAGTCAGACAAATAAATCACCTAGACCCAGGGGCTGGGCCCTCGTATGTTCAGGGCCTGGGGGTCCTGGGGCTCTGACTTAGGACCCTCAGTGGGTGGGGTTACCCCTCAAGGCAGACTGACCCTGCCATTGTCCCCAGGACCCGCAGCCCATGGCCCCAGCCTGTGCCTGCAGGGCTACTTCTGTCCCTTGGGCTCCCGCTCAGCTACTGCCCACCCATGCCCTTGGGGGACATTTGGGCCCAGGCGAGGGGCCACTGCAGAGCTGGACTGTGAGCGGTGCCCAGCAGGTTTGTGGGCCCTTGAGGGTCCCAGGCTGATGGGGGAAGAGAGAATGAGGAAAATCGGGAGGAGGGGAAGCAAACCAGCCCTCGAGGGCTGGCACCTTGGCCCTGGGGCCCTGCCTGCCCTGTGAGTCCTGCACATGGGCCTGGCCCCATCCTCCTCCCTCCCAACAGGTCTAGGGCCCCACTTTGGACTCTCACCACCACTCTCGCCATTCCCTGCACCCTGCCCGTGTGCACCTCTAGGGCTCAGGACAAGGCCAACCCCATGTTCCCCTGAGACAGTTGCTGCTGGCGAGAGAGCTGCCTTGGTGCAGTTCAGCTCCACATCTCTCTGGCTCCCACCCTCGCTCAGCCAGACGTGGCAGGCTGTGCCTGTCTGAGCCTGGGGAGGGCGGGGCAGGGTGGGGAGGGCAAGGCCCAAGAGAGGTAGGGTCGCTGCTGGAGCAGAGTGAGGTGGGGAAGAATCCCTCTGTCACCTGCCCCTACCTGAGTTTGCTGTTTCCAGGGATGTTCTGTTCGTTGGAAGGGCTGCCCCAGCCCTCAGGGCTCTGCCACTCTGCGCACTACTGCACCGGTGTGGCTGTGTCTCCCACCCCCATCAAGCACAAGGTAGGTACCACTGGGCCCCAGCACCCCGCTGGGTGTTAGGCCCTCCCTGAACACCCAGGTGTGCCTTGGTTCAGGACCATGAGGGGCCAGGGGCTCCTCCCTCTCACCAGGGTCAAAGCTCCCCAAGGGCAGGACCCTCCACTCACCTTCACATCTCCAGGGCCAGGCACCGGACCCAGTAATAGCTCATTTCATTGATTCTAAAGATGTGCCTCATTCTCACATTTCATATCCCTAAATCAGCTTAATCTATGATGTCTAAGGATCACAGGTGCACTGAGTTTTTCTTTCAAGTGGTCTGTGGGATAACGGCTCATCTTCCATAAGTTGGCATCTTGGATTTGATGACATGTTGCAATAACAGCAGGTAACATGCACAGTGTTTACTTTGTGCGAGTTGGCATTCAGGTGTGTGTCCACGTCGACAAAGCAGTCCTCACAATGGCCCTAGGACAAGGCCGCAGGGTCACCTCTCCTTAGACAGGAAGAAACCGGAGCATGTGGAATAACTGGTTTGCTCAAGGCCACGTGGGGAAAGCACCGTCTGTGTGCTGAATCATCATGCCGTGGTGGAGGGTCAGCTGAGGACAGACACTCGGACGAGGGCTGGGCAGACGGGACAGGGGCTGGTGTTTGTTGACTGGCTCTGCTTCTCATTTTGTTACTGACTTGCTGTGACCTGGGCCATGCCTGGTCCTTGTCCCCTCTAGGTCCCTGCCTCCCTTTGAGAACAGACACTGCCCTTTCTTCTGGAAATTCCACATCAATTCCACAGAGAACAGGCCACGAGACCAGGGAGGGGGGCACAGGAGGCCACTGAGTCAGTGCTAGGATTTAAGTCAGAGACCCCTCCCGTGGGGCTATCCTGGTTCATCGTCCCCAGGTCTCGTGGCACAGCTAAGCACGTTAGTGAGGGCTTGCAGGTGATATTAATTGCAACACAGCTTCATGCAAATAGGTGCTGGTCCCCAGCTTCTCCCTCAGGTGCCAGCCCTGGTGTGTGCAGCCGAGACGATGGCTCTGACTCACATTCTTCTTCCTTCTCTCTGCTGCACAGGTGGAGGCCCCAGGGCTTTCTGGGAATGACATCTGCTCCCCTGGCTTCTTCTGTCCCCAGGGGACGGGCTCCCCGGTTCCATGCCCTCCTGGGTTTTACTCCTCTGCCCACGGCCTGAGCAGCAAGGACCAGTGCCAGCCATGCCCCTCGGGGCGCTACTGCAGCCAGCCCGGGCTGTCCCATGCCCTGGAGGCAGGGCTCTGTGATGCAGGGTGAGGGGACCCTAGCCCTGAATTCCTCGGGAAGAGGAGGGAGGGAGATCCCTAGCTCAGGCCAGAGCTTGCCTGGGCTCCCAAGTCCCAAACTAATACTATTCCTGGGGTCTCTCCCCAGCCCCTCTTAGGAGCACAGGCCAGGGTGACCATCTCCCCCGGGCATGCAGGCCTCAGATGTTCCATCCTTAGACATAGGGCTGAAGGGGACACACCCTTATGGGCCTGCTCAGCACTGACTTTGCATGGCCCAAGGAGCCCTGGGTGTGCTGGGCCAGCCCTGTGGTCTCCCTGGGCCCCAGGGCAGCCCCCACTCTCTCCATGACTACTACCAGACTTGGTATTCATCGGCATTGCCCAACCCCCCTGCCATCAGGCATCTGGCACTCCTGAGACGTGCATGTCCCCTCACTATCCAGAGGGCTGGAGACTGGCCATGGCCACCAGAAGCTGCAACCAGGTCCTGTGTGAAGGAAGACCTGCCCCATCTGCTCAGGGCCCTTAGGACGGAGGAAGTGTGGCGAGGGAGCTGCTCATGCTGGGAAATGCCCAGCCCCTCTCAGGACTGTCTTCTGAGCCCCCTCTGCTTAGCTTCCCATTGCAGGGGCCAGAGGCACGTGTTAGGCTGAGGGTGCGCAGGAACTCCTGCTACATGTGCACCGCCATCTAGTTCCAGGGAGGGCCCAGCTTAGCTGTCAGCCCTTGGCTGTGGCCACACTGGCTGTACCCTCCACACAAGCCTGACACCCAGGACTTTGAAGCTGGGAGGCCCCGTTGGCATACTGTAGGGGGTCCCACCATGGTTCTCCATGTCTTCAGGTACATCTGCCTGGGTGGCAGCACTGTCCCCTCACCCTCCGATGGAGTCCATGGGTACAGATGTCCCCCTGGCTTCCGATGTCCCCCAGGGGCCCACAGAGAGCTGCCCTGCGAGCCTGGCACCTTCAGCCCTCTGCCTGGGGCTGACACCTGCCTGCCCTGCCCAGAGGGCACCTACTGCCACCAGGCTGCCACTGTGGAGCCCACCACCTGCCCCAAAGGTAACATCTCAGGCTGGCCTGGCCCTGGCTTTGCAGGACAGGGAATATGGTGCCTTAGGGGCCCCAGCCCCCTGAGCTCCACTCCATCCAGAACTGCATGCCGGGTGTGGCCCTCAGCCCCCCCTCACTCCCACTGACCACCTGTAAAATGAGGCCAAATGCTGCAGGGCAGGGCGTGGGGGTGGGGGCCGTGGAGGGGCCACACCACCTGGGGCTATGCCAGCCCATCCCCTGTACAGTCTCACCTGTCCTCAGCCTGCTGCCATGCAGGGGTGAAGGCAGGAGGAGGACAATGGACTGTGTTGGGGCAGCCCCTGTGTTGCCCTTTCCCATCCCGAGAGGCAGGACATTTGTGTCAGCCCCTGCCCTGACTCTAAGGTGCTACTGCTCCAGGGCAGGCCCAACCCACCTGCAAAGTGGGGCCAGAGGCCCTGTGGGCCACCTCAGTGTGGGGGAAACTCCTCTCAGCCAACACCCCCAGAGAAGATGGCAGTGGGTCTGGCTGGAGACTCCGGGTCAATTCTTGGGCACCTGGTGGCCAGACTGTCAGGGGAATGCTGGGGGATGGGGACACATGGCCCCATGATTCCATGACAAGCTCTTTCCCTCTCAGAACCCCAAGGCCTGAGCACCCCTGCCGCTGGGCCACCTCTCCCTGCAGAGCAGCCTCGGACCTCAGGGGTCTGCACGTGCGCATGCACAGGCACGCGCCGACGCTCGCGCACGCATGCGCACGCATCCGCGCGCTCCCACACGCATGCGCACGCATCTGCGCACTGCCCCACATTCGCATTCATTTACACTCAGTCTCTGACACACTTTCACTCACACACGCCCGCACTCCTGTTTGCTCACACTCGCGCTCACACAGCCTCTCACACTCGCTCACGCCCACGGCTCTGCTGCCCTGACACACGGACCTCCTCCTGAGCCCCCACCACGGGCCTGGATTCCGGCCAGTGACCCCTTCCCGCCCTCCGGCAGTGACCTCGGCACCCTCGGGCAGCCCTAACTCGTCAGCCAGAAAGGACGGCAGGCTGTGGAGTGCGGGGGCCAGCCGCGCGGTCGGGACAGTCTGGCGCTCACCCTGGTCTCGCCTGCAGGTCACTACTGCCCAGCAGGGACGCCCTCCGCTCGCCCCTGCCCGGAGGGAACCCTGAGCCAGCGGGAAGGCGCCGTCTCCCCCAGGGCCTGCCAGCCCTGCCCTGCAGGGAGGTACTGCCCCGGCGAGGGCAACAGGCAGCCCGAGGGTAGGTACTAAGGTGTGGCCTGGGCTCTGGCCCACTGCACGGCCTCCTCCCTGCGGAGAGAACAAGGAGGCCACCAGGGCTCCTACAGGAGGGGGCCTGGTCCTGCCAGGACAGCCCCGGTGAGAGATGCGCCGGGCTCAGGGCAGGCTTTCAGTCACACGGAACACAAAACCGTGTCACTGCCTGCTCCCGGCGCTAGGGAGTCCTGCGGCCCTCAGGCCCTCTGGGATGTCCGCAATGTCCAGCTGCCCCACAGCGTGGCCACAGGCCTGGGTCTGGCCCTCCCTCCTCCTCCTGCCACTGCCTGCTCCTGCGCCCCTCCATCCCCAAGAGGCCTCAGCTCGTGGCCGAGAGCAGGGCTTCTGAGCCAGCTCTGGCCTCGTCCCCGTTGTGCTTCGTGCGAGGCTGAACTAGTCACTTGCCCTCTTGGGCCTCAGTCTCCTCCCTGTGAAATGGGCTGATCACAGCGCCCACCCTCACAGTTGCTGCGGAGACTGAGGTTCTTGCTGCCAGGCGGTCAGCCTGGTAGAGTCAGTGCCCACGGCTGTTCTCTCCTGTCGTCACTCCTCATGCCGCTGTGTCCCCCTGAATACCAGACACTAGAGCAGTGTGGAAGCCACCAGCCCTGGGCCACAGACACCATAGCTGCTCAGTAATTCCCATTTTCCCAACTTTTTCCTTCCTCCTACTTTAATTCCCATGATTCTCCATGGTGAGGGGTGGCAGCAGCGGGTGACAGGGACCAGGTCGGGGGCAAGATGTGGGCTTCCGTAGCCAGGCAAGTTCAAACGCAAGCTGGTGAGGCTTTCGTTCCTGCCCTAAAATTCTGCCTGTCTCCACACCCAAGGCCCCTGCTCTGCTGGCTACTACTGTGAGGGGGGTGCTGCAGGCCCCACGCCCCGGAGAAACTTCGCCTTCCCCCTCAACGGACCCTGCCCCCGCGGCCACTACTGTCCACAGGGGACTCCCTACCCGGTGCCCTGTCCCATGGGAAAGACAAGGAACAGCCCCGGTGAGAGTCTGCCCTGCACCCCACCCCACACCCCACCCCACATCCCCTCCCCTGCCCTGCCTTTCAAGTGGCCTCTTCCACGCTGTGTTCAGAGCTTTGTCCCACACTGGCCCTGCGGACAGAAACACCGAAACGAGGAGCCCCCGTTGGTCGGGTTCCCTGGTGACACCTGGCACCGAGCTGTGGACGGGAGGCCCCCAGGACAGGGCTGCTGCTCCACCTGCAGGCCGTGCCCTGGAAATGCGGGCAGTGCCCTTCCAGCTCTGTTCTAGCTGCAGGGTGGGGCAGTGAGCCCACAGTGAAGAGGTGCTTGTCCCCAGGGGGTGCTATTCCCAGGTGGGGACATGCAGAGCCCATGCACTGCCACCCTCCATTTCCAGGTGGCACCTCTGAGAGGAGCTGTGGGCCCTGCCCAGCTGGCTCCTTCTGTCCCAGCCTGGGCCTCGGCTCACCCACTGGGCCCTGCATGGCCAACTCCAGCTGCCCCTCGGACCCCAGGGCCTCCAGCCCCACGGCTCTCCCCTGCCCTCAGGTACCTCCTGGGAGCTTTGGGAGGGAGCTCAGCCCCTGGGGCTCTGGGAGGCTGGGGGTCCAGCTTGAGGCTGGAGCTCGACATCTGGCTATGGGTAGCAGGCTGCCCTCGGTGCCTCAAGGGAGGGACCCCGACACCCACATCCCTCTTTCCCAGATCTTTTCCCCAACTGCCCACTGAGCCTCCAGGCCCCTTGCCCTTCAGGCCCCAAGGCCTGAACCAGTGGGAAGGAAGCTCACCATGCTGACCCTCCTACCCTGAGCACCCCACCCACACCCAGCCTGGGCCTCAGAGATGCCTCTTTGTGTCCAATGCCCAGGGTCACTTCTGCCAGCCAGGGGCTGCTTGGCCTGCCCTGTGCCACCGAGGGCACTACCAGCCCTCCCTGGGCTCCGACACCTGCATCCCGTGTCCTCCAGGCTTTTACTGCCCGCATCCCGGCAGCATAGCGCCGAGGCTCTGCCCAGCACACGCCTACTGCCCAGCCGGTACGTCCTGGAGCCCTCAGCTCCCCACGCCTTCCGGGCCCTCTTCCTTCTCCCCAACACCCCACCAGCCTCCTTTCGTTCATCCATTCAAACCCAAGGACTGCCCACAGTGTGCCAGGCCCCGTGCTCACACTCTGGCTACTAGAGCTGAAAGCCCTCCTGCTCCCATCCTCCCTCACCCCTGCAGGCACCTCCTTCCTCCAACCCCACCCTGTCTTTTCTTCTCTTCATCTGTTTGAGTTTGAGTTCAGGTACCCTGCACACACTGTGCACAAGCCCACACCTGCACATGGACATGTTTATATCTGCACTCGCACACAGCTTCATGTACACACATGTGCACACACTCACACACGTATATGCTGCCCCAGGCAGCCCAACTGACAAATATGTGCCCACAAAAGATCATCATGCTTGTCATGTCTTAGGTAAACTTGGGAGGAACAGCTCCTGCCAATTATAGGAGTCGCATGTACATTAGCTTTGTAAGCATTTGATGCACAGGTGATGCACACATTTGATCTGCCCCAAGACTATGGGCTTAAAGGTGTATGTGCCCCATTTAACTGTGTGGCCTCTTACTCTAGAATGTTTAGAACATCCTAACTTTAAGGAAGCTGGCCTACTGTCCCCAGGGCCCCCACCTCTGCTGACAGTTCAGAAGAGAGGACGGCCCTGTGTGGGGAGCAGTGCCAACTCCCTCTTTGCTTCCCCTCACTCAACACTCACCTTTCAGCTTCTTACCTGCACTCCCGATCAGACACTTTTTAAAATTTTATTTTTTAGTAGATCAGTCTGCTCACATTAAAGCCTTTTCCCTGTGAGGGGCTTTCTTCTCTGACCTTCCATGCAGCGTGTGGTTGGTGTGCACCTGGCACACAACAAAGCAGCCCAGGTGCACCAAGGCAACGCTGAGGCTGACAAAGCCCGGCCACTGCTCCCAGGACCAGGGCCCGGTGGGCAGGGGCGGACTGGCAGCGTTAGAGGAGCAGGAACAGGCACAGGCGCCTCCCTCCAGCCAGGCTGGAGCAGCAGGCCCTGCGGAAGGAGGGGTACAGGCAGCTCCTATGTGGCACCCTCTTCCGTGTGGACAGAGGCGCTCAAGCTCAGTCCCAGCGAACCCGCAGGGTGTCTAACACACAGCAGGCGTCTCGCTCAGCCTGTTGGCTGGAGGCACCGCCCCGGCCCCAAACAGCTGTGTGGCTCTCTGACACTTCTCCCCTAGGGTTAGTCCTTCCTTTGTGATGGGCACAGGACAGTCGTCCTTGGGGAAGAGATGGAAGTTCTCTGGCGGTGATGTTCTCATGTCATTGCCCCCAAGAAGGCAGCACAAGACGACAGCACCATGGGGGCAGTGGGACTCTGAGGGGCAGGGCAGCAGGGAGCAGGCCACCCATCATGGATGAGTCCAGGAGGGGAGGTGGCCGAGCCCCAGGGGCCCATCTTCACTCGCTGTCCTCCCCCTCCTCCAGGGACGTGGTCCCCCTCTCTGTGTCCTCCAGGGACCTTCACTCCCCAGCACACGCTCGGCCTCCGGGAAGAGGGTGACTGCTCCACCTGTCCCCCTGGTCACTACTGCAGGTCAGTCACCACCCAGAGCCGTTCACCTCCTGCCACTGTGTCAGACCGCAGCATCCCCCAGCCCCCAGCCGTCCCATCCCGTCCTGTCCTGAGGCCGTGCACTGCGGGCAGCAGGACGGCCGCAGCCCGGGCTCAGGTGTGAGGCGCCCTCCTGGCTCCCCAGCCTGAGCGGGGAGGGCAAAGCCTGAGCATCCGGTAAAGAGAGCAGGGACAATTAGCACAGACGTGGATATGTTAAAAGTATCTACTCGAAAAGCAAAATGCATTCAAGTGAGGCAGGATCAGGGTGAAGTGAAAATACGTCTGCTCGTTCCTGACTCAACACGGGAAGCTCCTTACAGGCGAAATCACCCGTCTCGGGTGGATCCAGGAAACCGGACCCAACTGGGGTCCGGCCTGAAGCCCAAGTGGGCTCTTGGCATCGTGTAGGAAAGAATCAAGAGTGAGCTGATAAAGTAAGGTGAAACCAAGTTTATTGAAGTAAGTAAAGAAAGAAGGGGAGCTGCCCCATAGACAGAGCACTGGCAACTGAGAGTGGTACTTTGTGCATTTCCAGGATCTTATTTTATACCTTCTATTTAATTATGTTAAGTGGAAGGAGTATTATACGTAAGATTTCTGGGAAAGGGGGTGGAAAGTTCTTGGAACTGAGGGTCCCTGCTCTTTTTAAACCATACAATTAACTTCCTGGGGAGGGGGGGAGTTGTCATGGCATTTGTAAACTGTCCTGGGGCTGGTGGGAGTATTTTTAGTAGCTACTGCATTATAAGCAGGGTATGATGAGCAGTGAGGTAACCTGAGGTGGTTTTTCGTGGGCTTCTTGGCTCTTGCTGGTTTTGGTGGTTTCTCTACCTCCTCTTGTTTTATCAGAGACCTTGGTTCGGGTCTCGTGGAGCAGGGCCTGCCAGTTCCCTGTCTCAAGGTGACACCGGTGTTCTGCATGTACACTGGGGGAAAGATGACATTTCTTCCTTCTACTTCTATTTCCAAATTTTCTGCAATATGAAAAGCTATTGTAATCATTTGGTCTGGGAGAGATGATAAATGGTACCTTTAAACAGGATGATGAGAGCCCCGGTTTAGGGCATCCAAATTCCTCCTGAGTGTCCTGTGCCCACTCGGTGGGTGTGGGTTCTCCATCTGGCTTCCCCATTTGGGCAGTGGGATGTTCTTGCTGGAGGAGTAGAAGTCACAGGAAGAACTCTGGATTTGGGGTTGGAGGCTCACAGTCTGCAGGGTGGGGGTTCCCTGTCTCTCACAGTGACTCTGGGCCCACAGCCCCAAAGACACCCACAGCACACTGGGGCTCCAGCCTGGGAATGTCCCAGTGCTTGCTGAAGGCAAACACTCCCAATTGCCCAGGACGGTGTAGAGGACATCAAAGTAGCAGCTGCCCCGTATTCTGTGCAAAAGTGACCCTGCTTCAGAGCAGATTCTTTCCATTAAGGTGATAGCAGAGGGTTCCCCAGGCCCTTTCTGGAAGTGGGTCCCCCTCTGCTCAGAAGTTCATCTGTAGCTCCAGCCTGCTTTCTCCTACTGCAGAGCTGGAGATTAGACTCAGGGCTGCCTGGGAGCCAGGCCTAAGCCCACAGGGACCCGGCAGGCCTGGGGCATCCCAGGGACAGTGCAGGAAGCAAGTGGGACACCTGCTGGTCCCCTCCATCCTCGTTTCCACAGCAAGTGTAGCATGGCCCCCGAGCTCTCCAGGCAGGTTTGTCCCGCTGTTGACAGCAAGTCTCTCCTGTCCGCTGAGCTCCACCAACTTGGTGGAGGGAAGCTACGCAGGGATCCATCGCGTGCTGGCCCTGGGCCTGGGTCTCAGCCTCTCGCCCTGCTTCTCCCCGTGCCTCACCGTGTTTGTGTTGTATATAGGGCTGTCGGCCTAAAGGGAAGAGGCTGAGGCACGAAATATAGTTTAAAGAGTTTACTGGAGCCAAAGTGCGGACAGCAGCCCAGAGGACTCAGACCCAAGCGACCTTGGCTATGAGCCCCATCAGGCCTTTGTTACAAACAGGTTTTTAAAGGCCAAAAGAAAGAGGGACAGGGAGTGGGCAGATACAAAGTCTTTTGTCAGGAATTCTCGTTGGTTTACAGAGATAACATTGATTGGTGAGTGGCTATGCATCGTTAAGCTATAGGGTGTGGAGTATAGTGTCTGTTGTCATCATTAGCTTAGTTTATAGCTACTTGTGGCAATAGCAAGCAGTTTCAAGAGATAAATACACAGCTATAGCTCAAAGTGGGGGGAGGGGAGTGGGACGTAATTGCTATCTCATTTTGATGGATCTCTGGGCCTGATCCTGTAAAATGACTCACATTCCTCAGATAAAAGCTGTTTTCTCGGTGCAGACTCACATGTCCTCTTGGGGCACAGGCAAGGGTGGCTCAGTCTGTGGGTCCCAGTGAACGCTGAAACCCAGGTGGGCTCTTCTCCAGGGCCTGGGCAGGGGGCTCAGGGCTCAGACTAGCCCCTCCTCCCTAGGGTTCTCACTCTTCCCACTCTCCTTGGCTGTTAGAGCCGGACAGGTCTGGGGAAAATGTCCTGCTGGTTACTTCTGCCCACCTGGCACATCTGAAGTGACGACACCAGGTCCCAGGAAGCCCCAGACGCCGTGTCCCCAGGGAAAGCTGTGCGCGGAGCAGTGTCCACCAGGTAACAGGCCTGCGTCTTGCTTGTGGCTGTGAAGGAGGCACGGGACCCAGCTAGGCCAGGGCTGTTTTAATTGTCACGAGCTGACTAACAATAAGTGATGCTAGTTGTACTTCTAACGTGCACATGTGCACATGTGTGTGTGCAACGTGAATGTGCACCCAAGGCAATTCAGATGGAAACTGATTTGACAAATGCACAAAGTAAGTGGGGCCAGGACTAAGGTCCAGATCTCTCAACTCCTGGCCAGTAGAAGAACCCCTCAGGCCACCCTTGGAGATGGGTCCCGCACAGTCCTGGCACTGTCCCCACCCTGCCTCCTGCAGGCCCCACTGTGTCCCCCCTGTGCTTTAGGATTTTACTGCCCAGAAGGCAGTGGAGAGCCCATCCTGTGTCCACCTCACACCCTGGTGGCTGCCCCTGGAGCCCAGAGGAAAGAGGACTGTGGGCCTTGCCCTCCTGGGCGCTGGTGCAAAGCAGGTGAGGCTGTGGGACAATGGGACCTGCGTCACAGCCTGGCATGTGCTGCTCCCTGAGGAGGCCATGCTGGGGAGGAAAGTGACTGTAGCCCTTGCTCTGCAGGGGTCCTGGACACACAGCCCTGTCCCTCTGGCCACTACTGCCCAGGAGGGAGTGAGACCCTCCCAGGAGTCCCCCAGGCCTGTCCTGAGCATACCTACCTGGCCACAGAAGGGGGCCAGAGTCAGGTGGAGTGCCTCCCCTGCCCCGCCGGGCACCACTGCCCATGGCCAGGTGAGGGCTTGTGTGTAGGCTGGATGCTGAGGCCTTGGGGAGCAGAGGGCAAAGGCTGCCAGGAGGCCCTGGGAGCAGCCCTTCTTTTCCTGGTGCTTTTGCCCCCAGGTCTCTCTTCCTTCGAAGACCACCCGTGTCCTCCAGGGTACTGGTGTCCAGGGAACCAGGGTCCCCTTCTCTGCCCACCTGGCACCTTTCGGGCTGAGCCAGGGGCATCAGCGCCAGAAGACTGTGAGCTCTGCCCACCTGGCTACTACTGCCCCGATGTGGAACTTAGAGGCCATGCAAATGTGTTTCCTGTCCCCTGCAGAGCTGGATCTGAATGCCCTGCAGGTGAGGCTGCACAGTGCTCCCCAGCCCCACTCTCCACCCCTCACCGCTGAGGCCAGGGGCTCAGAGGGACACCCTTATTGAGCTCCGGCGACAGGTGTGGCACAGCCACCTGCTCATCCTGGGAAAGCCCTGGAAAGGCCCACGCAGTCTTTGGTGGTCTCCACGCCACCTGGATCTCCCCAAGACCAGTGCCCCTTGGAGCCCGCTTTTCCCGTCTGGGCCAGGGACGAGGCTGGCCAGAGGTTTGACTAGAAACAGCAAAGCCCAGGACAAAGTGTTCTGTGCCCCTAGGTCTCGGGGCGCTGCAGAAACCTCCCTCCACCCTCTGAGAGCTGGGCAGGGCGTCCTGCAGGAAAGGAGGAGGCTCCTGGGTGGGAGCAAGTGGACTGTGTGGTGGGCTTGTGTCCTGGGGTGCAGCAAAGGCACCCCTGAGCCTCCTGGCAGGCCTCCAGCCCATGCCGGGACAGCAGGTAGGGCCTGTGTGGCGGCAGGGCTCCGGGACAGCGCTCAGGGAGGGGTGCGGAGAGCTGAGACGTGTAGCTCCAGCTGCAGCGCACAGGGAGCATGTGACGGCTTCCTTCACGGGCGAGCCAGGGCCTCAGTGCTAACCACCCCATGCTGGCCTCGAGGAAACTGCCACCCCCACCCTCACCGTAATGTGGGGCCGAGGCCTGTGGCCCCCAGAACTTTCCTGAAACAATCAACTCACAAAAAGCTGAGTAGTTGGAGGAAAGGCATACAAATTTATGTAACCTATATGCAGGGAAGGCTTCAGGATGAAGACCCAACCCACCAAATGGGCAAGGAAGCTTATATACCTCCTTGAGGTTCAGAAAGAAGCGGGTGGGGATCCTACAGAGCAGGCCATGGGAGGGGAGAAGAGGAATCTGCTCAGGGGCAATGAGTGATCATTAGGGAAAGCGGGCAAACGGGGAACAGAGTTCAGCTGGTAAATAGTTCTCTGGACTATGAATAAATCTGAGGGACAGACATCACCTAGTAAAAGGACGAGTTCAGGTGTAGTTATGGTCTTGGTCTTCCTTTTTGCAATACATAATGAGATAACAGACAGGAAGAAAAAACAACTGTTCTCCTTGGTGGGTTTGAACTATAGGCAGAAGGAACTTAAGAGAACAACTTTATCCTAAGCACTGAGAGAGACGATGTGGGGAGGAGAAGGGCAGAGGGACTTGAGGCTTCTTCAGTCCAGCATGTCAAAATTTCTTATTTGGGGGCATTAGTTTCTGAGCCCCAGCACTCAAAATGCACACTCCAACTGGCTCCAAAAGGATCGTGGGAGCCACTTGTCATTTGACCTTGTATGTTCATGGCTGCACCTGTTATGAACCAAACTGGGGTCTGGCCCACCTGGCGCTGATGCCGAGATTTGCAATGAAAGAAAAAGGTGTTTTATTGCACGGCACCCGGCAAAGAGAACAGGCAGCCAGTGCTTAAGACCCTGATTCCTGATGGCTTACAGGCTCGTGTTTTCAAAGGTGGGGTATGTTTCAGGAAGGCAGAAGCTGCAGGCAAATTCGTAGATCAACACATGGAGGTTATACCTTGGTTTGGACAAAAACAGGCAGAATATCTTGAAGCAGGGGCTTGTGGGTCATGGGTGGACTCAGAGATTCTTTAATTAGCAATTGGTTAAGGAAGCAAGGCCAGGTCTAAAACTTGGGGTCAACAGAAAGGAATGCTAAGGTGGGTGTGACTCTCTCCAAGCCCCTTAGGGAGGAATTCAGAACAAAGAAGGGTGGTCAGAGTTCAGTCCTCAGTTCCCCCTTACCTGCATTTTCCAGCTGGCAGGAGTTTCTGAAAAAACAGAATACATGTTAAAATGTTACTAGTCCACACAGGAAAGTAAACACCTCCTGAAGCTGGCTGGCTTGGGGGCTGCTGTTGTTACTATCTGCTTGCCCAGCTGGTTGTCATTTACTCTTCAAATGCCTGGAATTTCTCTTGAAGAAACCCAAGATTTTTCCTTTATTTTCTTCCTTGGGGCGTCTGGCAGTGCTCTAAGAGGGGTCCCTGCTCCATCTCACACTGCCCAGACATGTCCCCCTCCTTGACCACACCATGCCCTCCCTCCACCACTACCCACTCCTGCCCCTCCCTGGTCCCCCCCACCGCGTCAGCCTCCACCCCCTGCTTTCCTCCCCACCCAGGCCCCACTTGGGAACCTGGGGACCCTCCTGGGTTCTCCTCCGGCTCTGTGCCTTGCAGACTCCAAGTGCCACTGGTGGGGGAAGGGGGTGACTAGGTGTGTCCCTCACTCCATGCCAGGACATGGTCCGCTCTTCCTGCATCCTGGTCCTGTCTCTCTCAGGTGCTGCGGCTGAGGTCCCATGTAGGGCTGGCTCCTACTGTGGGCCCCAGACTGGGGTCCCCCCACTCTGCCCTGGAGGCTACGCCTGCCCTGCTGGCTCCTCCTCCTACAGTGGCCCTGGGCAGCGGTGAGTCCCCTCCCCCACCCACATGACTCCAAGGTCTCATGAGTCCCCTCCCCAACCCAGGTGAGTCTGAGCCCCCTGAGTGCTCTCCCCCACCCTGCCCGGACACCACTGTCACTACCCTGTGTGAGTCTCCACCATGACACGGCCTACTGCCCTTCAGAAGTCCAACCAGAGACAAGTACTAGGTAGCCCTTTGCTTGGCCTTGGCAGCTAGCGCCCAGCCCCTTCCTCTGCCAGGGGGGAGGCAGCGGATCTCACTGGCATGCCCTCCTCAGTTTCCAGGCCCATCCTGGGAGGGGCTGCCAGATGGGGCAAATAAAAATACAGGACACCCAGTGGCATTTGAATTGTGGGTAAACAATAATAAATTGTTATTATAATTATGATGCATGCAATATTTGCAAAGTAATTATACTCAAAATGTGCTCATTGTTTATCTGAAATTCAGGTATGACTGGGCATCGAATATATCACCTAGTAAACCCAAGCCTGTGTCTGGGGTCGACACTCTCCACAGTCAGCTCTGCTCCACACACCCCTGCTCAGGCTTAGGTGCGCAAAGAGCACCTGCCTGAACACCTGGGCAGTGCCCAGCCTCCTCCAGGAAGGCAGCTTGGCCGCTGAGGCCCCATCAGACACAGGGCAGCCCCGGGGCCCCTGACTGGGATAATATCACAGTTCCCTCCCCTGGCAGCTGAAGCCCCAAGCTGGGGGCTGTCAGGCCCTGCTAGTGATAGGAGAAGCAACTGCACACCCAGACCCCATCAGCATGACCCGGGGCCGGGGGCCGTGTCTCTGTGCAGTTGCGTGTTCCCTCACTACTGCCCACCGGGCAGCGCCCACCCTCGTGCCTGCCCGGGGGGCTCTGAGGCCCTGAATGGGAGTGGCCTCAGGGTCTCCGAGGAGACTGGCTGTCGCCTCTGTGAAGCCGGCACCTACCGCAGCCAGGCACTGGACACCCTGCCCTGCACGCCCTGCCCACCCGGGTTCAGCTGTCCTCAGGGTAAGTTCTGGGAAGCCTGACACTGAGCGGGAGGTGACAGAGCTCAGTGAGGAGAGCGGAGGTGGCACATGGGGAAGGCTCCACAGGGCCTGGGAGCACCTGGAAGCCTGCAGGGGGAGGGCCTGGACCAGCCCACCTATTCCAGAGCCAGAATATGGGCAGACGCGGTGAAGGGGCACACCCAGCAGGCAGGTGCTATCCGTCTCCGTAAAGCAGACTGTGTGATGCTCTTTGCACATCAGCGTGCTGGAGCAGTGCCCGACACCCTGCCCTGCACCCGGCGAGAGGGTGGTGGAGCCCGTGCTGCGTGCCCAGGAGACTGGGGGAGTGGGGGGCATTGGGGCTAAGGGGGGATATGATAGTGTACAGGGCCCTCTGCTGTCCCCCACAATCTGGATTCATCCCAACTTCCTGTGCTGCCCCCCCCCCCACTCCTGCAGCAGCGCGTTCTTCCCCTGGATGCTCCCTGCCAGTGCCCAGTCCCTGCCTCAGCCAGAGTCCAGGGCTCAGAATTTCCCCTCTGTCTTCCTCCAGGGTCAGAGAGCTACCACGGCCAGCCCTGCCCGGTGGGCCACTACTGCCCTGAAGGGACTGGCAGCCCCAGGCCCTGCCCAGCAGGGACCTTTGGAAGCAGCAGTGGGGCTGGGGCCGCGGGGGAATGCCAGCCCTGCCCCGCAGGCACCTTCAGTGCCCTGCCCGGCCAGGCGGGCTGCCTGTCCTGTGGGAGCTCCGCTGCTTCTCCCCTGGGTGAGTCTCAGGCTGCTGCCCAAATGGCCAGTTGCTCCTCTGTTTCCTGCAGCTTTGAGGGTCCACGGTGTAAGGTTTCAGGAAAGATCCAACCTCTTGCTGAGTTACGTTAGAAGAGCTGTAGGGTGAGACACAGCCTCTCTGTGACTCCCAGGAGCCGCTGTGTGGAGCATGTGGATGGAACGAGTGTGCGTGCCTGCAAGGACGCCAGCAGGCAAATCCGTGGACGTGAGAACCGGTCTAGACAGGCTGAGCCACTTCCTCAGGCTGGCTTGGCTGACAGGGCCAGGCCCGCTCTGAGACTGTCCAGCATGGCTGAGACGCTGCATCTGCTCTGGGGGCAGCAGCCTCGGCCCACTCTGCCCAGTCCATCCCTGTCCCAGGGTCAGGGGCAGAGCTGCAGGGACAGCTCCAGCCTCAGGCCAACGGCTCCCTGCTCATCCCTTCACCTCTCTCCATTTCGAAGGTGTGGTGTTCTCACGGTCTTTTCCGTGGACCCATTCGCATACAGTCCGCTATGCAAACAGAAGTAGCCAGGTAATCTCACAGTGGATGATAAGAATCACATCCGCCATACATATTCAGCCTCAAGCCTCAATGGGAAGAGGGCCGACCCCAGATCTCTGCTGAGTTAGCAGGCTTCATCTCTGCAGGCAGTAGGAGCGCTGACTACATGCCAGGCACTAATTACATGTGATCCTCATGACAATTCAACAAAACAGGCACAACTACCATCATCCTTGCTTGACAAATATGCAAACTAAGGCATAGAGACTTTAAAGAACTTCCCACATTCAGTTAGTGGCAGAACCAGGATTTGAACTCAGTCTGGCTGACTCCCAGGTTCCTCTCTCAACCCGTACACTGTGCCACCTTCAGACTGCCAGACAGCATGATTTGAGAGGCCCAGGAATTCTGCTATCCTTTCCTTTAGTCTGGATAAGGCATTCTATTTCTCCCATGACCAAGTCTCTGAATCCTGTGATACTCTCCCATCACCTGGAGATCAGGGGCTGAGTAAAATGGGATAACAGTATAGTTGTCCCTCCTCCCATAGGTATGGAAGCATAACTTTGAGAGTAGGGAATATGTAACAGAGGGAATGGCCTTAAAAAAAAAAAAAGAAAAAAAAAACTGGCAAAAATGTTTTCTGTCTCTTTAAAACTTCCCCCACTCTTTTTGGGAGCTCTGGCCTGGCCTGCATCCCTGCGGCAGGTTAAGTCTTTTGTTACAAGAGAGGTGCCAGCCCCACAGGTTGGTCCAGGTGAGGCTTTGTCTTTGGCAGAGATGGGACTATTAACCATGATAGCCTAGAATTGAGGGACACTCCCTTTAAAAGCTTGTTATTTCTGCTAATGTTGAGGAAATTAGGATTTTGAGGTGAGAAGTTCTACCATTTTTCCTTCTTTGCTGGCAAAATAGTAAACTTCTCTTTCCTTCCCCTCAAACCACTTATTCTTGTTCTTCTGCTGTACTCTTGAAGAAAAGTATTGAGCTTCCAGTAATAATTTGGATAACAAATTACTCATGCTATCTCTTTTTATCATGTCTTTTGCACTATCTTCTGCATTTTTCATATCTAATTTTCTCTGTGGTTCTATTCGATAGCTTTTTAGACCTGTGTTCCACTTTATTAATTTTATCTCTAGCTCCATATAACCTCATATTAAGTGCACTATTGATATTTTAATTTTTGTTACTGAGTCTTCTATTTTATTATTTTATAGTTCCCTATTCTGTGTTGAAATTCTCCATCTTGTCATTTAATTTATCAAACATACTAACCATAGTTTAAAGTACATGTTACGTCTGATAACTTTAACGTTTGGATCCTCTGAGAGTCCTGTCTGTTTTTGTTTTTTTTTTCTCTTGATTTCTTAGCAATTCTTGTTATTTTGCATGCCTGGTTACTTTGTATTGAATGGGAGATATTGTAATTGAAAATTGTAGAGAAAATTTGCAATTTGGATGCTGCTACCATCCTCCAGAGAGGAATTATTTTTATTGTAGAAGGTAGTTACCATAGGTAATACCATCACATTGAGGGTTAGGATTGCAAATATTAATTGTGGGGGACATAAGCATCATACCGTACCATCAGCCTCTCACCTGTATCTGTTGAAGCAGCAAATGCCTGTAGCAGAAATGTGGCACCAAATGTCAAAAACATCCATCTGCATTTTCCTTCTCTCCAGACTTTTTTTTCATTAAGTCCTCGATGAAATTCTCCGTTACTTCAAACAGATGTTTTCTATATATGTTTCTACATTTTCTAGTTACACATCTTAGCAGAATTGGTCTGAAATAAGCTATTCTGCCATTGCCAAAGGTATAAAAAGTCTTATTTATTTTTTTATCTTTTAAGTATATATACTTTTGTAAACTCCGTCTTTCCCTTTGGGGATTAGGTAGAGAGTTTTTTAAGTTCATTTATTTTAAAGTTTATTGAAGAAAACAGACATCCCATCATTCTCTGTAGCACAAAGGCACTATAAAAGATACTAAGATAGGCATAATAGGGAGAAAGAAAAAAATGCACCCACAGGTGCCAGAATTGTCTAGTACACGAGACAGGACCCCCAAACCCTGGACATTCAAAATGGGAAGAAAATGCTTCTGCATGGCAATGTCAGAAGAACTTTATGAAAAAGTATGTTTAAATTTGTCGGTGTAAAATAATCAAAAGAAACTAGTTTAAAGAGAGATTATTCAAACACAAAATTTAAGGCCAGTCACCCAGAAAGCATAGACTTTGAAGAATGAAAGTCAGTGCTCCTTGCACTTGTAAAGAGCAAGCAAAAAAAAATAATAATAATAATTTAAAAAAAAGAAAGAAAGTCAGTGTTCCTAAGTCTAGAAGTTTGGTATCATTGATACAAATAAAACATGGGGGCGGGGGGTAGGGGGCGCCGTTTAACAGAATTTCAACATCTTTCTATGTAGGGCTTAATGCAAAGTTACAGTGACCTGATTTTTTCTTTCAGGAAAGGTATATTTACCATTCCCCAGGGAAGATGTAATAGTCATGGGGTCTTGGGAGCCATGCGGTCTGAGGTAGAGGATGATAAAAGAGGAAGTTAATCTATAATAAAAATCAGTGATTGGAAGGGGTAGGTCTGGTCTCTGGTCTCTTTTAGTGATTTATAGAATAAGAAAAATGGAGAGTTAATCTATACTCTTGGAAGCAAAATTGCAAACATTCTATGTAACTAGTTACCCAGGTCTTAACTTACCCCTTTGAGTAATAAATTTAGAAGGTCCTGATATTTTATTTTATTTTACAAACTGGGTCTTAAGGATAAGTAAATTTTTGTGAGTCAATATAGTAGGTGACATATTTTTAAATGATACTTTTAATTTAGATCTCTGCTTAATTCTACAGCCACAAAGGCCAGGCCAGGGTTTCAGACTTCTGTTTCAAGTGTTCTTTAACAATGGAACACTTTTCCAAAAGAGTTCTTACTTAAGGAATTAATACAAAACATGTAAAGCACAGAGGCTTGGATTGAAGGAAGGGTGAGGTCTCAAGAGTGCTCCTATCTGGTCCCTCGTTCACCCAAGGAGACGCTGCGGCACCTCTGTGGAAGCACAGGGCTCCGGAAGCCGAGTCTGAAGCCGGGTGCTTTGGGCCACGAGAAGAGACGTTGGCCTCCTGGATCACATGGGTCATAACAGTGCACAGGGCCTCAGCGGGGAGCTGAGACTATTAGAGAGGGTTTGACTATCCAGAACCTGATGGGGGAGGGGACATTCCATGTGCCGTGGCTTTGCTACCTCCCTCCCTTCTCTACAGTGGAAATAGTCCTCTCTCTTTTTCATCATCCCTCAATTTCTTTGGGGAATGAACACGGCCACGTCAGCAAAACAAATGCCAGCTTTCCACCAACTCGTTCCACAAGCCCTTTGAGGGGCCACAGGACACCACGTGTGTGAGTGTGATCTGCGGCAACATGACAGAGTCTTCAGAGGAGTGTTTTCGGGGCTCCCCGAGCAGATACCAACGCCAACAGTGGCAACCAGGCCGAGTCGCAGGGACCCCAGTCTGCCACCTGGTCCCAGTCATCTCCTCTCCCCCAGAAGACAAATCCAGCTGGACTCCTGGTGTCTTGCAGATAAATCGGGAACTTTCCCCTGCTCACCTTCCTGTCCTCCTGGCTTTCCCCATCAAATCTGGTCCATCCTTCAGGCTTTGGTGTGTGCAGATCTCTCTCCTCCTGTCATCTGGAGACAGCAGCCTGTGCCCATGCTTTGGGACTGTCCCATGCAGCTTTGTGTGACCACGTGTGAGAACGAGGCCTCCTGTACGGGGTGTGGTCCTATCGATGGCATCACCAGTTCTCAGCCCAGGCTGCACATCTAGCGCCCAGGAGCCTTTTACAAAGTCTCACTGCTAGGTGCCTGTGAGGCCACGGGACTTCTCTATCCCCAGGTGCCTCCAACTGTACTTGCCGGGGCCTGAACAGGGTCTTCCAGAAGTCAGATGGTTCTTGCATCTGCCAGGCAGGACATGTGTCCTATGACAGCAGGGGCCTGGAAAGTGAAGATGAAGAGGACAGCAGCCGCCATGAGGACTGCCAGCCCCAGGTGAGGCCCTGCAGCCCCAGATGCAGGCAGGCAGGGGTGAGGGGAGGCAGGAGGGTGAGGTCTGGGGAGGCCTCTGGGCTTAGACACTTTTGCTCAGGCTTTTGGGTCTTGTTTGGGCCTTTGAGTCCTAGGCATGACCTGCACAAGCGAGGAGACCTCCCTTGACCTCTCAACACAGCGTTAGCATCGTGAAGGACCTTAGAGTAACTCACCAGATTACTCCCCACTGCTGCGTGCGTGTGTGTGCGTGTGTGTGTGTGTGTGTGTGTGTGTGTGTAGGCAGAGCTGCCCCTGAAGGGGGTGACCATGCCCTGTGCCCATGTCCCGGCCCATCCCAGCTGGCAGGAAGGGCCATGTCCCACGTGGCCTGGAAGCCAGCAGAGGAGCACAGTGCCCCCTCCCCAGGCATCAGCCTTGGGGGCGGCAACTTGAGAGCCACTCCCTACAAGGCCAGCTCTGGAGCCACTAGAGCAGATTTCTTTTGAAAAAGCAGCAACTTCTTTAGAGGGGCTGCTTCATGCAACCATGC
The DNA here is from genome assembly GCF_040939455.1 of Microcebus murinus. Classification (NCBI taxonomy): domain Eukaryota; kingdom Metazoa; phylum Chordata; class Mammalia; order Primates; family Cheirogaleidae; genus Microcebus; species Microcebus murinus. Next base: position 45,972,078 of record NC_134119.1, on the reverse strand, counting down.
ATTTGGTGCAGAAAGTCCTCCGTGCTGCCGCGGCTCACAGCCACTCCTGGATGGAGCACACCCGCCCCCTCTCCCACTGCAGGCCCCACCTCAGACAACCCCTGTCGGTCCAGAGGTTTCCCCTTTGACCCCAGATCTCCACTTACCGGTCAGTCCAGTCCCACATTGGAACAACAGGCAGGACCCCAAGGGTGGCCTAGGCCACCGAGGCCAAGTGGGGAGCACTGAGGCCCACACTTTGCCTCTTCTCCTCTCTACCCAGCGAGGCAGCTATACCCTCCCCTTGAAGACCCTGCTGCTGGGAGGGAGAAAAGTCCACAAGATGTGCCAAGCTGTCTTAGCTCCACCAAATGGAGGCAGTCACCAGCTCGGGCTGCGACCCCCTGCTCTGTCCAGCCCTGGCCACGGCCCCCCAGTCTGTCCAGCCCTGGCCACAGCCCCCTACTCTGTCTAGCCCTGGCTTCAGGCCCACACTCTGTCCAGCCCTGGCTGCGGCCCCCCACTCTGTCCAGCCCCGGCTGGCGTTCAGCATCCTTACAGCCCCCAGTTCACCTGGCCCTTACTTTCCAGCAGCCCCTCCCTCTCTTTTGCACAAATGGCTCTGCACTCTGCCTTCCTCTAGCCCGGCGGGCCTCGAAGGGTGGTCTTTGCACCAGCAGCAGCAGCATCACCTGGACATTTGTTAGAAAGGCACGCTCACAAGCCCTACTCCAGGCCCACTGAGTGAAACTCCAGGGGTGGGACCCTGCAATCTGCATGTCCACAAGCCTTCCAAGTGCATCTGGGAACCTCTCATTAACCTCCCCCACCCCAAGTCTGGGCTCAGCTGCGAGCCCTCAGCGTGGATGGGGAGCCGGCCCCGCAGAGCAGCCTGGGCATCCCTCCCTCAGGCCAACGGGCCCTCCCTCGGGCCAAGGCCAGGGCCCCTACAGGCCCCAGGACGCAGGCTCTCTTCCTCCCTCCTCCCCTGTGGCCAAGAACACCAAGTCCCTGTTGGTATTCTGCTGCCCTCCCTCCCTCAGGGCTGAGTTGCCAGAACAGCCTCCTAACCAGCTCCTCTCACTCCGGAGACCAGGACACCCTCCGAGCCAGCCCAGACACGGCCTCCAGCCCTCCAGCCCCAGCGTCCCCACGGCTCCTCCGTGCCCTGCGAGCTTGGCGCACACTGAGTGTCCCCTCCTGGCCCCTGTGGGTCAGATCTGCTGCCTTTACCCCCGAAGAGGTGGAGAGGCTGGCAGGTGACGTGGCCACACACAGAGCACAGGAGGCAGAGGCAGGGCTACTGCTGACATAGGATCCCAGTCAGAGGCGTTTGCCCCATGGAAATCATCCCTGATTTTAACAGGCAAACTCCCTCATCCCTGAGAGGCCGAGGCTTCTCCCAGCGGCCCCCTGCCCCGGCCAGTGGCAGGCCAGGCACGGGGTCCCCTGGCGGGTCCCAGAGTGGATCTGCTCAGGACCACCTGCTGGGGCGCAAGAAGGAAATATCCAAGCCACCTGCCTTCCTTTTTTTCTTCTCATTGCTTTTTCATTTATATTTTAATATATATTTCAAATACAGTATAGCATACATTATATTTTTATAGTAATTTGTTACTCTTGGTGGAGCAAGATCAAAAGTTTGGCTACCACTGGCCTAAAGAGTCGGGCTGTTCAGATGGGCATGTGTCTTCCCTGACTTCACCCCCGGGAAGGAGGCTGCAGCTCCCACCTCCCTCCATCCCAGACCCACACTTCGAGGAGGCAGCCCGGGAAACTGCAGAGACGGCCTCGTCTAAAGCTGCTTTCTCTTGCAGACCTCCACACCAGCCCGGAGAGAGAATGTGCCTGTTCTCCTATTACACTGGTCATTCTGACCTCTGAACTGTCCTCTCTCTGCAGTGTCTTCCGGTCATCCTACTTCACAATGTCTCACCATCACCACCTCCAGGAAGCCTTCCCTGACTAGCCCCCCTGGTAGAGTCCCAATCATCTCCCCAAGGCAGCCAACTTGCCTTCTGTTACTTTTGTGGGTTCCTTCTACCCAAGCTTAACCCTAGTCTTAGCACAGTGACTCAGTGACCTCCTCAGAAGAGCCCAGCTCCCCTGAGGCCCTGCCCCGTGTTTCAGGAATGTTCTTTGATGCGGAGAGTATCCCTGCCCAGCCCTGCAGAAGTGCCAGGGCCAAGGCTCTCCTCTGACACCCTCTACAGGTCCCTGAGCGCTGTTTGCCTGGAGGCGTCCGCCTGGCTGCCACCCGCAAGTGTGCGTCCCCCCAGCAGCACGACTGTGCCTCCTTCTGCCACCCGGGGGGCGGGGAGCTCAGCGCTGAACTGGGCATGTGAGTGAGAAAAGTCACCGAGAGCAGAATGAGTCCACCCTCTTCTGGCAAGTCCCCGCCATCCCCAGAGGGGCCAGCTGAAAGGTGTCAGTGGACCCAGCCCTGATGGGAGCTTAAGCCGAGTGCAAGCTCCTTCCAGAGGCTACCCTGGGTCAGGATTCCCCCAGGGGGCCTGGCCAACACCAGCCAGGGGATGCAGCCCAGTGCTGAGGGCGTTCTGGCCCCACGAGAGAGTGGGCTCAAGGCCCCTGAGCCAACTGCAGCAGCTGACTCTGACCACATGCCGAGCCCAGAACAGCCCCAATTCTGTCCTCAGCTCTAATCCTCCTGCAGACTTGCAGACTGTGCAAAGGGGGGAGCGGTTGTCATCTGAAATCAGCAGGAATATTCCAGACAGAAAGGCTCTCTCTCCCCAGGCTTGCCTGAACAGGACCCCAGAGCAATGATGCTGAGCCCATCAAGGGCTCCTCATTACAACATGGCTCCCATTCTAGGAGACACCCAGGCTCCTACGGCCTGGCTGGGCATAGCAGAAGCAGGGGCAGGAGGCCACACCCTAGCAGTCATCATCGACCTCCATTAGAAGTGCAATTGCTACTAAGGTAGCAGACAGCTCACTTCCCTCGGGAAAGGACTGAGGGCCCATCCTTCATTCCCAGAGAAACTGCTGCTCGGGGTCAGGGTCAGGGGCTGCCCTCCACCCTCTGGTCTCCCGCAGGTGCCGGTGCCGGGAGTACGTCTCGGCAGAAGAGCTCTGTGACACCGAGTGTCTGGCCAGGGCCCCCCAGCTCTCCCTGGCCTGGGGTCCCCGCAGGAAGCTGATACTCAGCGTGAAGAACGAGGCTGGGGACAGTGTCCAGAGGGTGAGCCCTGCTGCCCAGTGGCTGGGGCAAGAGGCAGCCTGTGCCAGCCGGGGGTCGGGGAGCTGGAGGTTCTCAGGTCCAAGTCTAAAGAAACCAGGCGGCAGACAAGAAAGCCCACTTGGTGATCGTTCTTCCCTCCTTGTCCTGCTGTCTGCATAATTTTCCATTCTGTGGGCAGAAGGAAAGGGTGGGAAGGAGGCAGCAAGTGGTATTTTGTATGGCCTGTCATCCATTCGGTGTGAGTGCCAGATGGGGCCTTAGAGAGCATCAGCTGCACTTCCCAGACGTGTGCAGCAAGGCCTAGAAACGGGGGACATGCACTGTGGTCAGTGATGGTGTGAGCCCTGCTCTCACCGACCCTGCACCTTTCAGTCCTAGCCTGGACCTCTGGCCACAGGGCAGGGCTGTGTGTCCGCCTCTGCAGTGGTGGCTTGGGGCTGTCTGTGGGACCCGGGTGCCTCTTGGGGTTGGAGGTGGTCATGGGACCAGAGCCTGGGCCTGGCCAGGCCAGCACGTGTGGATGCAGGCCAGGATGGCCCCACATGGGTTGTTTGTCTGCTAAAAAGTCCTTTGGTGCTCTGTCTACTGCCACCAAAGGGCCGTGGAGGGTCATCCGGCTTGGGACTGGACAGCGGCTTTGGGGTGATAGGGAGATGTTTCTACATGGTTCTCTAAGAGGGATGTTTGCAGGTAGAGAAAGAGGGGCAAGCGGTGACCCGGTGCAGGTGCTACCTGAAGATGAGGAGGGAAGCAGGGCCTAGGAGGAAGGAGCTGGCCCCGGGGGAGGCTGAAGGCGGGTGTCACTGAGTGCCGAGCATCACCAGGAGCCCACTCTGGGCTTTGGTTTGTCCATCTCTGTCACCTCCTCCTCCCCTGCCCAGTACCTAACCCTGTGTCTTCTCAGGAAGTGTCGGGCACTCTGGGCCCAGACCAGCCCTTCCGAGGGAGCACCAGGGTCCTTCTGGTCCAGTTTGGCCTCCATGGCGTCTTTGGCTTCATCATCTCCAGGGTGGACGCAGTTGGCTCCTTCCTCCTTGGTAGGTGGAGGAGAGGACCCACTCCCAGGTTCCCAGGGAGAGCAGGAGGGTGCAGGGTGTGGCTGTGTTCTCCCGGCAAGGCAAGGCATGGGGAGCTGAGCTGCAGGGCCCCCCGAGGCCCCTCTGGAACCTCTCGGCTGTGTCTTGGGTATTCTGGAGGTGAGAATCTGGCAGAGGTCACAGGAGGCCATGGAGGGGAGAGGTTTGCTTGGAAAGGGCCCAGGGCAAGGAGACAAGTGGGACCTGGCGGGTAAGCACGTGCCCCCCCAGACAGGCCCAGGTCTTCAGCTGCCTTCTCCAAACTCTCCCAGGACCACCCAAGTCCAGCCCCCAGCGGCAAAGGCATAATCAGACTGCACGCTCGGAGCACCCCAGCTACCAGGACCCCAGCATCGATCTGCGTATTCCAAACCCAGTTGTCTGCCTGGTAGTAGGGGACGTGATCCTCTTCCAGCTTCACATCCTTCCCCACAGTGAGTGCTGCACCGAGCTCTCAACACCCTGCCTCCCGGCCCCGCTCTCTGATCCCTCCCTGCCCTTCCTGGTGGTCTCACTACACACCAGGCCTCTGCAGTAGCGTGAGTCCTGGGCCTGTTCTGTCCCCTGATCACTCACTCCAGCTTGGGCTACAATTCCCACATCTGTAAAAGCAGGGAGTCTGAGCAGATGTTCCAGCTCCAACATCCTGGACTCCTCCCTGCAGCCCACGGGCATGTAAGATCTCTGAGTCTTGGAGGCAGTGGGGACTCCCCTGGGGAGGTGGAGCCCCTATTCCTGGAGCCCCAGGCCTCCTGCAGAGCTTCCTCAAGGTCCACCTCCCTTGTGGAGTCAGGTGTCAGCTGTGCCACATGTTTATCCCACTGGGCCTTGAGCCTGTAAGGCTGGACCCCAAACCCCACAGACCCCATCTTGGGACACCTTGGTTGATAAGCCGTGTCTTCCTGGTGATGATGATGATGGTCTGAAGCCTGACGTGTCCCTGTGACCCCCACCACTGGGAACCTGCAGAGCAAGCCCTATTCTTCTGCAGACTGAGGGAGGAGGGCCATTATGTCCCTCTGTTTGTGGCCTCATGCTCCGTGGCCCTCCATGCTCTGCGTCCACATTCCATTCACTGAGCCCTGGCCCTAAGGCCTCCTTGGAACCTCAGATCCCGCCCTTCTTCTCACCCAGAGCTTCCCCAGGGTGCTGCCATGGGGTGGGCATCCCCCTTCCCTGCCCTCACATACATGATGCAGCATTGTCCCACCCAGATGCCCCAGGACACTGGGCTTAGATGGGGACAGGCCCATGCATCTGCAGCCCTAAATGTGAGAGAGGCAGATGCAAGAGATCAGGAGCCCCAGGGACTCCAGGGGACAGACGTGCATCCAAGAGAAAAATGAGCTCCATGTTGGACGTCTGCACCCTGGTTTCCAGACCCTGCTCTCCTGAAACCCAGTGGGACCTGGCCACTTCCCACCCCCTTCCCACTTTCCAAGCCCCATCTTGGACAGGGATGTGGGGCTCAGGAAGAGGAAGTGACAGTTGTGCTCAGGAAAAGGCCTCTGTATGCAGAGGAACACACTAGCAGAAACCCAGGAAGGGCTCCCTTAGCAGCTTTTTCAGCCACCCCACAGCATGCATTGAGTGCCTGCTGCATGCCCCCACTGAGCTTCCTGCTTGGGGTGCCAAGATGAACAGTCTCATGTCTTAGAGTGCCAGGGCGTCGGCCGTTCTCACCACAAAGGGCGTCAGGGCCTGGCGCCCTGCGCAGAGTGTGCTGCCTGAGTGCCGGTGGGCGCTCTGCGGGTGGGGTGAGGGCTTTCCCTGGCACCAAGATGATTAAATGCACCATCACATGTCAGACACGTGACACGTGACATTTCATTGAAAACACGTCTCAGCTCCACCCGCTGTTCTGGGGACAGGGTGCCGAGCTCCCCGGATCTGGGCTGTCTGGGGCCGCAGCTGGGGTGGACTCTGGAACCCAGCCCAGCCCCACGTTCGTCCCCCAGACCGCTCAGCCAGTCACTACCCTGTGTACCAGAAGCAGCACCTGTTCAACAGCAACCCCCGCTGGGACTTCGGGGCCTTCCGGAGGCTCAGCCACCTGGTGCGAGAGACTCACCTCAACTTCTCAAGGTAACCGCAGCTGAGGGGGCTCGGGGACGCGCAGGGGACGCGGCTTCTCCTGTGGGGGCCACAGCCTCTTCCTCTGTGGGTGAAGAGGAGGACACGGACTTGCAGACCATGTGGAGGCCAGGCCAGAGGCCGAGGGTAGGAGGGGCCTCCTGTGCGCTGGTGGGTGGCGTCCGTGGCAGGCGGGACCTGCTGGCGCTGGGTGGGGGTGGCGATCCATGGCAGGGCAGCCTGCCAGACTACACTGTTCCTGTGTGTGGGGAGAGGCCCCCACGCTGGGACACCCAGACTCAGCCTGATGTAGGCAGCTGTCAACGCCACCTCCCATTTCTGGGCCCTGATCTCTGCCCCCAGGTTTGCCCACCAGTTCCTAGATCCGGGCACGTACGTGTTTCAAGACAATGGGAGGCCGGAGAGCCTGGCCGTGGTGCTGGTGAAGGAGGACGGGGTGGCCTGTGGCCCTGGCCTGTCCCCCGTGCAGCCCTCCTCCCCGTATCAGCTGAGCAGGCACGGCGTCCTCAGGCACAGGCTGCAAAACCTGGGTCCAGACTGGGCAGTGATCACAGGTACCGACGGGTCAGAGCAGCCAGGACCACAAGGGCATGGAAAGGGCCCCAGGGGTGTGTCAGCCCCGTCTGTGACTCTGGCCATGGCCCCACAGACACCAGATGGGCCACAGTGACAGTGACACAGTTGCCCTTGGGCTTATATTTGCAGGTGAAGATCATTGAGTTTCCTCCATTTGGAGTCATCTTTCTCACCCCCCTTCCCCACCTCTATTCCCCGTCAGTCCTGGGAACTGCCCCAGGGGACAGGGTGGTCCCTGGGTGGAGTTGAGGATCGCTAGACCAGCCCCTTTGTGGGTGTCCCTCCTCCTTCCTTCTGTCTGAGTCAGGCAGCCGTTCACACGGGGCTCTCCAGGCTGGGCTGCCCAGTGGGCACAGGGGACACAGCCCCGCAACAGCTGGTGCCCGAAGCCCTGGCATGGCACAGGGTGGCAGCTCACATACACACACATGTGCATACACACGAACACACACATGTGCATGCACATTCACACACATGTGCATGCACACAACATGCGTGTGCACACACATTCACGCACACATACACACCCACATACACGTGGAGCACAGGTCTCTCAAGGGCCATGTCCCAGTAGGATCCTCACACAGAAGGACATAGGGTGGAGGGAGAGCCACTGGTAGGGGACTAACATCCTAAAGCCCGAGGGCAGCAGGGCAGAGGCCAGGGCCACTGAGGCAAATGTAAAACGGCAGCTGCCCAGGCCAGGCAGGGTCTGAGTGGCCGTCATGCGGTACCATCTCCTCTCCTGCTTGCCCTCCAGGCGTGCTGCTGTCTGTAGGCCTGGCCGTCTCCGTGCTGACGGGCCTGGGCCTCCTGCTGGGACCCTCCCCGCCCCACGCCAGCCCCACACGGGCCTGGAGGCCTCGGTGGAGAAGCCTGGGGCAGCCTCTCGTGCCCGCAGAGTATGTGCTCCTCGGGGACAGGTGAGTCTGTCTTGCGCCTGACACGCACTCAGCCCAGCCCTGCCCTGGCCCGGGGACTGCCGCGGCAGGTCTGGCCACTCCCCGTGAGCCTGGGCGCTGACTGAGCTGCCCCGCCTGAGGACTCGTGGCAGACCACCATCCAGAGCTGACGCGTCGCGGAGCCTCCACGTGGGGAGCGGTGCTGCCGTGTGTGCTGGGCGCTGAGGTTGGCGTTTCCTCGCAGCCTCCTGTTCCATGAAGACCTGGGTCCGCGGGGCTCTGGGGATGGGGCCGACTCCAGGGAGAAGGCCGTGACCCGGGGCCCAGGTACATGCTGGTGTGCAGCCAGCCCCTCCTTCTCCCTGCCTGCCTCCCCCCAAATCTGCACCCTGCGCACACTCTGGGATCCTATCAGGGTACAAACACCTCATACACCTGTGTAGACGTGTCACGCTGTCTATCTGATGCTCACAGCGAGAGGGTGTTTGCAGGCGCTGTCCCCATTTTATAGACAAAGAGGCTGCAGTGCAGGCACAGGTGAGTGACTTACCTCAGACCTCAGTTGATTGGTGTGGAGAGAGCGTTTAAGGTAAGAGCTCTCTGGGCCTCACTGTTTAGCAGTTCTGGGGGACCCAAGGGCAACCCCCCCAGCTCCTGGCTCGATGGTCCTTGCTCAAGGCAGGGACAGAAATGAGGACTGTTCTGTACGATCGATCACCAGTCCCTGTCCGTTCCTCTTTGACCTGGGACCTGGGTACTCCCTTGGAGCTCAGGAGAACCTGGGGCGCCTCCACCCCCCTCAGCCCACCTCTCCTCCATCACGGGCCTCAGCGCCCACTGTCAGCAGGAACTGCAAGCAGGGCCCATGGAGAGGCGACCTAACAAGGGGGACCCCTCACCTGCTTGGGTGCCAGTGGCTCCACATCCTGGCCAGCACTCGTTATCCTCTCTTTGTACTGACACAGTAGATCCTGCTGGGTATGAGGCAGAAGCTCATTGTATTGTAGTTTTCATCTGCATTTATTTCCCTAATGATCAGTCTCGTTGAACATCTTGGCATGCGTTTATTGGCCATTTGTATGTCTTCTTTTGAGAAACGTCTATTCAAATTCTTTGCCCATTTTGGAATTAGGTTGTTTATTTTAGTTGTTGCAGTTGAGTTTTAGGAGTTCTCTATATATTCTAAACACTAACCCCTTATCACATACATGATTTTCAAATATTTTCTCCCATTCTATGGGTTGCCTTTTTACTCTCTTTATAGTGTCTTTGGATACACAAAATGTTTTAAAGTTTCATGAAGTCTAATTTGTCTATTTTTTTTTTTATTGCCTGTGCCTTTGGTGTCAAACTGAGAATTCACTGTGAAATCCAATGTTGTGAAGTTTTTGCCCTGTATATTCTTCTAAGAATTTTATTGTTTTAGGTCCTATTTTTAGGTCGTTGATCCATTTTGAGTTAATTTTTTATATGGTGTTAGGTTAGAGTCCAACTTCATTCCTTTGCTGTGGATGTCCAGTTTTCTCAGCAGCCTTTGTTGAAAAGACTGTCCTTTTCACCATTGATGGGTCTTGGCACCTTTGTCAAAAATAATTTGAGTGTATATGGGAGAGATTATTTCTGGGCTTTCAATCCCCTTACTAGTTGTAAGTCTTAATGATTTCCTATTTCTTCATGATTTAGTCTTGGTGGGTTTTGTGTTTCTAGGAATTTGTACATTTCATCTAGGCCATCCAATTTGTTGGCATACAACTGTTCATAGTACTCTTATAATCTTTTTTATTTTTGTGGACTTGATAGTAATGCCCCCATTTGCATTTCTGATTTTAGTAATTTGAGCCTTCTTTTTTTTGTAGTGTCTAGCTAAGCTGTATCTGTTTTAGTAATCTTTAAGGAAACAACTTTTGATTTCATTGATTTTCTCTGCAGTTGTTTTCTATTCTTTTTTGTTTGTTTGCTTATATCTGCTCTAGTCTTTGTTATTGCCTTCTCTCTCCTAGTTTTGAGTTAGGTTTGTTCTTCTTTTTCAAATTCCTTGAGTTATACAGATAGGTTGTTCACAGAGATATTTCTTGTTTTAAAGGTAAGCATTTGTAGCTATAAATTTCCCCTTTGCACTGCTTCTACTAAGTTCCATAAAGTTATGGTAGGTGGTGGGTTTTTTTCATTTTCATTCATTTCTAAATGTTTTCTCATTTTCCTTAAGATTACTTCTTTGACCTATTGTTTTTTTTAAGAGTATGTTGTTTAATTTCCACAATTTTAGGGGTTTTCTAGGTTTCCTTCTGGTACTGATTTCTAGCTTTATCCCATTGTGGTTAGAGAAAATACTTTTTTGATATCTATCCTTTTATACCTATTGAGACTTAATTTGTGGCCCAACATCTAGTCTATCCTGGAAAATGTCCCATATGCACTTTAGAAAAATGTGCATGTTGTCCTTGTTGGGTAATGTTCTGTATATGTCTGTTAGGTCTAGTTGATTTATTGTGTTTTCTTAAATCCTGTTTCCTTGCTATGTTCTGTTTGTTCTTTTAATTATTGAGAGGGAGGTGTTGAAGTCTCCAATTATTTTTATAGAACTGTTTGTTTCCCCCTTCAGTTCCGTCAGTTTTTGCTTCATATAGTTTGGTGGTCTGTTATTAGGTACAATTATTATACCTTCTTGCTAATATATTGAACCTTTTGTTAATATATAATGTCCTTCTTTGTCTCTTGTAAACTTTTTTGATTTAAACTATATTTTGTCTAGTTTGAACATAGCTATTTCTGCTTCTTTGGGTTACTATTTGTATAGTATATATTTTTCCATCCTTTCACTTTAAACCTATTTGTGTCTTTGAATCTAAAATGAGACTTTTAGACAGCATTTTGTTGGCTCATGTGTTTTTATCCATTCTGCCAATCTCTGTTTTTTGATTGGAGAGTTTAATACATTTATATATAAACCAATTACTGATAAGGAGGGATTTACTTTTGTCACTTTGCTGTTTGTTTTCTATATGCCTTGTAGCTTTTTTGTCCCTCATTTTCTGCATTACTTTCTTGTGTTTAGTTGATTTTTTTTTTGTAATGAAGTGTTCAAATTTCTTTTTTATTTCCTTGATTGTATATTCTATAACTATTTTCTTTATGGTTACCACAGAGATTACCTTTGACATCTAAAAGTTATATTGCTCTAATTTAAATTTATGCAGCTTAACTTCAATAACATACAATTCTCCTTAACAGCTCTATTCCTGAACTTTCTGTTGTTTGTGTCACAGAATTACATCATTATACATCATGGCTCTAAAATATATGCTAATAATTCTTTTAAGTGCCTTTTAGATTATATAGATTTAAACAAAATTAAATATTAATAAATATTAAACAAAATATGGAATTAGGCTCTTGAAATATATATATATAACAAAATGGGAATTACAAACCAAAGTTACAAAATACTAGATTTTAGACTAAATTTTAATATATTAGTCTCTTTAGTCATGTAGAAAATTAAATGTGGGATTACAAACCATTGTTACAATAATAATAAATTTTATCATTGCCCAAGTATTTACCTTTCTTGAGATCTTTATTTCTGATTACAGCTTCAAGCTACTGTCTAGTGTCCTTTCATTCTACCCTGCAGGACTCCCTTAAGCATTCCTTGCAGGACAGATTTAATTTTATTCATCTGGGAAGTCCCTAATTCCTCCTTCACTTTTGAAGAATAGTTTTGCTGGATATAGGGTTCTTGGTGGGCAGGGTTTTTTTTTTTTTTAACACTTTGAATATAGCAGTTAAAAAGGGTCCTTCCTTACTCACATGCGTCCTTCCTGTAGAGCAGAGTGCATTTGAGGGAAAAGCAGGTCAGAGGACCAGGAAAACTCCTGCAGGACACGAGAGGACCCACTGGAGCCCAGAGGCTGTCAGGCAGCAGCCTTGATGGAGTCACCTTGATTTCAGGGCTCCTGGTCTCCTGAAGTTGGCCTGGGTCATGCTCCCCGGCTGGCTGAGAGGCTAAAGGAGCACCATAGCCAAACACGCTGAACATGTGCCAGGCACTGAGGGGCTCCTGGAGGTGAGGAAGCTCCTGCAGCCAAGCCAGACACAAGGCCACAGAGCAGTGGGGACAGCCAGGGTGAGCACAGGGGGTGCAGGGCAGTCATGGGAATGTGGGGACAGGGAAATGAACTCAGGTGGAAGGAAGGGCAGAGGTATAACAGTGAGACAAGGCCCAGGAGGACCCAACCAATAGCCTCCCAAGGAAGGTTGCTGAGGACAGGGAATATCACCCTCAGCAAAACAGGGAGGCAGTGTCACTACCCAACTCTGGTATCACATCCACTCTGCCACCCCCCACACTCGAGGCCTCCTTCCTCCCCTGCCACCACCAAGCATCCTCCTACCTTCCCTCTCCAGCTCTGAACCCCCTACCCTGAGCTAGTCCCTCCTGCAGATGGGCTTTAACTCTCCCCTGCCTCCCCCTCCTCTGCCTCCCCGTCTTCTGTCTCCCCTCTCCCCTGTCTTCCCTCTCCTCTACCTCCCCTGTCCTCCACCTGCCAGGGCTGCCTGCAAAGCCCTGACAGGAAGAATGGAATCTCCCAGCTCCTCCTGCTCATCCCAAAGTCTCACTCCAAGGCTCTTCTTGCAGGGGAGCCACTCCCGGCCCAGACCCTGGAGGACTTCAGCATCCGCACTCTCTACGACAAGCTCGAGGACCAGAGCCTGCACGTGGCAGCCCAGCTGAGCAAGCACAGGAGTGACGCGCTGGCCTTCTACAGGGCCACCCAGCAGCAGCTCCAGGGGCTTCAGGTCAGCCCCCATTCCCAGACTGCCACCCAGCGAACAGCCACCCACGCCTTCTGGACGCTGTTGAGCCAGAAAGGACACCCATAGCTAAGAGGGTAATACAACCCTGGTTCTTCCAGGACTTTCTACAGGGCATTGGCACGACTGAACAGCAAGCTCTGGGCAGGGGCAGAGACATCAAGATGGAGGCCAAAGCTGCTGCCAAGACAGACCCTGAGCAGAGCAAAGAGCCACAGGGTGACCACAGTGCAGCTTCTCCAAGGGAGCACCAGCAGCCACCTCTAGGTGAGGGGCGCAGGTCCCAGGTGAGGCAGGACAGCAGGTGGAAAGTCACAGCACGAGCTCACAGCCCCTCACGGTTGTCATCAGGCTTGGTGCTCAGCACCTCCATGCAGTGACTGCACGGCAAGACCCTGGTGACAGAAGATGGCACCAGGCCCGGAGCCCCAGGGTGTGATTTGCCCAGGTGAACCAGGGGGCACAGGAATGTTGTCTTGTCAACATCGAGAGGGGACTGAGGAGCTCCCCGGGAGAAGATGAGCCCACGTGGCTGTCCGGTGGAGGACAGGAGCAGGCCCACCCCTCCGGCATGGGACGGTGGGGGTGGGCTCTGGAGCCCCAGTTCCTCCAAGGCTGTGTCCTCCACAGCCAGCTGGAAGCTGTTGTAAACGCAGGACATGTGCTACCTTATTTGACCCATTCAGTTGTCACAGGAAACCTGTGAGTGATGTTACCATCAGCTCCAGTTCACACTTGAGGAAGCTGAGGCTTAAAGAGGCTGACAGACAGCCCCTCCCAAGGTCCGGCCAGAAGCTGGCCCTCTGCTGCACACCCTCTCCACACACCTTGCCACCTCTAGCTGACAGGACGTAGGGGAACTTACTCACTGGGCCTGAGGTCCCTCCACTAGGGCCCCAGGCTCCAGTTCTGCCAGCTCAGACCCAGGCCAGCCCAAGGAGCCCCTGGCCCTTCCAGGGGGACAGGCCGGCCAGGCCAGGGTGGGCTCCCACCTCCTCTTTCATCAACGAAGGTCACTCTCCAGAAAGGGCTGGTCCCTTAAAAATATGTCACTTTTTAATGATCTTGTCCTGGGATAAGGGGCCCTTCCGATCTGGGCCCCAGGGGAGGGGAACAGGTTGGACAGGCCCTGGAAACCCCCCCAGCCCTTCCCACCCTGGGCTGCCTGGGGCTGAGCCCTCCAGACCTTCTCTACAAACAAATCCCCTTCCTGAGCTTCAGGTCAGTGCACTTCTGGGCAGGGACGTCTGGCCATGGGAGTGTGAGCAGGAAAAGGACCAAGAAAGCTACTTTCCTCCGAAAACTGCCTGAGGCCAAGCTATACAGCTCCCTGTCCTAAAGATCCCAGGGACTGGCCTCCATGTGGCTGAAGGGGTCGAGGGCAAAAGGAGTCTCCCCCTCCCTCCTGGGCTATTGCTAACTGTAGGGGAGGGGTTCGGAAGTTTTCTTGGTGAGAGCCTTTTATTTAAAAAGAAAATAAAAAATAATGGGAAAAAGCTTCATCAAATTAATAAGAAGAATCAGTTAATCAACACTTAGATGACATTCCCTGTAACTCAGAAAAACCGCTCTGGGCGGGCATTTCCAGAATCCCACTGGGGGTGGGGGGGTTCATGAGGCATGGGGGAGGGGTGCAGGGAGTGCCCTGCCACCCAGGATTCAAGAGATCATGGCTGTAGGAGGAGGAGTTAGAACAGAGAAGCGACAGAAGAGACATATAAACAAAAGATGGGTAGGTCTATAAACATTTTTGTGCTTAAAAAAACAAAAGTAAGACACAAAATGAGTTGTATAGGAGGGGAAGAAAGCATGTATAAAAATTAGAGCACTCATACACAAAGTGCCCCCATGTGTTCCGCAGGGTTCTACCCACATATTTAGCACAGGAGAGTGACTGTCACAAGGCCAGAGAGAGATGGGAGTGGGCTCTCTAGCATGAGAGGGAAGAACAAAGCTAGAAGACAAGAGGCACACGTGCAACCACACACACAGGGCTTCGAGCACGGGAGTGAAGTGAATGTCAGGTGGGGCATCTGTGGTCCGGTGAGACGAGTGTGTCGAGGTCACTCTGTTCCCCTCTGTTTTCCTTCCCCAGGCAACACCCCCAGCATCTCCGCCCTGGGCTTCCCGCAGGAGCTTGGCCAAGTGATTGCGGCCCTGGCATCTGCACTGTCTCATGCGTGCGGGCCGCCAGCTAGAGCCAGCAGAAAGGTGAAAGGCCACAGGGACACCCAAGCATGTTTGTGTGTGCAAAACAGCTTCTTCCCTGTCCCCCTGACCCCATGGAGAGTCATGAGCTCACACACATGCAAACAGGCAAGCACACATACATGCACACACATATATACACACACAACCACGTACGTGGGTGTACATTCAGATTCATATGCATGTACACACACAAACCACATGTACGCAACCACATATGTGTGCATTCACACTCATACACACATGGACACACACACAGCCACAAATAGGTAAACATTCACACACACACACACATGCAAGCACACATACACATACACCACATAGACTGTCATTCACACACACCAGGGCCTCGCACTCCCGGGATCTCTGCACTCTGGTGAGAAACTCGGGGTTCCAACCCCTGGTCTCCATCTCCTCCAAGGTGTTTGTGTGAGACAATCCCCCCAGTCCCCTGCTTGTTGCTCGGGCCCATCACACAGAGCTCCGGTGGGGCAGCAGGACTCACAGATCCTGTCCCCGCACAGCGGTCAGAGGGAAGGAGGATGTGCCAGGCGTCTGTCCCGTGCCTGAGCCTGGCAGGGCCACAGCAGGCACGAGCTGGTGGACAGAGCAGAGTACCCCTGAGGCAGCACGAGTCCCGAGTGGCCACAGCCTGCACTGGGCCTTAACTCCCACCAGGCAGTTGCTTGTGGCCTGGTCACAGAAGACATGGAATCCCAATGTGGATCAGGGCCTGTGTCTCTGTTGGGTTAGCGAGCTGCCACTGTCTGTCCGTCACTGTTCTGTTCCGGGCCCAGAACCCTGGAGGGGAAGTGACAGGACTGTCTGTCCCCCCAAGGCCTCCGGTCAGCCTGGTGAGCGGCCTCCCTCCGCCAGCCCCTGGCACGTGCTCCTGGCAGCCCAGCCTCCACCCGCGGACGAGCGGCAGCAAAGCGCACGGTAGGGGCGGGAAGCAGCCGAGCTGCCACGGCAGCAGATGTGTTCTCGGGAGAGACCCTGGCACCCTGGCACTAACAATCTTGTTTCTCATACCCACAACCCGATACAAAGCCTTAATCCTTGCAAATCCAGCTGTAAGGCCCCGGGGCTGCCAGCCTCTTGTACCTCCCCCTTGCCGTGGCCACCTGGTGAGTCACGGCGTCCACTGACTTAAGTAACCTGCCAGAACACATGTTGCTGTTTGGAATTGTTCCCACCCGTGGGAACGTGGCCACATCCACCCTGGCGGGCCCTAGACTTCACATCCCACCCACTTCCTTCCAACTCTCCTTCCTCTACTCCCCATCTCTCCTGGGGCTTAGCCACCGGGTCTCTTCATTCTTCCTGCAAGTCAATCTGAGGCTCAGGTGGATTTGTTTGCTTATGTTGATTAATTTCTACTGATGTCTTTAGATACATGGTCTGTTTTTCCCTTTATCCCCTTTTAATAGCAGTAAGTGATAATTATCGACTACTTGTTATTTACTAGGTAATAAGATAAGCACTTTATCTGCTGTCTAATTTAGTTCTCAGACCAACCCTACAAAGAGGATGCTACACTAGCTGCATGTAAACATGAGGGGACTGAGGCAGGGACAGGTTAAGTTGCTGGGATTTCAGCCCAGGCAGTGTGAATCTGAGAGCCCAGCCTGCCCTACTCGCTTGCACCCTGCGCCAAATCCATGGTCAGTCCTCAATTCCTGAAACACTTCTGCTGTTGGTTTCCTTCTTTAAGGGGCCTAGAAAGTGTATATAGATAACTAAGTTTCCTGTAGCACTGGGAGAGGAGTCTGGACTCCCCTTTAAAGTCACGAGGCCTGGGGCCCCTGGAGGACCAGGGACTCCAGAAGGAAGGATCCAGAAAGGAAAGAAGAGTTAAGGATCTGGATCTCCACATTCTAGACTGGACTCTGCCCTGAGTGTTGTGGATCTTGACAAACACTTTCTCCAGCTAGTCCCTTTAGCTACCATAGGAGGATAATTTCATTCAGCAAACATTTATAGCCGTCTTTGATGAGGGGCACTGTGCAGAGATTTTGAAGATGAGTGAGTCAAGAGGAGCAGGCCTGGGGGTAACAGCAGTGACAAGAAAAGGCAAGAAATGCTGAAGACAAGGGACAGAGTCCTAAAGGTTTAAAGAAGTCTGTAAGGGTTAGCGAGGAGTTTGTGAAGGTGGGATCATTTGAGATGGGCTTTAAGGTGAGGGTGGGGTCCTGGCTTGCAGAGGGGAGGGGAAGGGTGCTCCTTGACAAAGACACCAGGTGAGAAAGCTTTAGTGTGACTCATGGACGCAGCAGCCCCAGAGGCCCCGAGCCTCCCTGGGACAGCTCAGCCTTCTCATTTCAGGGCAGGAAAACAGATTAGAACTAGGCCAGGTGCTGTGGCTCACTCCTGTAATCCTAGCACTCTGGGAGGCCTAGGCGGGCAGAGTGCTCGAGATCAGGAGTTCGAAACCAGCCTGAGCAAGAGCGAGACCCCATCTCTACCATAAATAGAAAGAAATTAATTGGCCAACTGATATATATAGAAAAAATTAGCCGGGCATGGTGGCGCATGCCTGTAGTCCCAGCTACTTGGGAGGCTGAGGCAGTAGGATCTCTTGAGCCCAGGAGTTTGAAGTTGCTGTGAGGTAGGCTGATGCCACAGCACTCACTCTAGCCTGGACAACAAAGTGAGACTCTGTCTCCAAAAAAAAAAAAACAGACTAGAACTGACTCTGAGGAGTATAGCAGTGCACGGAACAGGTTTCCAGCAGGAGCCAGCCAGCACATTCTAGATGGATGGAACACTTCTGAGTGTAGTAAAGGACCACAGACAAAGGTGTGGTAGGGATGAGTGACCACACAGGACAATGTCTCCCCTCTCAGTCCTGAAAGGGCGAAGGCTGAGGGCAATCCCTGGGCCACCGAGGCAGTGCCATGTGGAGAGGCTCTGACGCCAAGGCCTTTGGCTTCCTGCAGGGACTGAGGGGCACAGCCAGCCTCCCATGGGGTGAAAAGCATCCTTTTCCTATACCCATGTTACAGTATCCAGCTGGGGCCCTGTAAGTTAGACTCAAAGAACAGATCAGCAAGAGAAAAGCAATCAGAAGTCTCTGATTGCACAGGCCTATAGCAGCTCCCGGGGACAAGTGACTCCAAGGGGTGGTTAGAACTTGAGCTTATTCAGCATCTTAACAAGAGAACAATACAATTTTAGAGAAGTGGCAAGACAAAGGAAAAGGACATTGAGTTTCTAGGTCAGGAAATTGTGGGAAGGTAAATATATAGGAAACCAATGCTGGATAAGAGCTAGTTTTATCGGAGCTAGGTTTACGCAGATTCCTCTGGTGTGTCAGTCTCCTGGGACTGATTGCCTCTGTCCTTCCAGGTAAAGGGAGGGAGGGACACTTTGCAAATTTATGCCCCACTTTTAGGCAACTGGAAGACAGAGAGCTCTCCTTGTGTCTGCTTCTTCTCAGCTGCCTTCAGCTCAAAATATTCAATATGAGAAAGTGGTGTGCTTTGGGGTGACAAAGTTTGCTACCCTGCACTGAGGGAGCTGCTCTGTGTGCAGGCAGGGGGGGCTGGGGGTGCATTCAGCCAGTTTCAGGGAGTCTAAGGGCCTATCGGTTTTGCCATCACATTAATATTGCAGCCTTCGTGGAGGAGTTGAAAGTGGCTAATGTTCTTTTCTGATTTTACCTGAGGCGGGATATGCTTCCGGCAGCAGGCACCTGAAAAGGTACCTTCCTTTCCTCTTCATTCCAGCCCCCAGCTGGACCCAGGACCCACAAGCCTACCCCACGATGATGCTAAAGAATCAGATGCTGAGAGCCCAGGGCCTGGAGAGTGGACCCTTGGGGCTGGACATGATCATGGAGCCACTCCTGAGCTGCAGGTAGGCACATGGCTCTGGGACCACAGGCATTCCCCGACCTTCCTGCCCACTCTGTTAACATAAAATAATGAGATCATAAAATATGATTAGGTGTAGAGTCTGTTTGAAGGGAGAGCTTGAGGATAGCCACCCGGGAACCACAGACTCCAAATCAATGGGGTGAGCATTCCAAAGTGGAGAAGTTAAGATTTCACTTATAGGGCAGAGACAGAGAAATTTTAGCAGAATTACAACATTTTCCATACAGGGTCAGTGCATACATTACAGCAATTTAATTGGTTACAGATTGCTACATTCCAGGGTAGTTTACCTTATTACTCCATGAGGAGGGGTAATATAGTCTGAAGGGGATCTTATCTCTTGTGCCAGTTAGTCTTCCTGATTATTTACAGAAAAAGAAACAGGCAGAAGTTGCAGCTTCATGCCACATGACTCAGGCTACATAGCCACATTCCTCTCAAGGCTCAAAAAAAGTTAAACTTCCAACAGCTTTTGAGTTAGTTTTCTAATTTTCCCTTTGCATCAAAATCTTTCAAAGAAAGGATTGTAGATGAACACAAACGGTTTGGATTCCTTTTACATTCAGGCTCTTCCTGCACTGCCAGGATGACTCATTCCTAGATTGTCATGTCCCGTGTAGGGCGAAACTTGTCAGGCTATGAAATGATGGGTATAGGCCCAATTTAACACAACATGAAGGAAGTGACTTTGTGACTTGGGTCAGGTTACATATCTGCCACTTCAATTAATGCAATTCTTTGAGTGACCGTTATTATGATTTTTTCAGTTATGCATTGACTCCACTGCAAACACATGAAACAGCAGCAGAAAGCCAAAACAGGACCACAAATGACTATAATCTCTGGAATAAGTAACACTTCTGCCACCAAAGTCCCCAAGATCCAAACCAGCTCTTTTGTTCAATTGTTTAGAGAGGGTGTTGGATTAGAAAGGTCAGTTATTTGTGTTTTCATGTGAATCATTAATTTAGTGATGTCATTCAATTCGTTTGGGATATAGACGAAACACTTAGTTTTTATGATAGTGCAGTTTCCCCCATGGACTGAGCGAGTATGTCTAAAGTATACAGTTCTGTATACAGCCTTTCTCATAAGAACATCTTCGTTGTTTAATAACAAGCTACCCATGTGTCTATCATTCAGGGCCTTGTTTGTGTAACTGGTTAGGGTCTCTACATGCCAAATGACATTCTCAGTGCCCAGATGTGGCAGAAAGATGGAAGCTAAATGATCATACCTATGGAATACAAGAAAAAATACAGTGTGACTATAAATGAATAAGATTTACAGACTTTGAAAGAGTGTGAACTATTTGACCTTGTGCCCAGACATAACCCAAAGAACACTGTCCTAACCACCCTGGGGGTAACCATGGCTGTGAACTGTACTACATAGCCACAACATTCCATTCAGGGCTAATCAATAAATACCTGGCGGCTGTGCCCATTCAGTGGCATGCTGATCAGTACTTTGTAATACAATAGTGTGATACACTCTTCTCTGGGTAACCTTCCCATATCTCCAGTGTTATTGGGCCTTACATCTTTGGTGTGATTCTTTTGTTCCAACATAAAGGGGCATGATGGCAGAGCTCACCAAAAGGGAGGAGGTAAGCCAGATGAAATTGTCCCAAATTTGCGTTACACCGTTCTGAAATTGACTTGTCTTATCTCTCAACTGGGACAGCACTAGCATTAAAGTTAATGATTTGGTTTTATCTACTGAAAAGCTCTTCTCATGTCCTTTGCTTTGTAAAATATTGTCAATAGGCCAGTGACACTGGATACTTATAATCCATTTAACTAAAGCTGCTTTGCCAATTTGGACTTCATCTCAAACGAATGATTTAAAACTAAAATTCTGCAGAACCAATGAGGGTAAGAAAAAGATGACATCTGGAAGCTGTCTACACAGCATTCTTAGTCACACTAGTGTTAAGCCTCAATGACTGTTCTTAAGAAACATGGATGTAGTTCTGATATTCTATTCAATATTGGCCTCAGAAAGGAGATACTTACCATGGTAGGCCAGAATCACAGGAAAGGGGCATGATGCCATATATCCAACAAGTGTTTTTCTACAATTTATCAGCTTATGGGAATAGAATTATTCTGAGCCCATTGCAAAAAAAAAAGGTTTGCTTTATGGGCAACAACTGGTGATAATAACAACAAAATATAAAAACTAGGGATAAACCAGGCTCAGTGGCTCATGCTTGTAATCCCAGCATTTTGGGAGGCCAAGGTGGAAGGATTGCCTGAGGCAAGGAGTTCAAGACTAGCATGGGCAACATGGAGAGATCCATATCTCAAAAACATAAGACAGATTTGCCAGACATAGTGGCACATACCTGTAGGCCCAAATACTCAGGAGGCTGAGAGAGGGGAATTGCTTGAGCCCAGAAGTTTGAGGCTACGGTGAGCTATGATCATGCCGTTGTACTCTAGCCTGGGTAACAAAGCAAGACTCTATCTCTAAAAAGAAAAATTTAAAGCTAGGGATAAAAAGAAAGAATGAGCCAGATTTTGCATACCGACTGGGTTATTTGTCCAGTGAAATAAATACATAAATACCTTTGAGCCTGTGAAGTGCTAGAGGAACTCCACAAGTTGAAATAATTTTCTCTGAAAGGATTTTACTTACTACTAAGGCTATTGTTGCTTTTCTTCATGGAAATGCTTCTACCCAATGAGAAAACATAGAAACCTTCACTAAGAACACACGTGGATCCTTGTGATGGTGGTAGCTGAATAAAATCAAGTTGCCATCCAATTAAAAGGCCTTCTGGTAAAGGTAAATGACCTTGAGAACTACTTGAGGGCTTCCCTTGATTATTTTTTGAGTAGACATGGCAGTGATTGTGTACCTGATGAGCAACAGTTGGAGAACGTTTCCAATAATATTGTTTTTTTCAAGCAATCATTTATTGAGGCTCCAGTGAGTTAAATCATGTGTGTACATCAGAGAGATGACTGTAATTTGGTTGAAAGGGTGGGTAGATCATTTAGTGCATACCGCAGCCCAGTCTCAGAGGAGTATACTCCCCTTCTAATTTCCCAATTTGCTTGTTGTATTCATGGAACTTTGCATTGAGCTACTTTTATATCATAGTCAAGTGCTTTCTTATAAGCTAAAATGGGATGAGTTGCTTATTCATTTAAGTTTAGGGCAGCCGTTTTTGCTGTACTATCTGCTTTTTGATTTCCTTTGCTTTCTAGACTGTCTGACTTTGAATGGCCTGAAGTCTTGAAATGGCTAATGGTTTTTACAATAATGTGGCTTTCAACAATTATGAAACAGGATGTCCCTTTTTTATGAACTGATCAGAAAAAATAAAAATTCCTCTTTGTTTCCATAGCACCCCAAAGTCATGAGCTACTTCAAAAGCACATCTGCTATCTGCATAAATATTGGCAGTCATTCCTTTTGCCAACTGACAGGCTGCATGTAATTAATGTCATTGACTCTGCTGAGCTGAGGTCGCTCCTGGGAGATAAACGCTATTTCCTCAGTCAAAGATACCATAGTGTAACTTGCATGATAAACTACAGATTTATCCTTCAAGTAGTATCCGTCAACCAAATAACAATAGCATTATTAACGAGGGTTTCTTGCAGGTCCATTGTAGGAGAGAGAAACCAGTTGTTTAAGACTATGCATGCATGAGGCATTTCATCAGGAGAAAGAGGCAGAAGAGTGTCAGGATTAAGATTATCACACCTGGAGATTGTAATATGGAGAGCAGAAAGAAGAAGAACTTCCTAAGAAGCCACTCTACTAACTGAGTAGTGTTGAGTGTGGTGCTAACTTAGAAGCACTTCCACAGAACGTGGAAGGAAGACAGCGAGGGGAGATCAAATCAGTATTTCTTCAGTTGCTCTTATTAAAAGGGCAGCGGCAGGTATTGATTTCATGCAACATGACAATCCTTTAGTCACAGCGTCCAGTTGTTGACTACAGTATCCTACAGGTCTATTTTGATCTCCACATTTGTAAGTCAGAACACCTAGGGCATTGCCGTGATTTTGATGAACAGACAATGAAAATGAAATATTAAAATTTGAGTTCCCTAATGCTGGGGCATCTATAAGACTGTTTTTAATGTCTTTCAATGTTAACTGGTTTTCTTCTGTTCATTCCAAAGGGTCTGGTTTATTCTGTTTTAATAGAATATCTAAAGGTTGAGGGCTTTTTCCTTTTATCGATGCATAATATTTTAATGTTTATGGGGTACATGTGTTTTTTACATGCATAGAATATGTATTTATCAAGTCAGGTATTGGGGCGTTCATCAGCTTGAGTCATTTCTATGTTTTGGGGAACATTTCAAGTCCTCTTTTCTAGCTACTTTGAAATATACAATCTATTCTTGCTAACTATAGTCACCCCATTTTCTATTGGACAATGGAACTTATTTATTCCATCTAACTGTAAGTTTTTACCCATTCACTGATCTCTCTTAATTTCCCCCTCCTGCCCTAACACCATACCCAGCATCTGGTATCTATCACTCTATTTTCTATCTCCGTATGATCAAGTTTTTAGTTTCCACATATAAGTGAGAACATGAGGAACTTGAGGAATGAGGAACATGAGGCACTTTCTGTGCCTGGGTTATTTCTCTTAATGTAATAACATCTTAGGCCATCCATGTTGTCACAAATTACATGATTTTATTCTTTTTTAAGGCTCAATAGTATGCTATTGTGTTTATATACCATATTTTCTTTATCCATTAGTTTATGAGGACTTAGGTTGAATTCCATATTTTTGCTATTGTTAATAGTTCTGCAATAAGCATACAAATGCAAGTATCCTTTTGATATACTGATTTTTTTTTCTAAATGTTGGGCTTTTAAGAAGAAGTTTGGAATCCAAATTCTGAAGTATCCTACCAACCCCAGAAGTCCTCTCAGTTGTTTCTTAGTTTTGGGGTAGGGAAGGCCAATATTGCCTTTATATCCAGATTGACTTTGAAAAAGGTCTTCCATTGTTTGGTGTTGAGTGACGTATATATCTTCCTTGTTTTTAAGAATTTAATTACCTGCATGCTATATAAAGTGGATTTCTCAGGAAAGTTGACATCTGAAAGATCTGCTTTTAATATTTGTGAAAAATAAGTGAGACTCTCAGTATATCCCTGAGGCACAACTATCCACATATATTGTCTGTCTTCCCAAGCGAAGATGAAGAGAATTTGAATGTCTTTATCTAGAGGAACGATGAAGAATGCACTATATATGTGTATTACAGTGAAGAAATGACCTTCAGTTGGGATGGCAGTCAATAACTTATGGGGGTTTGGTACAACTGGATATTGAGGAATGTCTATGTTATTAATTGCTCCCAAATCCTGTACAAATCTCCAACCTCTACCGTTTGTTTTTCTTATGGGAAATATTGGAGTGTTACATTGGCTTCTAGAAGGAATAATCAAGCCTCTTTTTATATAATCTAAAATTGTAGGCCTTAGACCTTCCAAGGCCTCCGATCTTACAGGGTATTGTTTAAGGTTCAGAAGAGGTTTTGATGGATCTACTTCGATTATGATTGGGACAGCCAAGACAACTTTCCCAGTATTAGTGGAGGATTTGAACCACAATTGATCAGGGACCAATTTTAACAACTCTTGTATTCTTCATTATTTAACATTTAGTTTCCTCACAGGTAGCTGCCTTCAGAGAGAATACGTAGTGCATTTTTCTTTCTGTTCTTTAAAGATGTCAGGCTCAGTTCATCTTTCCTAGATCTGGAAAAGGAGAGACCCCAGAGAGAAAGCCTGGCTGAATCAGTGTAGATTGTCTCTAAAGATGCAAATCTCCTGCACAAAAGACAGCTTTGTACACCTACTTCCATTTGCAGGCCCTCTGCACAGCCATCTCAGATTTAAGTCAAAGAAGGATATTTGAGGATGAAATAAGTATTTTGGTTTCCTTCAAGGGTGAGAAATTAAAACATTCCTGGAAAGCAACCTAGCAATTTGTATCAAAACCCTCTACAGCCGGGCGTGGTGGCTCACGCCTGTAATCCTAGCTCTCTGGGAGGCCAAGGCGGGTGGATTGCTCGAGGTCGGGAGTTCGAAACCAGCCTGAGCAAGAGCGAGACCCCATCTCTACTATAAATAGAAAGAAACTAATTGGCCAACTAATATATATAGAAAAAATTAGCCGGGCATGGTGGCTCATGCCTGTAGTCCCAGCTACTTGGGAGGCTGAGACAGAAGGATCGCTTGAGCCCAGGAGTTTGAGGTTGCTGTGAGCTAGGCTGACGCCATGGCACTCACTCTAGCCTAGGCAACAAAGCGAGACTCTGTCTCAAAAAAAAAAAAAAAAAAAAAAAAAAAACCCTCTACAAATATCCATTCACTTTTGACTCACTCCAATTCTAAGAATCTCTCCAAGGGAAATCATTTTAAAATATAGGCAAACATGATGAAACACATTCATTGCAATTTTCATAATATTAAAATGAATGGAGATGGCTGACATTTCCAATAAGATGAGGGTTACCTGAGTTATAGGGGAGCCCTATAATAAAATAGTAATGCCCTTACTGAAAATAAGCTTTTAGAGAATTTTTAATGTTATTAAAATAAAAGATGAAAATAGAGAATTGCATATATGGAATGAGTTCAAAAATTAATATATGTATTATATGTTCATAAAAAAAGAGAAAAGGGAGAAATCAGGGGGGAGAGAGAGGAAAAGAGGGAGGGAGGGAAGGAGAAAGAGAAGGGGAGACAGAGGAAGGAGGAAGAGAGAGAGGATGTCATAAAAGCAGTAGAGAGAGAGACTAGCTTGAGGGAAAGAAGAGAAGCTGAAAGGAGGTCTGAAATGCATAAATGGCTAATGGGTATGTAAGTTGGTTTTTGCTGCAGGACAAACAACACAAACCCTCAGCGGCAAATAGCAGACTGTGGGGGTTCAGCTCCTGGTCTGGGTCGACTCTGCCCAGGATGCAGCTCCAGACTGGGCTTTCCCAGGGCTCTTCAGCTGGAGAAACTGCACCAGGACCTCTCCCCGCCCTGAGCAGCAGCCTGGCGGCCTCCTGTCCTGCTCATGGCAACAGCAGAATCACAGAAGGCTGCTTGAGGCCCAGGCTCAGAGCTGGCCCACCGTGACTCCCACCTCATCCTAATGGCCCCAGCAAGTCAGGTGGTGCCGCCCAGCATCAAGGGGTGAGAAGAAAGCCCTCCCCACAGCAGGAGGGCCCCAGCAGTACAGGGCAAGGGCACAGGGGCCATCAGTGTGACATACGTCAGTGGGCTATGGCTGACATTATGTACTCGTTTCTATGTTTAAATACTATGTTTATTACATATCCTTACTACTAATAGCCTACACTGAGCAGGTGCTACCTTTTAAAATTAGAAAAACAAAAGTTAAGGATGGCTGGGAGCAGCAGCTCATGCCTGTGATCCTAGCACTTTAAGAGGTCGAGGTGTGAGGGTCACTTGAAGCAAAGAGTATAAGAGCAGCCTGAGCAAGAGGGAGACCTCACCTCTCCAATAAATAGAAAAATTAGCTGCGTGTGGTGCTGCACGCTTGTAGTCCCAGCTGTTTGGAAGGCTGAGGCATGAGGATCGCTTGAGCTCAGGAGTTTGAGGTTGCAGTGAGCTGTGACGATGCCACTGCAGTTTAACCAGGGCAACAGAGCAAGATTCTGTCTCAAGGAGTAATAATAATAATAAAAATTTAGGAGTTTTTTTTGTTCTGGCATATTTTTGTTTTTCATTTTCTTTTTTAATGAAAAGACGCTAGGGCTTATCTGATATAAAAGGGAAAAGGGGAAGGAATCTTTGAAACCTGTTTTTTGTCAAAAGGGCAGCCTCAGAACTCCACGCTTTTGCCTACACGCTGAAACAAGTGACCCGGCTCCTAGAGGCATAGCAGTGCTGCAGCTTTCCCTGGAATTATTTTCTCATGTACCTCAGTGTGAGGAACGACGGAGAGCAATACAAGAAGGACATCCCTCCCTTTCTCTCTTTGTGAGGACAAAGTGGCAGACATAGTGACTGTCCTGGGCAGAATGGAACAGGATGACAGGGAAGCCACTGATGTCCAGATGGGTTGTGACCATCGGAACCATTCTTTCCATGAACTGCAGTGTGATTAGTTTTCTTTCTGCCACATATGCAGACAGCCACACCAGTGCCAAGCCCCAAGTGCGGCAGAAGGGAACGGGTTATTGAAAGCCTCCTGGGAGCCAGCCACCCTACGATCCTCACGGAGGCCCTGCGACACACCTTCCTCCCCGTGTTTATCCTTCACGTGTGCACAGTGAGCCTGGGGGAGGGGAGGAAACTGCATCCAAGAGAGCGGCAAATCCCAGCATGAGCTTTTTCTTCTGCATCGTGCTGCCGGACCTCCTGAAGGAACAAACAAGGCAGAGGAAGACGTTGCCCCAAGCTCTCTTGTCCTTAAGTTGAAAGAGCTGTGGGAGTGTCAGGGAGCAGACAGGACAAACCCCATCCCCTGTGCAGAAAACTGAGTGTCTGCAGCAGGGTGACTCAGCAGGCAGCAAGACGGCAAAATGCACACGCAGCACAGACAGGTGTAAAATGTGTGTGCCAAGAGCACCGCCTGGGGACAGAACCTGCAGCGCCATAGTTGCAGCGGCTGCCCCCTCCTGTCCTTTAGCCTGCCAGTGCTATATCCCACGCGATTTCCTCGGAAGTTGCCACAAACTCCTTGCAGTCTATATGTAATCCACCAGTCACGTTGACCATTCTCATTTCTAGAATCTCTCTCTTTTTCCACAGCAATTCTGTTCTTGTCTTGTGGATTCTATTTCTCCTTTTCTCTTTCTTCACACTTAAACATGATTATGCAACAGTCATGCTCAAACTTCATTATCATCTTTGGTTCCTTGAGTGTATTTTTGTTCTGTCCACCACTCTCACATCATTGGGTTTCTTTGCAGGTTTTGTGCTTCCAACTGTGAGCCCACTTCAGGGGCATTTTCCTCTGCGCAGACTCCTCTGTGCTGCGGCTGGGCTCGTCTGGGTCCCCACTGTGCGGGGCTGCTGGTCTCCAGTCCTGCCCATAGGTTCCGGCCTCCCATGGAGTGCTCTGCTGCGCAGACTTGCGCTTTCACTTCTCACAGTGACTCTGTTCCAGCCACAGCCCCGAGCAAGAAACCTATCCAGTGACAGGGACATGTCCACAGGCCTGATTGAGGTTTTTAATCCAAGTTCAGAGAAGGGACAGCTGCTTCCTTAGTCCAGACTTTTCTCAGGCAGCCTTAGATCAGTCTCCCCGACCACAAATGGTGCTCATGGCCTCAAAGCCTGCCCAAGGTGGGAATCAACTCCTCAGCCTCTAGAAGGAAGATACACACGCTACATGCCTTCACCTCCCTCCAACCCTCGCTTTGTCTCTCCAGCTCTGGCATCTGGAGAGTTCCCTTTCAAATATGGCTCTGCATTTTTTAAGATTGTATCTTCCATGTCATGTTTGGAGCAAAAGATGGGCTTTCCCTGACAGATGAACTAACCATGCAATTGGGGTTATATTAGCTCATAGGATACCCCACAGATAGCTTACGTTTAATATGTTCAAAAGTAAACCCATCAGCATCCACAGGGTCCTCTGAATTCCAGGATTCCTCTAACTTTCTGCTTCATAATCCTGAGCACATGACTGTTATCTGCATGGTCACTCATGGTTACAAGACACCTGCTGGAAAGGTAGGAAGGTAAAAATTGGAACTTAACCAGCTTCCCTTTTTAAAGAGGTTTTCCAGAATCTACCTCCTCTACAACTTTCTTTTACATATCATTGGCCAAAACTAGCCACATGATTATCTCTATCTTATGGAGAGTTTGAGATAAGTCATTTTTCAGCTGGACACATTGACATTCCCAAGACAATGAAGGTTCTATTCATAAGAAAGAGTGGCCTTTAGATGACCCCACAATGTAAGAAAAGCATGCTACCCTCATTTCTCAAGCATTATCTCTTGACACTTTTCCTGACAAATTATTTGCTACTGCCAAATGAAATTTTATTAATCCCCACTGCAACCCAAATATCCACTCACATAACCCTCCTCACACATAATTTCTTACCATATGTATGCCTTTCTTCATAGGTTATAAACTCCATGAAAGTTCCCTAATAGTGTCCCATAACTGACCATTGTCTTGATACACACTGGGTTCATAATAAGTCTTTATTTACTTATGGATAAAGGATCGGTAGATAGATAGGTAGAGATGGGTGGGTGGGTGAATAAATGGATGGATATATGGATGGACAAATAGCTGAATGGGTGGATGCATAGATGGAGATATGGGTAGATGGATGGTTCAATTCATTTATGGAAGGTTAGGTGAATGTTTGGATGGAAGGATGGATAGATAGATAAATGTATGGATAAATGAATGGGTGGACAAATAGATGAATATTTTCTATACTCTCTCATATCTGTGTTTTCCCACATGCTGCTTTGCCTAAAATGCTTTTCTCCCACTCTCCACCCAGCTAACTCCTGTCCACCCTTTAAGATTCAGCTTAGACATTCCCTCTTCCAGAAAGCTCCCTCTCCCTGACCATGCTACCTGGGCTAGGTGTCTTGCTTTTTGATCCTGCAGTGCCTGGTGCATCTCTCCACAATAATCTTTACTACTTTGCTGTGCTGGGCTGTAGGTCTGGCTCCCTTTGCCTTCAGACTCTCAGCTGTCTGAGAGCAGCACCTGACTTTGAGTCTGTATGCCTTGCACTGACCTCACTGTAAATCATGGAGTAGGAACACAAGAAATTTTCAATGAAATTAGAATACAAAAAAAAAATGTAATAAAGACCACATGTTTCTTGTTTCTAGAGAAAGATATGGCAAGTGGAAGACACTTTGGATGAGCTGAATGAGGAGTTCTTCCAGCTCTCTTCTCAAGCCCTGGAGCTCCAGAAAAAGGAGGATGAGCCAGACCCACTGCCCCCAGGTGAAGGCAGAACGTCTATGGTAAGCGCAGCAGACTAGCAACTCAGCTCCTAAGGTGTCCAAGGGGTGGAACTCCTGGAGTCATAGCCCTTCCACAGAGAAGTGTTGGGACTACAAGAGGCAGCTCTGACCAGAATTTCCACCAGCCAAAGTCAGGTTCTGTGTGTTTGGTTTCATGAATGGAAGGCTAAGCCACGAAGCCTTAGAGCTGGGGCTGGAGATAGGGAAGCCCACACCATCAGATTAGGTTGAAACTCTCTA
Organism: Microcebus murinus; assembly: GCF_040939455.1. Taxonomy (NCBI): domain Eukaryota; kingdom Metazoa; phylum Chordata; class Mammalia; order Primates; family Cheirogaleidae; genus Microcebus; species Microcebus murinus. Next base: position 45,942,144 of record NC_134119.1, on the reverse strand, counting down.
AATGAATTCACAGCCTGAAAATATGGAGGAAGGGCATGGAAAAGGAGCAATAACAATGGCTGTTGCAGATGTAGCCTAACTAACAGCACACACCTCTGGGACCAGGAGCTTTCTGTGAGATGCATCTTCCATCCAGGCTGTTCCCTGTCCTAGCTGCAGTCTCTGGAGGTGCAGACACAGGGAGGATGGAGAGGACAGGAAGATGAAAGACAGAAGTGATCATGCAGTTGTGTCTGCACTGAGCTCAATATAACTTTATTTGCTTAAAACTATAGAAAAAATAAACCAAAAAAGTCATTTTATTTGGTAAAGCTGGCAGCCAATCTCTGGGTGTTAGTTCACCAGTTTGATTGTTTTAATACTGCATAATATATTATTCATCCTGACTTGAAGTTTCTGGCACCTTTTATGTCATTTTATCTCTACTGTGTGTCTTGTCCTCACTTTGCTATTGGGTCATGTTTAATCCTGTCTTCTAGACCCTGGCCCCCTGGACTTTTGCACCCAAGCCCAGTGCCTCACTTGTTCCAGCCTCTTCCCTGAGTTGCTAAAATTAGCAAAGCACCCTGGGTGGTGGAGGGGCATGGGTAGGCACTTCTCACATCCATCCGCCTTCCCAGGGTAGGCGTCTGGGCCGGGATGCCTTGAAACACTAGAGAATCCCCTCCTTCCCAGCCAGGGAACACCCTCTGCCACAGCGGCCCCAGGAATCAGGGCCAAGGAGGTGGCTGGGGGCAGGTTTTCTTCTCATTCTTCCACACAGCAGGGAAAGTCAGGATGCTTCTTCAGTATGGAGAGTTTCAGGAGAACATCATGGGTATCTGGGTCTCGATGTCTGAAGATCTGGAATATTAACTCTTCTTGGTCAAACTGACCTCTCTTTGTACAAAAATGATAAGAAAGGGTACCTGTCTATATAAACAACTGAGGGAACATTTCTCGTGTGAGCAAACAAGGCAGGATGGGGCCCAAAGACTGGCCATGAAAGACACAGAGGCCCTTCCCAGTGAGGTTGCGGGAACTATGTCTCACATGGCCTTCCAGGGTCCCTGTGCCTAGAGGTGAGTCCCCTCATGAAACCCAAATGCAGATTCTGGCTTCCTGTCATCTCATCGCACCAATCATTCTTGCCCTGAGCTTTATCTGGACTTTCTCCAAAGCGTTTGTGCCAAGCTGAGGGGTCAGTTCCTCTGTGAACCCGCCCTCCCTCGCCCTCAGACAGGCAGCTGTAAAATTGGCTCCACAGCAGAGAGACTAGGTGCAGGAACCTGTCCTCAGCTGCACCGAGGGGTCAGAAGATCATGACTCAGTGAGGATAAAGTAACAGGTGATCATTCTTAAAAATACATTCTGTACAAATATCCCTGGTTTTAAGGAAGGGAAAAATTAGGATTAGGGGAGGGATTATAAAATATGGTGAGATTTAATCATTGAATAATTGTTCCAAATTATTAAACATGACAATTGCATAAGGATATAGTTGGCCACTGTTGTGCATTACTGTGGTGACATCAACTTGGTGAACACTGTGTCTTCATTAGTTAATCATGAGGTCAGTCCCTGGAGGGAGCTCATTGGCATCTTCCCAAGTTTGGGGTGGATGTTGGTGCCTAGAGAGTGTATAAATGACAAAAGTCATGGCCAGACCACGAGAGGGCTCAGGGTAGAGTGAGCTGAGAGCATTCAGGGGTCACCTGTCCATGTTATATGTCTGTCATTCCCAGGTGGCTCCCAGCATCTCCCCTTGTGAGTGGCAGGAAGAGAGACTTCACCCACTGGAGACAAATGGCCCAGATGGAGAGAAGCTGGGAACCTGGGCCCTGAAGAGCCACCAGGCCCTGGAGCTGGAGGTGAGGAGAGTCCACCTGGCTCAGAGGATTGAAGACCTGGAGTGGGAGCTGTCCCTGCTCCTTCAGGTGGCCAACAGCAGTTCGAACATGGGAGGGAGCTGGCCCAGCGGACACAGTGGGCTAAGGGGCACTGAGTCACATCAGATGCTGCATGGTGGCCACCCCCAGGAGGTGCCTTCTGACCAAGAACATGAACAGGTTCCCCTGGTAGGAAGGAGTGGCCATCTTGGGCCCGGAGTATGTGCTGGTTTTACGACACGCTCCTACAAGGAAACACCGGGATTTCTTTCAGAGCCTGGACCTCAGCTTGTGCTAAATTCTGCCTTTAACTTTCTGGGGTGAGGGAAAATAAACTGACATGGGTTGACAAAATCAATGTGTGCTCCTATCAGAACTCGTGCCTCAGTTTTCTCCCTCAGGTGCAGGCCCTTGCTTCCCCCAGAGACTTCAGCTGGGGCACCTGGCTTGAGGGGTGAGGAGTGCTCGGGTGGGGGCCCTGAGAATGTAGGTACGGCTGTTGCCCATCCATGCCCCGCTGCCATCACACCTCACTGCCGAGTCTCAAGGCCCCAACATGACTTGTGGGGAGTCTAGGCAGCCATGTCCCCTCCTGGCTCCAGCCAACCTCTTGGACACAGAGGAAGGTTCTGTCTGTGCCCTGGGCCTCCTGAGAACATCAAATGTCCCCAAACCGAAGGAAACTCTCTGAGAACAGCCAGAGCCAGACCAGTCAAATTGGAGTTCCCTGACCCTGGACACCCACGGCCCTGCCCTCTGAGCCTTGCTCCAGCAGTTCCCGCCTCAGAAGGCCCCTCCTCCTGCTGCTGTGCCCAGGTGAGACGTGCTTCACCTCCAAGACCCAGACCAGAGGCCCCTCAATCCACAGAGCTTTTTCCCAACCCTTCCCAGATTTCTACCCCTGTGTCTCCACCACATGTCTGACTCCTACCATGGTCATCTGTGGCCTGGATGGCCCTGTCTTCCAGTCAGAGCTCCTCAAAGCAGGCTGTGTGTCTCATTCACTTTGGTGTCCCTCTCTCTCACACACACAGACACGCTCACACACAGTCATGCACACACACACTACACACACATGCACATATAGACACGAACCGACATTCAGGCATACGCATAGACACAATCACAAACAGGCATGCACACTCTAACAGACACATGCACATAGACCCTGAAAACACTGCATTGCAGGTACAGGGCAATAAGTGACCCAGGAAGGCTTAAAGAATGTAATCGACTGTAAGGACATAGCTTCTCACCAAAGAGCATGCAGTCATGTTGGGATGCCACACAAGCACACGGGAAACCATACAGAAAATGCTACAAAACCAAGTGCCAAACCCCATGGGCAAGCTAGAGTGGAAGGATGAACTTGGAGGCCAGAACCCTTAGGGACAGCTTCCAGGTGGTACTGACTGAACTGTCAGGTGGCTAGAATTTAGACTCTAGAAAGGGGCACAGAGATGATTGCACTTCAGGTTGGTTAGGTGTCTGGAGGGAGAAAAACATGCAGGGTATTGACTAAGAAGAGTTAGGGTGCATCCCTTGAGGATGAGGAAACATAGTAGAAAGTAGAGTAGGGACAGTGTCCCGAGTCTCCCTCAGCTGCTCAAGTGGTCTGTCTGCGTGACCTTCACCACTTCATAAAGGCACTCTGAGTGACTGTTCTCTGACTGAAGCCACCATTGCTCTGGGGGTGTGAGAAGCTACACACAGCCCCAAAACCCGAGGCCTGGAAACGAGCTTGGACCAGGAGATCTGCCAACTTTCCACTGGCCTGTGGGGCTCAGGAAGGCTAAAATGAGAAGTGCATGGCTGTGCAGAAAGCTTGGTCTCCACTATTCAGAGAGGATCAAGGAAGTAGAAACCAGAGGGGATTTGAGTGGAAGACTCCTGATACTACCTAGACTCATAAGCTGATGGTGCCCCTGTGCCTCGAAACAGACAGTAAGAACTCTGTGCTCTCTTAGAGCAGAAACTCAACTGTAACCAGATGACCAAGGGAAGAAATGGTCCTGGCACCCAGAGTCTAGTGCACAGCTGTGTCTCCCAGGAAACAAAAGGAAAAGCACTTGGGGCATCTCCGTGTGCTGGAAACACTGCTCTCAGTGTAGGCCGAGCGAGGTGGCTCACGCCCATAATCCTAGCACTCTGGGAGGCCGAGGCGGGAGGATCACTCAAGGTCAGGAATTCGAAACCAGCCTGAGCAAAGCGAGACCCCGTCTCTACTATAAATAGAAAGAAATTAATTGACCAACTAATATATATAGAAAAAATAAGCCAGGCATGGTGGCGCATGCCTGTAGTCCCAGCTACTTGGGAGGCTAAGGCAGTAGGATTGCTTGAGTTTGAGGTTTCTGTGAGCTAGGTTGACATCACGACACTCACTCTAGCCTGGGCAACAGAGTGAGACTGTCTCAAAAAAAAAGTGTAGCATAGCCTGTCAGTTTGGAGTTTTTCATGTGTACAGGGCACAAGCAAAGACATAACTAGAAATAAATATATACACAGACATAAATGTGGAGATTTAGAAATATGTGAATACATATACAACATAAATATATGTATCAACATATAAAGTTAAAATTAAAATATAAATACTTATGCACATAACATAGAAGTGCTGCCTGCCATTCTGGTGATCTTTCTCCATAAAGGAAAAAAATATATGAATATAAATGTGTATTTTGTGTGAGTGTGTGTATATATATATATATATATACTTTATTACGTATATGTATATATTAAAGTTATATAAATACATATAGATAAATAATATGTATAAATAAATAAATAAACATTATCCAAAAAGACAAACACAAATACACACAGACTGATACACATACAAATATATTTATACTAGTGGCATCTTTCAATTAGAATAGATGCTTTTCCTTTTAACCTCTAAGGTGGGGGCAGACAGTTTTGTCTCAGTAATGGTGAGTGAAGAAGGGCTTTCCATGGAGACTTAGAAAGACAAGGTCTGATCCCCTAGGATTCGCGGGGGGCACTGGGAGTCCTGAGGGGTAAAATGTACTGGACTGAAGGACAGCCAGGCCAGGTTGGCCACGGGGGTTTTTAAGGGGTGAGAATCATGGCCTCAGATGCTGAAGGCTGCACAGTTCTGGGTAAGCCTGTGCAGGCCTTTTCCATCTGGATCTAAGGAAACCTATCGACAGGCACGAAGAATACCTGATTGGAAATAAACTCAAATACAGGTGTCTGAGGCCTCTTGCATAAGTACATTAGGCATAGAAAACGGAAATCTGACTTGACAAATTTTCTGGACTTTCAAGTAGCTGGAAGGTCAAGGAAACCAGGTTAGGGGCCGATTGTTGGACACTGGCAGCCAAGGTGGAAGAATGATGCCAGTGGCCAAACTAGTGCCTACCTTGTGGGTCAAGGCTAGTCCATCCTGTCAGAGATAAATTTCATATGAGCAAGTTGGGAAGCTAAATGGAACCCTGAGGTCTTTTTCTGGCATGGGGCCTTGGACCAAGAGCTCTGTTAGCTTTCCAGCTGACTATTCTGTTCAAAGGCTAAAATCAGAAGAGTATGACCATGCAGGAAGTCCCCTTCTCTTCTATTCTCAGAATCTCAGGAGATAGCAACCAAAGGGGACTTAATTTAAAGACCACCTGATAATACATGATACCATATGTTTTTGGCACCCATATTCACCCCAAAACAAGTCAACTCTCTGTGCTCCCTCCTAGAGCACGAGCTGAACTTTTTCCAAATACCAAGAGAAGAAATGGCTCTGAAACTCAGCCCACACACAATTGCATTTTTCAAGTAGAGCAGAGGAGTAACACTAGGGGGCATCTCAGTGTGCTGGAAACAGTGCTCTCAAGAAAGAGTGAAGCACAGTTTATCATTTTGAAGTTTTCCCATGTATACAAGAAACAAAAAATAAATAAATAACTAGAAATAAATATATATACAGACACACAATGTGCATAGTATTAAATATGCATTAATTAAAGATGTAACATATAAATATAAGCATCAACATATAAAAATATAAATTAAAATAGATATTTATACATGCAACTTCTTAGCCCTGCCTACCACTCTTTGGTGGTCCTTTTCCATATAGGAGAGAAGTATATGTGCATATACACACACATGCACATATATATAGATAGACACATAGATATTATATGATTGTATATATGTATGCATATACATGTATAAGGAAACATACATATATATACACACACACATATTATGTAAAGAAATCAAACACATTTGTGTTTGTGTGTCCCTCTAGCCACCTAGTCTCAGCTAAAGGAGACAAAAAGGCCACAGGTATCTTTACCTGCCAGTTTCATGTGATTCATCCCTGATGGCAAACACCAGGCCTGCAACTTTAACTGATGTGCCATCATCTTCCAAGTAGGAATGCTGTCTACCTCTGAACTTCTCAATCAGGATGGGTGCTTTTCTTTTTAACACCTAAGAGGGGTGCAGATAATTATGTCTCAGAATGGGTGGGTGGAGAAAATGTTTTCCATGGAGAGATAGAAGAACAAGGTCTAAACCCCCGCGATAGACTGGGGGCATTGAGAGTACAGGTGGGTAAAATGGTACTGGGCTGGAAGAACAGCAAAACCAGGTTGGTTAGAAGTGCACTGACGACCTTTTGGCTTTTGGGTGCCTGGATATTGGACTAGAATGCTACACAGTCCAGATTAAGCCTATTTTGGCCATTTTCAGCTGGATCCAGAGAAACCAATGAATAGGCCTTAAGAACACCTGGATTGGAAATAACTTTGAAGCTAGGTCCCCAAGCCTTCTTCCATAAATACATGGAGCATGGAAAACATAGGTCTGGTTTGATAAACCATTCTGGACTCCACAGCAAGTGTCAGGCAAAGAAAACCAGTACACAGGCAGACTACTGGACACTGTTATCCCAGGTGAATGGTTGATACTCGTGGCCAAAACTAGTACCTACATTGTGTGGTTAGGAGGGGACATCATAGCAGATGTAAACTGAACTTGCACAATCTGGGGGCTATCTAGCCCATTTCAGTCAGATGTTCTTGGGCCAGGAGCTCTGCTACCTTCCTGGCTGGAATTTGGGTCCCAGAGCTTGAATGAGAAGTGTATGGTCCATATAAGACACCCTTGTCTTCTATTCTTAGAGACTTGGGAGGTAGTAGGCAGAAGGGACTTGATTGGAATACCACCTGATATTATTTGATCCTATAGTCTATTGGTGTTCCTATTCACCCCAAAATAGCCGGTCAACTCTCTGTGCTCTCTCCTGGAAGAGGAGCTCAACATTTCCCAAACACCAAGGAAAGAAATACCATGACATTGTTTTGTCATAGTTAAAATAAAAATATAAAGATGAATCTCTAAATTTAATTTTTTATTTGGGAAAGCAGACTTGTAATTCAAGGCATACATGCAGACTGAGTGATCTTTGGTATGTCTGAAAACAAAGAGAAGTTTGGAAGCTTTATAAAAAAACAGAAATGTTATATGTTCATTGGCACTAACAAGGTTTGGTGGATCTGGCAAGTTTTGATTAGGAAGTAATGGTAAGTGGGAAAAATTAGTCTTAGAGTTGCAGCAGGTCATTTTAAGCAATATTAGATAAGACCGTTCTCAAGTAACAAAAGTCGGTTTTAGCAGCCAGACTTACAGAGATTTGCACTGTTGAAACGTGTTATGTGTTCTCAGTGCTTTCCGCCACCACAGGCTGCTTTGTTTTAGTTGGGTGTGATAAGAATGACACAATTTTACATTTCTACCTTTTGATCAATATCTTTTTATGAAACAATCACTGATCAATCACTTTGAACTTCAAATTAATTGTCTCTTGGTGTCAGGATGGACCTGTGCTGGTGGTCTCTGTCCCAGGTCAGGGGAAAGTATGAGGACCTGTCAGGGACCCAGGACACATTAGGGTAACAAAGAGGCCAGAAGGGAACATGTTCTCTGGGGCATAGCTGTTTGGATTCCAGCATCAAGTTCCATTTTACCAGTTGCACAGGCATCAGAAAGTATCTTGAAGCATTTAATCAAATTATGTTATGAAGAGAGTTGGATTTACAAAGATTAGGTAGGCAATAAGAACAAAGCTTAAAAATCATAATGAAATAATAAGCCCAGTTTGAGTAATAGCTTTAAACCATGAAACTGATTTTAAAGGTAATAACTAAACATATTAAAAAGTCCAGACATATCTGGTGAGAATTATTATGTGGAGTCTTGTTTCAATCTCTTAGGAAAAGCTCCTTACAGCATGGGAAATTCAACTTGTCCTGGTTTACATTTCAATGTCTCTGGCTATGGCATCAGATAGTTTGGTGAACTTTCTGTGTGGCCCATACATTACTTGCAAGACTTGTTTCTTGAAATTCATCTAGTTTCAGTTTATAGGGATTAAGGCACAGAGAAGTTTGCATTTTTGTAATTTTTTTGTAAGAAAGTTGGATGAGAAGAACCCAGAAAAATTCAGAAAATAATATACAGAGCTACAGTCGAATAATGAGTGTATTATAGCTTTTTTTTAGAAGTATAACTTTTTTCTCTATATTAATCACATAGAAACCTCAGGTTTAATAACTTCTTAAGGCTAGGAAGCCAAATCAAGGCAGACTTTAGATTTTATTTACAGTTTTAAGGATGCTGGCTCTGGCAGAAAGTGAGTTTTTATTTACTTATTATAAGTCTAGGTACCCTTGAAGTCAGGCATTGTATGCATATTTTCAAACATGATATGTTAGTCAAAGCCTTGGTAATAAACAAATCTGGAAAACAAACGTTTCAAGTAGACAAACAAAAATGTTTTAAATAAAAGTCATAAAGACATGATTTTATCAGTTATTCAAAGTCACGAAGTCAACATTTGTTCTGCTTAATCTCCATTAGTAGTGTCATGAATCCACCAGTTTCTTTAGTAGAGTTCTGGACATTTTTATTTAGTCCATTGTTCTTAAAGTTATCAGAAACCTGTATTTAAGAGTATTTGTTGGAGTCTGTTTTATGAATCCGACTGAGAATGAATTTTAGAGAATTCAAAACTATAACCATGACAAAAAATTAGAATAGCCATGGTTAAAAATCTGATGGAAGTTTACAGACAATAAGGAAACTTCACTATATCTATGACATATAGTAGCCAGAATTATGACTGATAATATATTAGATTTCTATAAACTTACATGTTTATAGAAATAATATTTTTGAAACATTTATATCAACAATACCAACAAATGAAACTAAAGAAGATCAAGTACCACTTATCTTTGGGCCATGTTTCTTGTACAATTTAACCAAATAAGTCTAATCATTTAATATCCTTTTAAGATGGGAGATATATATATTTTGAATCTTTCCAGGGACTCAACTGGAAATTTTCATAATTAATTCTAGGTTAAAGATGCTTAAGTTAGGCCGGGCGCGGTGGCTCAAGCCTGTAATCCTAGCACTCTGGGAGGCCGAGGCGGGCGGATTGCTCGAGGTCAGGAGTTCGAAACCAGCCTGAGCAAGAGCAAGACCCCGTCTCTACTATAAATAGAAAGAAATTAATTGGCCAACTAATATATATATATAAAAAAATTAGCCGGGCGTGGTGGCGCATGCCTGTAGTCCCAGCTACTCGGGAGGCTGAGGAAGGAGGATTGCTTGAGCCCAGGAGTTTGAGGTTGCTGTGAGCTAGGCTGACGCCACGGCACTCACTCTAGCCTGTGCAACAAAGCGAGACTCTGTCTCAAAAAAAAAAAAAAAAAAAGATGCTTAAGTTAGAATTCGATTTCAGGGAGATTTGTCAAAGATGTTAAAGGGCTGAAAACATTTGATCAAAACAAAATCACAGAACACTATAAAATAGTAGTCATTCATTTAACAAAACTGATAATCAAAAGACTTCCAAAGCAGTAGAGAAAGTTACATGAATGTAAAAACCTTCACCAGGGAACCAGTAAACCCAGGCAAGAAAGTATGTTTATAATTTTGAAGACATTTCTAATTTTATTTTATCATTAATTTTTAAAACAATTTATCAAAATTTTTCTTGTCATATGAACTATAAATAATTTAATTACTAAACATTTTATGAGTGCTCATTTATTTAAATCAATTGAAATAAAACTTTTGCAGGGATTTCTTGCTGACTATACCATATTTTATTATATAGACATTACACATGACATAATGCATGTATATATGCATCGATACATCTAAATATATATATATATATAGTGTATAAATGTTCCGGCAAGGGGTACAGCTAGTGTTACAGCTCTTATGGCAGCGCTTGACTGGGGAAAGAACCTAGCGGCACACAGAGAGTGGGAGAACAGTCTTCATTCTTCCAGCAGGCTCAGCCGACTTCTAACTTCTGACCCCCTTTCCTTGTTCTCCTTCCATTTTTATACCCTTGGTAGGACTCAAAAAGCATCCAATCAGCAACAAGCTTTAACATCCAATCAACACCAAGCTTTAACATCCAATCAGCAACAGAGGGATTAAAAAGGTATCCAATCAAGATCGCCCAGCCTGCCCGGCTGGAGGACAGGAGCAGGTGGCCAAGCACCCACCGAGGCCCGGACAGCAGGCATTGGCACACGAGGCCAGGCCCCAGCAGCACGCGCCTGCCCTGGCCTCCAGCCAGCCCTGCGCAGCACCGGCCTGCGGGTATGCAGAGCTGTGGGGAGGCGGCAAGCAGCCCCATCCCAGCGCCAGATGGTTTTTCCCTGTCATATATATATACACACATAAAAAAAGCTTTTAAAGTTTTCATTTTAGAATTTTAGTCATGAGATAGTAAAACATATAAACTCACCAGTTTATAAAAACCAGTTGGATCTAAAACATTTTTCTGACAAAATAGGATAAGGTTAATATTTTTTTAAGTAGGCCATCTTATAAAGGCTATGAATCAAATTTTGGGTAAAGCAGTTTGACTCAGTTATCAGTATACTAAGTTGTACAAAGAACAGTTAACTGTGAAAATGTGACTGAAATATATGAGAAGGCTCAAAACATAAGAGTTCTTCTAACAACAAAAAGACCAATATTATTTACAGACAGGATCAGGCTGGAACCTGTGACTTCCCAGCCTGGAGTTTGCTATACTCCTTCTTTCTCATTGGCACTTCCACATCTCCAGTTTCTGTTACAGCCCGACCAGCTTCATTGCCTGCTGCTCAAGAGGAGGCCAACACACTGAGACAGCAGGGCTTACAGCAGAGAAAGAGTTTTATTATCACATGCGCCATGCGACGAGAGGGGAGTCATTTCTCAAATCCATCTTCCACAAGAATTTGAGAGAAAGGGATTTTAAAGGTAGTTTGGTGAGCATAAGGCTAGGGAATGGGGTCTGCTGATTGGTGAGGGATGAGCTCGTAGGTTTGGAATGCAGAAATTATCTTCTCAGTCAGTAGGTTTTCTGGGCAGGGGCTTTTGAGGCTGTTGGATCCATTCCCACATCTATCCACGGGCCTGGTTGGTGTCAGTAGGTCTCCGGGATACAGAGTCTGAAAAACACCTCAAAGACCAGTCTTAAGATTTAAACAGGAATGGAGTCCAAAGTCTTGGGGTTTACAATAGCAATTTTATCTATAGAAGTAGCAGAGGGAGTCACATATCTTGTGCCTGCCCGGGAGGATAGTGCAGTTGAATAGTAACCAGTTACAGCAGCAAGGAAGTTAGGGAACAATGGCTGGTTGATTTCTGGCTATATCCATACTGCTATAAAAATAAGACTTGTAATACTATTTATACTTTGTAGCTTTACATTATTTTAATATGGACAGTTTCATTTTCATGTGTTCCTGCCAGACTGTGAGAACAAAAGACGTTGTGAAATATTTGACACAAAAGGCCTTTGGTCCAGTTCTGGCAGTTACAGGGCTTGGTTTTGTCACCAAACCAAGTCAAGTAAGTCCAGACTTTCGGTCTGTCCATATGTAATCATTAGTGTCTGGCAACTTAACAAGGGGAGCAAGCGAGCTACCCCAGGTTGCAGAGGCCTGGCTTGTGAGCCGTCCATAACATCTGATTATTTAACAAGCGTTGACATCTTGAGGGTTAGTGTCAGCCTCATCTAAGAGGTGCAAGAATGCCATCTGTGGGGTTTGATTGCAATATTGCCCTAGAATGTCACCCAGAAGAGAGAAAAATTTTCTTTCTAGTGACTTTACCTGAGTACAAGACACTTTTTCTGTGTTCATTTAACTCACCAACAGGAGAAGTACCATAATATGTTTTCTTTGGTTGTGGATGCCACTGCTTGTCACATGTCCATCTTCAGACCAGTCCCACCTGGCACTCACGTTGGCAGAAACGAAAACGAGTTCGGGTTCCTTTGTATGATCTACATGTTGGCATAACTAGCAATTAGATTGATCAGTTAGTGTGGCCAGGGTTTGAAAGACTGGTGCAAAGGGATGCTGGGTCTGTGTCTGACCTTCTGGAAAAACAGTAAGAGTTTAGTAAGAGTGAGTCATAGTTTGAAAGAAAAGTCATAGTGGAAGATTAAAAGGGAAATTGGGAAAGGTTGAGGCAATCTCCACTCAGCTTCCAACGTGCAATCCTCCAACGGGGAGGATTAAAAGAAAAAGTGTTTATAAAGGACCCTTTTGTGGGGAGGGGATAAAAAGAAATAAAACAGAAGAGTTTTTAGATAAAAACTGTGGTTTCTTGATCCAAGATCTTGGGACAAATCTGTCTACTTTGTGAAGATGTCTGCTTCAGGGGCCCGGGAACCAGCCTTGGAAATCCTTACTTTCAGGGCACCTGTAGGGGTGGGCTTCCAACTCTCTCAGAGTAATTTGGTGTAGCTTGCATGAATCCAGGAAATTTTTTCTTTTATTTTGATGGCAGTGTAGGTGGTTAACAGTACTTCATAGGGGCCTTCCCAGAGAGATGACAGCACATGTCTTTCTCTAAAAATTTTCATATATACACCATCTCTTGGTCAAAAAGGATGGCAAAGCCTGTGAGTTGGTGGAAGCCATGCTCCTTTCACCTGTTGATGACATGCTTCAAGCATATTAGTTAGTGTGTGTATCTAGCTTGTTCACTTAAATCCCAGCAGTCTCCAGACACCCTGGCAATAGAAGATCACCTGCCTCCAGAGGCATCTTTGGAGTCTGTGTAAATAGTGACAACTTTTCCTTTTACCAGTGTGTAATCTCTAATGAAGGCTATACCAAAACTGACTCAAGGAATTTTGGGGTGAGCTTTTGAGTGCCCTGAAATATGTTATGTTCTGAGTAAGTAACAGTTGTCTGTACCCTCTGGAGTTTGCACCTAGAGGCTTTATGGCCTCACTCAGTTAGTCTTCCAAAGAATAAGGAGGTCTAAGAGGACACCCGGTTTACAGAGTAAAACATCGTCTATATACTGAACAAGTACTGAAAAAAAGTGGATCCCTGAGTAAACATTAAAATACAAATCAGCTGTGAAAATTTGAGAGAATATTTAAGGACATTCGCATAGTATCTCTGTACATTCAGGTCCATGTTAATATTCTCCCTGTGAAGGTGAATGTAACAGAAATTGTGAAGCACAGTGAAACAGAATTTTAAAAAGTGGAGCAGAGGTCAATTATTGTACTATTAAAGTCAGATACACTAAAAAGGCATTTAAATCTGTTTCTATTTTTTTCATAAAATATTTGATGTAGTAATTATTTCTAAGATAATCAATTAGAATACCATTGTATATATTGGTAGCAAAATATAATAAACACATAACATATATAGACACAAAGAAATTTAGATATAAAAACAGAAGCAGATCTAATACCTCTTATGAAAAATTATTCTTTGATGTATCTTAAAATTATTATATTTCAATCTGACTATAAATCTTAGCCTATTTTACTGTTTTAAGCAATTACTAGCTAGGCAACAATTAGCTGTTAGTAAATTTTTGCAATTTCTGTAACTGTTTGCTGAGACAAAGACCTAAAAGACAAGACTTATACATGCATAGGTAGGTGAAGTAGAGTACTTAGTATAAATTAAGGATCCTATTTTTAACTGCATCTTGGCTTTGGCTCTCAGATCTCCTAGAGAAATTTAAGACATTATTTCTCAATAAAAACCACACAGGAAAAAGAAACAAAGGAATAGAACACAGAAAGATCTGTGAATTATTGAACACTTGAGTAGCATGGATTGTAGCATATCCATTTACTGCTACTATCTTCATGACCAAAGCAGATATTTCATTCCTCTAATAAGATTTAATTAGTTTAATTAGTTAATTAGTTTAATTAGTTATCAGATATATTCTAATTAAAAACTCTATTTGCCTCAAATTCACAGGGTTATCTTCCAATTATTCCTTACAAGAAGCAACTGGACTGTAGTCTGGGGGTCAGTGTAGTGGATCAGAGTGTGATCATTATGGGTAGGACTGCACACGATTCGAAAGCACTTCCACTTTCACTTCACCATTCACACTTTTCTTGATTAAATAAGCCAACTTATTCACCAAAGTTTACTAAATTCACAGGAAATACAGATGAATTTGGCTTCCTTTTAAGGAAGTTCGGAGTGCTAATTGACTTATAAGCCAGTCCAGTACCATGCAGACATGACACATAATGCCTGGACATCCACAAAAAAAAACTAAACACAGGCACACACATGACCCCACACAAGTGGGTATGCCCACACACAACACATACACAAACACACATACACACACACAGGCAAACACACACAAAGTTCCAATGCCTTTCACCTCACAACTCTAGCCCTGAGCTTCTGATAGGAACTCCCTGGTTTACAAGAGATCACTGGACCCGAACTGCCTCTGACAAAACTGGTCTCTTTTCTATGTCTGAACTTTAGTTGAGCTGAGACCTAACCTAATTAAGCCTATGGATCAAAGTGTTGGATCACACAGTTTGGTGGCAGTTTGATTTTGAAAAGCCCCTTTTATACTTTTTTTTTTCTATTCTTTAACAGAAAAAGAGTGTTCAATCTTTGTGTTTTAGCTTGAACTGGTTGTAAGGTTTCCAAGTGGCTTTCCATTACAAATAGCGTAAACTTTGAGCCTATCTCAAGAGCAGTAGGAAAAGTTAGCAGGTCCAGGGTTGGCAGAAGAGAGAACAGAGAGACAGAGAGCTTGAGAGACTGCACATTTTCAATTCCTAGTGGCAGGTTGACCACTTGAGCTCTGGATTTTCCTGAATGAAATTTGCCCTTCAGTTCACACGTGTGCACGACAATTGGCCATAACCAGCTGCAGTCCTAGCACACCAGGCACGCCTTTCCTTCTTTCTTTTTTTATTTTTTTGAGACAGAGTCTCAGAGTCTCACTCTGTTGCCCTGGCTAGAGTGCCGTGGCGTCAACCTAGCTCACACCATCCTCAATCTCCTGGTCTCAGGTGATCCTTCTGCCTCAGCCCCCCAAGTAGCTGGGACTACAGGCATGTGACACCATGCCTGGCTAATTTTTTCTATATATTTTTAGTTGGCCAATTAATTTATTTCTATTTTTAGTAGAGATGGGGTCTTGCTCTTGCTCAGGCTGGTTTCGAACTCCTGACCTTGAGCAATCCTCCCGCCTTGGCCTCCTAGAGTGCTAGGATTACAGGTGTGGGCCACCACACCCGGCCCAGGCACGCCTTTCAATCTTTCTCTTTACACACAGACTTGGGAGTTATAGGTGCCATAAACCAACCGGGGTGCCCAGATGGGATCGTTCTCCTTGTCTTTCCTCACAGAGGATTGTTTTCCCATTTTTCTTTACAAGAAGCAATCGAACTGTGGTCCAGGGGTCAGTGTCGTGGATCAGAGTGTGCTGATTGTGGGCAGGACGGCACAGGGTTTCACCGCTGAGTCGTTTCCCGCCTCTCACGTGTGTCTCAGGTTCTCTCTCCAGGGGTCTAACACCTCCGAGAGGGCTCAAAACGCCGAGTGATCAGCTCTTATGTGCGTTTCCTGGATGAGCCTTCTTTTAATTAATTTTGTTGGGGTTCCCTTTAGGGCCACATCACTCCACCCGCAGTCACCCAGGCAGTCCCACTTGCACCCGCAGTCACCCAGGCGCACCTTTGGCTGGGACGAGCAAAATGCCCTTTTCTTCGGAGCTGAGGAACTCAGTCTCTCATTTATCTACAAACAGGACAGTTCGGTTTCTCCTTTCATTTCACAAATGCTCAGAAAAGCCAATTCAGAGAAATCTGGGAGGAAGAGGCGATGAATGGAGAAGACCCTTTAGAGTGCACCTCCAAGTCAAAATTCGGAGCCCTCAATATAACTTCCTAGAGAAAGTATCAACAGCTGACAATAAGCCAGGACCGTCAACCAAGATCCCGAGGGCCGCTGGCTCAGGAGAACTAAGCAGTTCAGCCCCCGTGGAAGCTTGTGGCAGTCGGGGCGCCCAAGGGGGCCATGCCGGCGCTCAGGAAATTTAGCCATTATCATGAGACTGACAAGACTCAATTTCCATAACTTATCGGAAACGATACAGGCACAGACCATTTTACTTTTGGCTGGGTTTGCTGTTGTATGACTTTGGTGTCAACACTGACACTCTAAAGATCCAGGATCATAGGCAAAACTGGATGCCAACAATTTCAAAGCACTTCCACTTTCACTTTGCCATTCACACTTTTCTTGTTTTAATAAGCCAATTTATTCACCAAAGTTTACTAAATTCACTGGAAATACAGAGGAATTTGGCTTCCTTTTAAAGAAGTTAGCAGTGCTAATTGACTTATAAGCCAGTCCGGTACCATGCAGACGCGACACATAATGCCTGGACACCCACAAAAGAAACCTAAACACAGGCACACACATGACCCCACACAAGCGTGTGCGCCCACACACAAACACACACACACACACATACACACACACAGGCAACACACACAAAGTTCCAGTGCCTTTCACCTCACAACTCTAGCCCTGAGCTTCTGATAGGAACTCCCTGGTTTACAAGAGATCCGAACTGCTTCTGACAAAACTGTTCTCTTTCGTACTTCTGAACTTTAGTTGCCCTGAGGCTAACCTAATTAAGCCTGTGGACCAAAGTGTTGGATCAAACAGTTTAGTGGCAGTCTTATTTTTAAAAGCCCCTTTTATACTTTTTTTCCCTATTTTTTAATGGGAAAAAGACTGTTCAATGTTTGTGTTTTAGCTTGAAATGGCTGTAAGATCTCCAAATACCTTTGAATTACAAACAGTGTAAACTTGGAGTCTATCTCAAGAGCAGTAGGAAAAGTTAGCAGGTTCAGGGTTGGCAGAATAGAGAACCGAGAGACAGAGAGCTTGAGAGACTGCACATTTTCAATTCCTAGTGGCAGGCTGACCACTTGAGCTCTGGATTTTCCCGAATGAAATTTGCCTTTCAGTTCACACGTGTGCATGAGAATTGGCCATCGCCAGCTGCAGTCCTAGCACACCAGGCACGCCTTTCAATCTTTCCCTGTATGCACAGACTTTGGAGAGGTGCCATAAACCAACCGGGGTGCCCAGATGGGATCGTTCTCCTTGTCTTTCCTCACAGTTAGAGGATTGTTTCCCATTTTTCTTTACAAGAAGCAACCGAACTGTGGTCTAGGGGTCAGTGTCGTGGATCAGAGTGTGCTGATTGTGGGCAGGACGGCACAGGGCTTCACCGCTGAGTCGTTTCCCGCCTCTCACGTGTGTCTCAGGTTCTCTCTCCAGGGGTCTAACACCTCCGAGAGGGCTCAAAACGCCGAGTGATCAGCTCTTATGTGCGTTTCCTGGATGAGCCTTCTTTTAATTAATTTTGTTGGAGATTCCCTATGGGGCCACGTCACTCCATGGGCAGTCACCCAGGCAGTCCCACTTGCACCCGCAGTCACCCAGGTGAGCCTTTGGCTGGGACGAGTAAAATGCCCTTTGTCTTCGGAGCTGAGGAACTCAGTCTCTCATTTATCTACAAACAGGACAGTTCGGTTTCTCCTTTCATTTCACAAATGCTCAGAAAAGCCAATTCAGAGAAATTTGGGGAGGAAGAGGCGATGAATGGAGAAGACCCGTTAGAGTGCACCTCCAAGTCAAAATTAGGACCCCTGAAAACAACTTCCTTCAAAAAGATTCAACAGCTCAGAATAAACCAGGACCATCAACCAACATCATGACGTCCGGGGACTCAAGAGGACTTACCAGTGCAGCCCAAGGGAAAGCTCGGAGTGGGGTGGCTCAAGGGGGCCATGCTGCTACCTGGCGCTCACATTGGGCTACTCCTTCCAGGAATCCTGAGTCATCTTTGAACCCCAGGTGTGAGCACCATCTTGTCAAAAGGAAAGAACCAAATGCTTTAAAATAATTAAGGAGGTTTATTCTGATCTGAATATGTGTGACTGACTCACCTGGAGCACATGGCCTCAGGAGGTCCGAGAATATGTGCCCAGACTACTGTGGTACAGTTGGGTGTATAAGTCCATGCAGGTCGGAATTCCAAATAAGTCCCTAAGTCAGTATGTGGAGGGCGTGTATTTGTTTTGCCTGAGTGGCAGGACATCTTAAAGTGTGTTCTTATATGTTATATGTGCACTTAAAGATTCTTTTACTTCTAACTGGTTGAAGAATGAAGCTTCCTCTTAAGGCTTGGAATTTTTTAACTTAAGAAATCTGTTCATCAGAGACAAGCCATTGGATGTTTACTGAAACTCAAATGATCTCTTATGTACATTGAAGGCCTATAGGTTTGTTTTAAGCTTTGCCTTCTATAGCCTTAGGTCTGTTAATGATTTGGCGTCTCACTGTTATAAAGTATAATGTCTCCCAAAAGACAGAGGTGTATCAGGATGCAGGTCTGACCTACCTTTTCATAGCCAGTATCCGAGCCTTAAGGTCTTTCAGCGGTCCACTTTGCCAAAAAGGCGTCCATTCCATCACAGCTTGCGGGCTTAAGATTTTATTTTAGTTCATGCAAACATGATTGTAGAGTCTTCTTCTACTTGTCTTGATCCACCACCATCCTTGTGCGGCCTCTTGCGAAGCTGGTGCTCTGTGAAATTGTTTACATTCAGCAGAAAAATATTATCACCTTGCTACAAATACCTGGTCTACCCCTAGCAACACCAAATCCTAACAGTGCTAGGTGAGTTTCCAAATATTAGAGGTTGCATCTCTCTTTCTTAGTGCCTCCTTTAGGCCAAGGCCAAAGTCAGGTTTCTGGATGTAAATCAATGACCTCTACGATTTCTGTGATGTTGCTAATGAGCTGCTTGTCTAGGGAGCATGGCCTATAGAAATGTTAGGCTTTTAATTCACCATCTTATAACAGGACAACTTTTGTTTCTAAAGCATTTCATAGTCGTAAACTAGCCTAAAAGCATACCTAGCATAATAAAAAATATTTCTTTATCTTTTGGCAATTGATATATCTGGATGATGGCAATTAATGTAATCATCAGGAATTATTTTATTTCTGCGAGAAGCTTATATTTCAAGGCCTGATTTAAGTTTCTGATAGCATATTCGACTTCATAATTTTTAGTTTTTTGAAGTATTAGCCACATAAAGCCACATTAAAATCATGGTTGTTTTATCTATAAGGTTTAAATTATTGGGAATAGTTCCCAAAATGCTGGCAAGTAATTGTTGGGTTCTTTCTTCAGGTGAAGGACGAAGGGTGGCTGGGTTCAAAGTGATGCAACAATGGATAGAGACCTCTAAAAGGAGAGCAGGAACATTTCATAGGATGTCAGGTGACTGTCAGTAGAAGAGTCTGTGTCGGATAGGAACAGTAAGTGTAGTGGAAACTCTAGAACTAAATCAATGGAAGTTTTCATACATTTTTCTGTTGCTGTTATAGATCCCAAACAAGGTGGATATGGCTTGGTCACTAGATCTAACAAAATACTGAAATAAGCAGGAGGTCTCTGATGATTCCCACATACCTGAGTCAGCACTTGATCAGAATTTTCATGAACAAAAAGTAAAAAAGGATTTGTGAGCCTAGAACCCTAGACAAAATCTGATAGTTTATATTTCAGTATTTATGTTTAAATAGGAGCATGCTTCTTTTAACTTGAAAAGTACACAGTTATTAAAACATACTTCTATTAATACCTTTTACTAATATATAATTAACCTAAGATCAACTGTCTTTTGGATTTGCCAGGTTTGGAGCATTTTAGTTTTTGCACAGAGGGAAGTAAAACTTACTTTTTTGTGTTTTTAAATACCAAGATTGAAGGACAATGGCTCTCATAAGAGTTGTGAATTATTTAAAACCTGAAGAGTTTTAACAAATCTAATTATTCCTATTTTCCTTTATTTTGCAGAGAAAAATTACTGTTCTGAATTTTTAAAGGGTAAACCAAAAAATAGTATTACAGAAACACGATATAAATCATAACTAATGTCAGAAATAATTTTAGACATTTTAAAAACACTGTAAATAACAATTGTAATCAAAAATAAATTATGAAAAGCAAACAAGATTTTTTTAAAAAAAACTGATTTAAGAGTGTAAAAAACAATAACCAAAATTGAACAGAATTACAAGAAACTTCCACATAAGCATAAAATAGCCCCGTCATTTTAAATAAAAGGGTCACTCATTTTGTTTCTGCTTTATAACTATTTATATAATAATATGGAGGAAAAGACTTATATATTTAGACATACACATATATATAAATATAAAAATCGGTAATAATTAAAATTCTCTATAGCTTTAACAAATAATCAACTAATCAGTATATTAAATAATACATATATATCATATTAAATTTGTCCTATGGATAAACTATTAATTGCTTAAATAAGAAGGAAATCATATCTAATTTCTTATGTACATATTTTTATTTCTCTAATTATCATATATAATTATTTAAATCAAATGTCTTCATATTAATTATAAAATATGTTATATATCATAAAACATTATAATTTATATATTATAAATGCAATTATATAATATTTACATTAAATATCATCTTTAATCAAAATATCTTTCTCCAGACACAAAAAAGAACTTGAGAATTAAAAAAGAAGAATTATTTTACTATTTTTTCTCCATCAACACATATTAACAATTGCAATAGATATATACATATTCACATACATATATACACACATACATATTTATTTCAATTGTATAATTTTGAATATACTGTATATATATATATATATATATATGTATATATATTCTCTGAGGACAACTGGAGCATATATATTTTATCCTTAATCTATTGCCATTCAAAAATAACAAGAATAGATATTATCATTATTTATAAGTGTTTTGTATCTGTTTTTTACTAAGAAACTTCCCAGGCTTTCAAAACTTATTAATTAACTGAATGATTTATCTAAGATCTTAAAGGTAAATAAGGACAGGGAAATTATAATTTAGTTAATACATTAAATCCTCATGATTTGTAGCTTGTAAAAATATTACAAAATTAAAACCTTTAAAATGGCATCCATTATTATCATTTCATTTAGTTCAATATAAGTTTATACATATAATTTTGTGGTTCAAGCAGTTATGAGATCAGTGGTATTTTACTTATAAAACCAATATAGAAAATTTATAAAATTTAAGTCATAGAAATTTTACCCTCTTATTAAACAAACAAAAATATTGTTCCTAACATTATGTTCACAGGTAAGCTGATTTTTAAACATGAAATCATATCATAAACTAAACTCTTTTGATGTTGAACCCAAAGCCATTACTTCTTAGCTCCTAACTATAGTAACAGAAGCTTACTATGTAAATAAGCTTTTAAATGTCTACCGAAAGAAACACCACTTAATAACTTTTTTCTTCTTTCTTTTCACGTTTACAGCTTAATTGAGGTATAATAAGCATACCAAAAAATTTTACACTGAAGTGTAAAATTCAAATTGTTTTGGTAAATTTATACTTATGCAAGCATCACCACAATCCAATTTTAGTACATTTCCATCACCTGCAAAAAATTCCTTCACAATCATTTGCAGGTAATCCCCTCTCCCACCCCAAACCTTGGACAAATACTGACCTGCTTTGTCTCTATAAACTTACTTTCCTAGACATTTTATATAAATGCAATCACACAATATGTAGACCGTTGTGGTCTGACTTCTTTCACTTAGCATGTTTAAGTTTCATCCATATTTTAGTTCTTATCAGTAGTGTGTTTTTAATTACTGAATTATATTCCATAGTATGTATATACCACATTTATTTAATCATCTGTCAATTGATGGATTTGTGGATTGCTTCCAGCTTGAGCCCTTATGAAAAACACTGCTAGAAACATTCACATTCATGTCTTTCTATGAACATTTTCGTTTCTCTTTAACAGATTCCCACAATTGGACTTACGAGGTTGTGTGTTAAGTTTAAGAATTTGCCAAACTGATTTCTAAGGTAGCTGTTCCTTTTTACACTCCCACCTACAACATGTGGGGATTCCAGTTTCTCTGTATTCTCATCAACACTTGATATTTTCTGTGTTACTGTGGTCATTTTAGTTGGTATGTAATACTATATCATTATGGTTTTAATCTGAACTTCTCTAATGGTCAATGATGTTGAGTATTATCATAATATGCTCATCATTCATAGGCCCATTAGCCATTCTTATATCTTCTTTGGTGAAATGTCTATGCAAGTCTTTTGAACATTTTTTAGTTGTATTTTTATTGTTGAATTTTACATGTTTTTTATATATTCTGGATTCAAGTCTATCATAAATATCATTTGTGATTTCTTCTTCCAGTGTGTGGCTTATGTTTTAGTTTTCTTAATGGTGTCTTTTGAGGTGCAAGATTTTATAATTTTTATAAACTCCATTTTAATTTTTTCTTTTATGGACTATGCTTTTGATGTTGTCTCTAAGAACATCTTTCACAATACAAGGTAATGTGTAGGGAACTGACATATATTTTCCTAGTTTAAGAATTAAAGTTAATGAGTAATGTACCTGTTCTCCCCAGAGTGTTTGAAAGTAATCTGTTCCAGATAAGGTCCTTGTGATAAACAAGGT
This sequence comes from Microcebus murinus, assembly GCF_040939455.1. Taxonomy (NCBI): domain Eukaryota; kingdom Metazoa; phylum Chordata; class Mammalia; order Primates; family Cheirogaleidae; genus Microcebus; species Microcebus murinus. The sequence continues at coordinate 45,919,335 of NC_134119.1, read as the reverse complement.
TGTTGCCTAGAGGCATAACAAAGGACCTGAGTTGCAAGTAAGCAAGAGCTACCCCACCCCACAGCATTGGGGGTCTGGAGGCCACACGATAAACACATTGTTCCTGTGATTGCTGTGTACACCCCATGAGATGGCTGGTTAGTCAATGACGGGTAATACTACTCAAGGGAGGTGCGACCTAAGCCAGGCACAGCTGCCCGAGTTCAGCCGAAGATCTTATGGGTCACCCTAAGAGAAGCTGGGGATGAGAAATGCCCCCTGTGGCTCACCTTGCCCATCCTTGCTAATCTCTGTCCTTTATCTATGCCTAGTGCCTAGAGCAACCACCTTGAAATTCTGAGTCGGGATATCTGCTTCCCTAAGGCTACGCATTCCGGAACTTATGGCTATCGCTGCCACACCTGGGTGGTTGCGTACACGGAACTAACTTTAACCTTTTAGAGTATAAAAGCAAAACTGACCCACTGTATTATTACTTGAGTCAACCGTCTGTACGTGTATCCACGTTTTTCTTTGTGTTCTGCATTTGTGTTTTGTGTTCTGTGTTCATCCTCCATCCTGTAAACAGGCCACAACAGTAATGCATATTTTTCCCTATTTCTTATTGAAATTGTAAAGTGCTGACTCTTACATTTGGATTTATAATCCATTTTCAATTAACTTTTGTGTGCTGTGTGAAGTAATAATGCTTTTTTGGCATATGGATATTCAATTGTCCCAGCACTATTTGTTAAAAGACTGTATACCTTTGTCAAAAATCATCTGACCAGAAATTTAAACATTTTTTAAGGACTCTCAAATAATTTTCATTCCTCTATATACCTGGCCTTGTGGCAACACCATGATGTCTCGATTATTGGAGCTTTACAGTAAGTTTTGAAAACAGGTACGTAAGTCTTTCAACTTCATTCTTTTATAAAAATATTTTTATAAAAATTTTGTCTTCATTATTTTATAAAAAATTGTCTTCATTATTTTAAGTCCTTTCCATTTCCATATAAATTTTCAAATCAACTTGTCTATTCCAATAAAAATGTCTACTGGGATATTTATAGGGATTGCTTTTAAATTTACAGTATAATTTGGAGAGAATTATGATCTTGACAATACTGAATTTATAATCAATGAATACAAAATGTTTTTCCACTTATTCATATCTTCTAAATTTCTCTCAGCAATGTTTTATAATTTTCAGTGTACAGGCTTTACAAATATTTTGCTAAATTTATCCCTATTTTATTCTTTTTCATAATATTTTAAAAGAAACTTTTATTTAATTTTGTTTATTGCTAGTATATAGAAACACAATTGGTTTTTGTAGTTTGATCTTGTATCCTACAGAGTTGTTAAGCTCATTTATACCTTAAAAAAATCATCTGACCATAAATTTAAGCAGAAGCTGAAAAATAAATGTCATATGTTTTCATAAGTGGAAACTATGGCTACACAAAGGAACACAGGATGGTATAATGGAGACTCAAAAGGAGGGTGAGGGATAAAAATTACTTGTGTGGTACAATATACACTATTCAGGTGATGGGTACAAAAGCCCAGACTTCACTGTATCATATATACATGTAAGAGAATTCAACCTGTACCCAATTCTATCAAAATAAAATAAAAATAAATAAAATTTTACCATTAAATAAATATATAGATAAATAAATGGGCTACATGGGGGTGGGAATCTTCTATCAAGTGAGTTCATGCTTGGCATTTGCAGGAAAAACCTGACGTCAGAGGCATCGATGTGAAAAACATCACTCCCCCCTCCAGAAGAATTCAGGCTGCTGGGAGCTACAGATGTGGCCAAAAGAGGGCTCAGCTCTGAGTGCGTTCATTTACTGAGCACTTTTGATGACTCGCTAGGACTAGATGTAGGCCTTACCTCAGATATAAGCCCAACCCTTCCATTTCCAGAAGAGGAAGACCTCACAAGCGGGGACACCACTGAGAGATAGTAGAAAACTTCCCAATTTCATTGTGAGGAACAAAGAGCACCCGTCCACCCCCGCCCCCATTTGGGTGGTCTCTCTGTGAAAGCATTTGGTGAGTGTCTCTGGAGTTGGCCGTCCAAGCTGAGCTATCTGACGGCGTATTTGCTAAGGGCGTCTCTCGGGTGGCCACTTCCGTCCCCACCACGCGAATTCTCCTTCCGCAGCCCAGGCCGCGGTGGAAACGGCGCGGGCTTTCTTACTAGGAAAAACGGCCTCGCTGTGAAACCAGCTCTCTGTCCGCGCCGGCAGGACGATTTCTCACGGGCGCCGCGACGCGGAGCACTCAGGCGGCCGTCTCTGTGGCAGCCATCTGGACATCCGGGCAAACAGGACACACAGGGAGGATGAGCAGGTAAGCGAAGGCTCCGGAAAGAAGGGCTGGCTGCGCACGCAATCTCTGGACGTGGCGGTGGAAGGCGGAGGACGGCGGCGGCCAGGAACGGAGAAGCCGGGGGGATTGGGAGCAGAGAGAGGAAGCGGTAGGACAGAGCGGACCCACTGGAGGACGCGGGCCAGAGGGTGTCCCTGAGAGGTGACCGTAGGAGGGTGGTCACAGCCAAGGGGCGCTGCAGCCCGAGGTCCGGCCCTCCAAGCCCAGGCCCGCTCGAGGCTCGGACGACCAGCTTGTCATCAACCCCTGCGCCTGCCCGGCCAATCCGCAGCTCCGCTCCAGCTGCGTCACAACGTGACCCCTGTGACCTCACGCTCCCCCACCCGACCCCACCCTCCTGTTATTGCGTGGAAAAATGTCCCCCTCTCGCTGTCCCCGTGCCCGAGGAACCGATCCCGCTATGACCTTGTGTCCTTCCGGCCCTTTCCCTGTCACCTCACCCGCCTCCACTGGTCCAGCGGGGCCACATGGCCCCAGTTTTGAGGAGGAAATAATTGAGGCTCATTCCCAGGCGCTGGGGTGACTGGGCCCCAGGAGCCAAGCAGAAAGGCTTCACGGAAACACTGGGCGGGGAGGGGTCGGAGACTTGCGGCCGTCCTGCTGTCCTGATTCCGCCACCAGCATTTGCCCCCACGCCTTTGAAGCACTTTCCCGGCCATGCCCATGAGTTGGGAGGGTGACAGTAAATAAGCCTCCACCACAGCTGTGAGGAGTGGTAACCAGGGAAACTGAGCCCCCAGGTGCGCGCTGGGCTCTGGGGAGGCGCAGCCTGGGGGCTTGGATGTGGGGAGGAGAGGCTCTGAGGGCTGGGCTCCAAATCTGAGGATCTGGGCAACAGTTCTTCCCCAGAGGAGTCAAGTATTTTTTTAGATACTTGATTCTGCTGGTGAGCAGCCTGGATGGAATTAACATGCCACCTGGGGAGAAAAATTGATCAATGTCCCACGTGCAAAAAAAAAAAGTAGTTATTCTGTATTACAATTTCATTTGATTATCCTAAAAAATAACGAATTGGTGGCACTGATACAGTGAGTGTTAATAGGGTGTTATTTTTAATTATCAACATGATAAAACATATTTTTCACAACCTATTAAAGTCTTACTAATTGTCATTTTCTTACATAAAAGTACATCTTTAATTCCTATGTTACTTACAGCATTTTAATCTCAACTACTGCAAAATTTGCCTGTTGATGGGCAATTGCACAGTACTTTATAAATAGTTAAATCAAACAACATTTGAATTTTTAAAATAGCATTAACTCGAGGGGGGAGGGTGGCAAGGGCAATATACGTAACCTTAACATTTGTACCCCCATGATATGCTGAAATTTAAAAAATGGCATTCACTTTTGTCTATCTTGCCATGACTTGAGTGACGGATGACTAAGATGGCAAAGCTATCAAGAGTTTTTAAATAGCAACCTTGACCAAACAGAATTAATTACATTTTTCCTACCCAGAATTCCATGTAAAGCCAATCCCTCCTGAAGATGTAACAAGAACCTCCCAATCCAACCATATGATTTCACTCAAGAATCCATTTCTGGGGATCTCAAAATGAATCCAACAATGAAAAGCTGTATCAATTGCAGAGTTGTTAAGGAAAGAAAAAAAAAAGTTCAACTATTCTTGAGCCAGTTTAAGAATTTGTTTAATGTTTGACCATCTTTGACTAGGGGGAGAATTTTAAAAGCCAGTCACAGTGGTGCATGTATGAAGTCCCAGCGACTTGGGAGGCTTAGACAGGGGGATCACTTGATCCCAGTAGTTAAAAGCTTGCAGTGCATCATAGCCACTGTAATCTAGACTGGGCAGCATAGTAAAAGACTCTGTCTCTTAAAAGAAATTTACAAAGCCCATAAAACATTTGTTTGAACAAAAATCTACCAATAAATAACAATTAGGTTTCATTGTGAATCATTGTTATTAAAATTTCCATTTCAATCAATATACATCGACTTATGGTTTTGATGGTGTTTTATTATCTCCATAATGCAGAGAAAAGTAGCTTAGGCCCATTTTAAATGAGGCCTTGACCTTGTAGCTTTACCTGGCTTCATGTCCTTATAAATCATAGAAGAGCAAGCCTAAGCTTTCCTAGCATTGCAACAAAATACCTCAAAAGAGAGCAAATAAATGAGTGTTTTAATACATAAATTATAAGATCTTAGCTAGCTGATGTTTTTTCATCATTTTATTAGCTTCCTTTTGTTTTATTTTTCTGAAAAACTTATATAATTAGGGTATAAGTGCTTCCCAGTCATGAAATTGGACCACTGGATACAAAAAGAAAATGTTAAATGCTTCTGGAAATCATTAGAATGAGGCAAATATAAAATATTCTCATTAGTTATTTCCAAAATAATCAGGTAATGTATTATTTAATAAGATGATAATGAAAGAGTATGGATATGCAAGGAAAGATTTTTGAGTAAATATTTTCCCTTAATTTTGAGGGGAAAGGGATGTTTATTTTAGTATTTTTCAATAAGTTGAAAAACATTTTATTTTAAACTTAATGTAATAATTACAAGTTATACATGGTGTCCTTGTGGGGCTTTGCTTTGCCAAATCATGTTAGACTTAATAAAAAAGATTGAAAAGCACTATTCTATCAAGATACTGAGACATGTCTCCATAATCACTGCAGATGCCTTGAAAAAGTTCTTACACAGTTGTTTGCAAATTTCTGAGAGTTACAGAAAGAAGTTGCCTTCTGGCATTGTTAGAAATCTAATAATTTCTACTATGAAAATATCAAATTCAAGTAATATGAGAGGTAATAACATAAACTATGTAAAATGATAGGGAAAATGAAGTTTTGGTTAGAATATTATAAAACAATAAGATGCATAGAAATTTTTTTCTATGATTCTCCAAAATAAAATATTAAAAATAGTATTGATACTGAATGTGTTTATCCATCTTCTTTATTTATAAGAACAAAGACCATATGATTCTCTCAATTGCCACAGAAAAAGCATTTGATAAAATACAGTGCACTTTTATGATAAAAACCCTTAACAAAATAGGCATAGATGGGACATTCTTTAAAATTATTAAGGCCATATATGAAAAACCCACAGCCAATATCATACTGAATGGAGAAAAATTGAAAGCATTCCCACTTAGAAATAGAACCAGACAAGGTTGCTCACTATCTCCACTTCTATTCAACGTAGTGCTGGAAGTCCTTGCCAGAGAAATCAGACAAGAGAAGGAAATTAAGGGTGTCCAAATGGGGGCATAAGGGGTCAAACTCTCACTCTTTTCTGGTGATATGCTATTATACATAGAAAATCCCAAGGATTCAACCAAGAGACTCCTGAAATTGATCAACGAATTCGGTAAAGTCTCAAGATACAAAATTAATACACACAAGTCAGTGGTATTAATATACGCCAATAACAGTTAAGCCAAAAGTCAAACCAAAGATGTCACACCTTTCACAATAACATCAAAGAAAATTAAATATTTAGGAATATTTCTAACGAAGGAGGTGAGAGATATTTATAGGGAGAACTATGAAACACTGAGAAAATGTAGAGGATGTGCACAGATGGAAATTCCTACCATGCTCATGGATTGGTGGAGTCAATATTGTTAAAATGTCCATTCTACCTAAAGTGATCTATAGAATTAATGCAATCCCTATCAAAATTCCACCATCATTATTTACAGATAAAGAAAAAATAATTCTACGCTTCATCTGGAACCAGAGAAGACCTTGTATAGCCAAAGCAATCTTAAGTATAAAGAACAAATTGGGAAGCATCGCTCTACCAGACCTCAAACTTTACTACAAAGCTATAGTAACCAAAACAGCACGGTGATGGCACAAGAACAGAGATATAGACCTTTGGAAAAGGATGGAGATCTCAGATATAAAACCATCCTCATATCGTCATCTAATCTTTGAAAAAGCAGACAGAAGCATATATTGGGTAAAAGAATCTCTATTCAATAAGTGGTGCTGAGAAAACTGGATATCCACATGTAGAAGATTAAAATTGGATCCCCACCTCTCACCTCTCACAAAAATCAACTCATGTTGGATAACAGACTTAAACCTAAGGCATGAAACCTTAAGAATTCTGGAAGAAAATGTAGGGAAGGCTCTTTTAGACATCGGCCTAGGTAAAGGATTTATGAAGAAGACCCCCAAAGCAATCAAAGCAGCAAAAAAATAAACAAATTGGATCTAATAAAATAAAAAAGCTTCTGCACAGCCAAGGAAACTGTCATTAGGCAAATAGACAACGTACAAAATGGGAGAAAATATTTGCTTTCTATACATCCAATAAAGGGCTGATAACAAGAATCTATATAGAACTTAAAAAAATCAACAAGGAAAAATCAAACAACCCCATCAATAAAATAGAAAGACATGAACAGAAACTTCTCAAAAGAAGATAGAATAATGACCAGCAAACATATAAAAAAACGCTCATCATCTCTAATCATCAGAGAAATGCAAATCAAAACCACAATGAGATATCACTTATTGCCAGTGAGAATGGCCTTTATCAAAAGTCCCAAAACAATAAATGTTGGTTGTGTATGCAGAGAGATAGGAACACTCATACACTGCTGGTGGGAGTGCAACCTCTGTGGAAAGCAATATGGAGATATCTCAAAGAGATACAGGTAGATCTACCATTTGATTCAGCAATCCCATTACTGGACATCTACTCAAAAGAACAAAAGACATTCTATGAAAAGGACATCTGGACTTGAATGCTTATAGCAGTACAATTTACAATTGCAAAAATGTGGAAACAACCCAAGTGCACATCAAACCATGAGTGGATTAATAAAATGTAATATATGTATACCATGTAGTCCTACTCAGCCACAAAAATCAATAGTGATATAGCACCTCTTGTATTATCCTGGATAGAGCTGGAGCCCATTCTACTGAGTGAAGTATCCCAAGAGTGGAAAAACAAGCACCACATGTACTCACCATCAAATTGGCATTAACTGATCAAAACTTAAATGCATATATAGTAACAACACTCATCGGGTGTCGGGTAGATGGGAGGCAGAAAAGGGGATGGGTATATACACACGTAATGGGTGCAATGCACATCGTCTGGGGGATGGACACACTTGAAGCTCTAACTCCGCTGAGGCAAGGGCAATATATGTAACCTAAACATTTGTACCCCCATAATATGCTCAAATAAAATAAATAAATAAAAACGAAAGCTCTGAGAGAAGAATGATAAATGCCTCTGATGAACACAAAAGTGCTATAGGACCCCAAATGGAAATGTTTACCCATGGATGCTTGGACCAGGGAGGGGTTTGTAGCAAATGTTCGTGTAGATCTGAACTTCAGGAGCAAGCAGGATTTGGGGAAGCAAAGATTTGTGGAGGAGAGGACACATACAGGTGACCTTTCCAGAGGACAAACGTGAACTTGGAGAGGTGTGCTTGTGGACACCATTAAGGGGTCCACTTCCTAGCCTAGGCTTCATGAGGGGCAAAAGCAAGGGAGCAGCCAGGGAGGGCAAGATGGCTGTGCTTCGTGTGCAGCGGATGAAGCTCTCTGAACTCTTGGGAGCCAGGGAAACACAATCAGAGGGTGGAGACAGCAGAGCAGTGAGGATGTGAGTGTCCTGATCAGACTTATCTAGGGAGGGGCCAGCAAGGTGGGGGCTGAGAAATAAAGTGAATCTTCTCTTTCATTGATTGCAAAATCGTTGTGAGAACAGAAAGCAGGTTCTTATACTCTTGTATCAAAGTACAAATCCAATAACCATCTTCTTTTTGTCTATAAAAGTATAGAATTGGGGTGTTCTGTAATCAAATAAGGTGAATAAAGATCATAACACAATGTCCAATGAAGAGAAGCTGCTGATATCTGGCAGTGGCGGTGATGAAGGTGATGACGGTAGTGATGGTGATGGAGATGATGATGATTATGGTGGTGGTGATGATGTTGGTATGATGATGATAATGATGTTGGTGACGATGATGATGGTGATGGATGGGACAGTGACATTGAGGGTGGGGATGATAATGGTGATGTCAGTGATGGGGATTCTGTTGCTGATGGTGTTGACGACGTCAGTGATGGTGATGATGGTCACATGAAGCTTACTGTCAAAAGCTGAAGCTTGTTGGGGCAGAGTGTAAGCACCAAGCCTGAGCAGGTGCTAGTGAAGAGATTCCTCTGTCTGCAGATTCATGAAATCGGGACTCAGGTCACTTCACTTCTCAGTCACTTCACCTTAAAAGGGAAACTGTCCATCACAAACGAATCATGTGTTCTTGTCCAACACTGGAACAAAAGCAGGCATTCCCTGACATTTGTGCCTCTGACCCCCAGAGATGATCATGACAAGGAGACAGGAAGCTTGAGGAAAGGGAGAGGGGAGCAAGAGAGAGAGCAGAGGAATGGGTTAGAGGAGGAAGAGAGGAGAGAGGACAGAAATCTGACTTGTCCACAGGGTCACCTGCCTCGGAAGGTCCCTGTCATCCCAGATGGTCAGTTCTAGGTGCCGCTCTTTCCTGGGGAGGGCCCGTTTCATGCATTTCTGCTAAAGGGCTGGGAAGGTGGTGGGGGAGCTGCAATAACAGAGGCTGCTGCCCTCTCCTGGTGTTTGCTCTGAGCAGTGACATCCTATATGCCCAGGTGACCCAGAGCAGCGAGGACAGAGCCAAGGAGGGGGCTCTGCAGAACCCGGTACAGCGCTCGGGGAGTGTGTAGTTGGCAAAGCTCCTTCCTTCAAGGCAGACCCCATGCCAACCCCAGGGCCACCTCCAGAACATGCCGCCCACACAGCGAGGCTGAACAGAAGGTGCCTGGGAGGGCTGCGCATCTGTGGGTGACGGCTGCCCTCTGCTGGTCACTGTGGTCAAGTGGCGGACACAGGTGGAGCCTGACAGCCACTGTAAACATGAGCAGGATTTAAGGGCAGGGGCCTGGGGGCCCAGGAAATGCCCTTTAGCTTGTGGTCTATCTGGCCCCTTCGAGGATTCTATTAGTGGCGCTTTCATCCTACCATGTGACATGTCAGCACATCGTCCTCCCGTTATTGTGGGGCAGGGGCTGCTGCTTCCCTCCCGAGTCCCCTGGGACACCGTCCCTCTCTCAGGGCCCAACATCTCATCTTCCCCCCAACTCTCACAGGGCCCTGCCGTCCCCCCCACATACATCCTACGTGCCACTGGCTGCAGATGGTGGCGTCCTGCAATCAGTGCTCTTTTAGATTAAGAACTGCTGTTCTGTCTTTTCAAATATGATTGGCAAAGAAATGTATCTCCCATAGTATTGCATAACAGAAAGCCATTGAGGAACTGTCAAAAATGAAGGATGCACCCCCTTCACTCTAATAAATTCCGACCTGGGGGCTCATGCCCATAATCCCAGCACTTTGAGAGGCTTAGGCTGGAGGATTGCTTGAGGCTGGGAGTTCGAGACCAGCCTAGGCAACATAGGAAGACCCCGTGACTACTAAAAACAAAAACAAACAAGAAAACTTAGCCAGGCTTTGTGTCACGGCCTGTAGTCCCAGCTACTTGGGAGGCTGAGGCAGGAGGATCACTAGAGCCCAGGAGTTGGAGGCTGCTGTGAGCCATGACCACATCACTGTACTCCAGTTGGGGTACAGAAGGAGACCCTGTCTCTAAAACAAACAAGTAAACAATTATCTTGACCCCTCCAGGTTGGGTTTCCGGGTTGGCATTTGAGATCCAGCTCCTACGCACATGACCTCCCAGGACTCTGAGAGCAGCACTCGGCACCCCCCAAGCCCAGGTGCTGACAAACTGCTGGAGCTCACGTCTCCTCGGTGCTTGTCCTGCCACTTGCTCAGGCCTGGGCTCAAGTTTTGCCCTTTCCATCCCTCCGCGCCCCACCCCAGCCCTCCGCAGGCCCCGCCCCGCCCCCACGCACAGGGTCCTGAGCCCACCCTCGCGCCCCACCTGCTGCCCAGCACAGCAGCCCAGACCCGCCTCTCTTTCCTGCCCACCCCCAATACCCTCCTGGCTGTCCGCGCCCTCCCATTCTCACTGACTTAAACCCTCTTTCCTCACCGTGGCCACGCCAGCTTTCTAATAATATAGAAGGTTTCATGCCATAGCCCTCTCAAACCTTTCAAAGGCTTCTCATTGCACGTGGGACAAATACGAATGCCCTGTGAGGGGGTGTGAGGTCCGGGGTGCACCGCTGTCTGCTCCCCCAGCAGGCCCGGCCTCCTTCCTCTCCGGCCCGCTGCTCCCTGACACCCCATTCGGGACCTTCCGCAGGTTAAGACACTCTCCACTGTTCCTGGCCAGAAACACTCTTTCCTTGGTTTCGGCAGCTGGCTCTTTCTCTTCCTACAGAGTTTAGCTCACATGTTATCTTCTCAAAGTGATCTTTGCTGATCGGTCTTTCTGGGCAGGATATTCTTTGGCATAAGCTCCTTGAAGACAACACTGTATTCACGTCACTCTGCACAAGGTTTGTGTGTCTTGTGCAATCCCTGGAACACGGAGGACACTCAGCACACACCTGGGATGAGCGTGCCCTTGTGGGTGTGTCAGAGACTCTCCCAGTGTGGTGAGACTTTTCCACGTGGACATCTTGCTGCCAGCACCTGTGAGGTTATGACGAGTCTAAGACAATTTGTCAGAACTGCCATTGCCAGCTGCGGGAGTTGAGGTCATCGTTGGATCTTTTGAAGGAAAAACAAAACAAAACCAAAGGTAAGAAGGAAATATCAAAATGCAATTGCCAAGAGATTAAAAGTGGCCCCAGGGAGGGTGGCTGGAAGCACAGGGTGTCCCAGAGGCCGAGCCCTGGACCCAGCCAGCAGAGCATTCGCCACAAGCCCTGTTACTCTTCCCCGGGCACTTCTATGTGCCGAGCAGTTTGCCAAGCACCTCTTACACATCAGCAGTTTTCTCTTCACATATCCCCAAAGAGGGAGGTGCATTTTGCTGATGAAAAAATAATTGCTGACGTGCTGTAGGCACAGTGATCTCCACCCTTAAGGAGGGGTGTTGCCGGAGAGTTCCCGGATCCCAGGCAGGCTCCCCAGTGATACGATCGCAGCTGGGGGGTCTGATCGACCTGCATTCAATTCTCCCCTGACACTCTTTGTTGCAGTTTCCTCATCTGCACAATTTGGAAAATATCATTTCTTGAAGATTGTTGGAGGATTTGTTCATTCATTCAACTAATTCCTCACTCAGCCCTGTGCTAGGGGCTGGGGCCACAGCGAGAGGAAGCAGAGAGTGTGGCCGAGTAAGGAGCAAAGGAAGCACACACGGGGCACAGAGCATGGCTGGTAAACACCCCCTTCTTTCCTCCTGGGGGTCTCATATAAGGAGGGTGCCATTAAAATGGAGGGTTGCATCCATTAACATGTAAGTAACTCCAACGTGATGCCACCCCAGGAAAAAGCCGCCGTGCTCTGAGCTCCTGGCATCCCCAGAAGAATTGCGGTGCTAACCCAGAGACCCTGGAGAAAGACAATGAGATGCTCTGGGGGGACGACGAGCTACTGAATGAGGCAGAGCCGGGCTCATTAGAAGACCACCAGTGAGCAACCCTCAGACTCCCGTGGTCCCATGGAGGGATTGGGGCCTGGCCATTTGTCTTGGTGCATGCACATAATCACACACACACACACATACACACACACACACGTACACACAGGGTCTTACAAGGCTATATATTACAGAGGAAAGCTGCTATCTACATGTTTTCCCAACATATTTCCTTAAAAGCACAAAACTTTTTATGTTCATGGTAAAATATAAAAAAATTCCTTGCTGGATGAGATGGATTAACCATCATTTTGCAAACTGTTGCACACAGCACAAATGTTGTTGTATGAGTTAATCTATGTTCCTTATTAAATTTTCAAAAATTCCTTGAACAAACATAGAGAAATTATTTTGTACACAAAAGCTTCCTCTTAGAGATACCAATGCATAGAACATTCATTAAAACAAATAAAATACCTATGGTGACAAACCTGATTCTTTCTCTGCAAACTTTCAAAAGTAATTTTCCAGCCTGGGCTGTTTCATTCACCCTTAGGCAACCTGGTGGTCCCACCCTCCCAGGAGGTCACCATGGTGATGCTGGGCTTAGTGTGGACACATGATTGGCATCAAGCACTATAGCCCTGAACCCCTGGACTCATGTGATCCTCCTGCTTCAGCCTCCCAAGGAGCTGGGACTGCAGGTGCATGCCGCCACACCTAGCATTCATAGATAATTTTGATGCTCATATCTTTTGTTTTTGGGGGGACAAGACTATCAACAGCCTATCAAGAGCTCTCAGAAGTAGTGTCCTGTGAAAATAATTCAAGAAACACCGATCTAGAATAATGTTATGCTTTCTGTGAATTCCAGTATTGATAAAATAAATAAATACAGTCATCCCTTGCTATTCCTGGGGGATTGTTTCCAGAACCTCCCTCAGATAAGATACCAACACCCACAGATGCTCAAGTCCCTGATATAAAGTGGCATTGTGCTTGAGTATAACCTATGTGTATCCTCCGACTATACTTTAAATCATCTCTAGATTACTTATAATGCCTACTGCAATGTATAATGCTATGTGCATGGTTTTCATATTTTATTTTTTAGGACATAACAACAAGAAAAGTGTCCATGTTGGCTACAGATGCATTTTTTAAATATATTTTTGAACTGAAAGTATTTGCATCCACAGAAACAGACCCATGGATACAGAGGGCTGACTGTGTATTGATGATAATGGGATACAAGTGATAACTATCAAAGAAAAGTGTCTCATCTATAGACAGGGAAGGACCAGAATGAACTTCATTGTGTTGGAATCGGTGTCAGGGTTAACTCATGTTTTTTAACATATATGTAGATAACATAAAAATAGATATCACCATGTGGGCATGTTCCTGTGTGTGTTTGTGGCTCTGTCCATCTGAGAAGGCCCAGAACAAGGTTCCTCATCCTCTGCACTATTGACGTTGGGGCCTGAGAATTCCCTGTTTGGGGAGACGTCCTGTGCATTGCAGAACGGTTATCAAATCCCTGACCTCTACCTGTGAAATGCCAGTAGCACCTGTCTCCCAAGTTGTGACAACCAAAGATGTCCCCAGACATTACCAAATGCCCGTGGGAGGCAAAGTTGCCCAGGTGAGCACCAGAGCCCTAGGTGCAGTGGCAGCCCAGCAGCAGTGAGCACACACAGCGCTCAGGTGTTGCTCTCTAAGCTCACAGTTCCAACCACTGGCCCTAGGGTTGGATCAAGGGAAGTGAAACATAAATCTGCAACTTGTTACATCAGAAAGTAAAGATAGGCTCAAATAACGATGGAAACATGTAAATAGGACACAGGAAGCTGGTTAAAGGGGCTCCCACTGGTCAACTCTGAGACAATTTAAACACTGGAATAAATAATGGTAACAGATTATAACTCCTTGAATAAAATAAGAAAGCATGAGGCAGATAGATTACATGGAAGGATGGATGACAGGTAGAAAGATGAGAAGAGGGGGTAGAATGAGTGCCATTAATAAATATAGAAGAAAGGCTGAAGTTAGAAACAGAAACTTGAGAGCAGTCATAATGACAATTGATTCAGGCAAGAATTATCATTATGCGCTAAAGCTAGAAAGTGCAAGTTTGATAAGAGGTAGGATATATACATGTTTTCAAAGTATTGCTGCACGAAACACTTACTAATGATGAAAGGAACTTTGCAGTGGAGAAAGCTGGCAGACACCGTCTGATCCTGGACAACAGCATCTATCAGCAGCGGGACAAAGGGATAGTGAGGACTCCTGGCATGAGGCACTGAGGGACAACATCGCTCTGTAACGTTCCTGCCAAAACTATGTGGGCCGAACCTAATCCATTGACCCATCCTAACTGGGGACATTCTACGAAATGATTGGCCTGCTGTCTTCCAAAATGACAGCATCACAAAGACAAGAAAGACCGAGGAACTGTTTTAGATTAAGGGAGACTAGCGAGGCCTGAGGACCGAACGTTGCTGACAAGCTCTGTGGCTCCGGATGGGACAAGAGGACGCATCCACGCTGGTGCCGTTAATCGCTCAGAGTGCTGAGTCTGTGCAAGAGATCGTCCTTGCCCTTGGGACACACAAGAGTGTCTAAGGATAAAAGGATCACATCTGCACTTTGCTCTCAGATGGTGCAGAAAGACCGACAGCAGCACACACACACGGACAGAGAAGGATGGGACCACTGAGGCCATGGGCTCACAACAGGGGAATCCAGGTATGCGAAGGAGCTTTCTACATCACTTTTGCCGCTTGTTGTAAGTTTGAAGTTATGTCACAAAGAAAGTCACAAAAAAACTAAATGCAGAGCAGAGCTCTGCCTCAGCACTGAGAACCCCACCCCCGCCCCACATGCACAGACGGGTCGGGCCAGGCAGCTGCCCGCCTCCACAGGAACACAGCTCGTGGCTGCCTGGCCGGGATGGGACGCTGGAGGAGAGGGCCAGGTCATCTCACCATGCAGCTTCAGGACAGCAAATCACTCAGGGTAAGTGTCCCCGGCTTCCACGCCCTGTCCTGTTTCCTTGGAGCGGGTGACAAGGTGTGGGGTGGCACAAGCTGTGACAGTCAAGATGATGCCAGGAAGACAGCTGAGGAGGGAAGGCTCCTTGCATTGCCAGACAGTGTCACCTCAGTGGGGGACACTAGAACCCCACTCCTCACCCTGCCTGCACCTGCCCTGCAATGCACAGGGGTCTCTCTGGCTTCTCAGACCCCCTCTTCCCAGGTGCCCTCCTCTTCTGTGCCACCCCACAGAAAGACACCCACATCAGGACCTGGCTGTGAATCTGGTGGCCACATGGCCTACGGTGGGTGGGGCCACAGTGGGGTGGAAAAGAGGTTAATCTCCGCCAGAAATAATCAGCAATGAATGGATCACAATACGTAGGCCCAAGAAGGCCTCTGTGAGGTCATGGTCTTTGATTGCCCTTTGTCATAAAGAAGGAAACCGAGTCCCTGGGAGGGGAGCTGTTGTCACATGGAGGCTCCCTTCTTAGGAGCCAGGCTGTCCAGACACCCAGGATGTACGGATGAGACTGAGAAAAGTCGGCCTCTTTAGCAGAGGTTCAGCCACCACCAGCATGAAATTCTCAGGCTTTCTGAGAGTTTGTGTGCCATGTCACAGCCCAGACAGAGGAGAAGTGTTTTCCCAGATTCAAGTAGGAGGGGCAGGATTGATGGACAATTGTCTCCCTTGCTGATAAGCAACCATGCCCTGTGCCACGCGGCTGTGCAGCCTCTTTCTCCAGAGAATGCAGGGCATACCCCCATTGCCCTCCGCATGGTCATGCAGTGTGCTTGGGCCATAGCCTATCAACAGAGAGACCTTAACCCTGCACGTGTGGCTGTCTGGTCCTCCTGCTCCCCTCCCAGCCTCCATGGGAAGAACCTGGCCCTGACATGCACGGCCCCTTCTGCACCGGCCGCAGCATGAAGACACAGGCCAAGCCAGGCCAGACCCACTGACCAGCCATCTGCAGGCTGGAGAGCAGGACAGGAAAAGCTTGTTGCTGTTGGATACTGAGATGTTAAGGATTCTCCTATGGAACATCAGCCAGATAGTGCCCAATTTAGCCCATTTTCCATGTGCATCTTCTCCACTCTTTTCCGAAGCTGTTGCGGCAAGTGTACAGCTAGTGTTACAGCTCTTGACTGGGGAAAGAACTGAGTGGCACACCAGGAGTCGGAGAACAGTCTTTATTCTTCAGGTAGGCTCAACCCAGCAAGTGTTACAGCTCTCTTCTCATCTTCTGGTCTTCTGGCCCCCCTTCCTTGGTCTCCTCCTGCTTTTATACCCTTGGTAGGGCTCAAAAAAGCATCCAATCAACTACAAGCTTTAACATCCAATCAGCAACAGTGAGATTCAAAAATTACCCAATCAGGATGATGCGAGCAGTGCGGCTGGATGACAGGAAGCTGCCCAGCACCGAGGGAGGCCTGGGCAGTGGGGGTCAGTGCGCAGGCCCAGAAGCATGCAGCGGCATGT
The DNA here is from genome assembly GCF_040939455.1 of Microcebus murinus. Lineage (NCBI taxonomy): Eukaryota > Metazoa > Chordata > Mammalia > Primates > Cheirogaleidae > Microcebus > Microcebus murinus. The sequence continues at coordinate 45,902,937 of NC_134119.1, read as the reverse complement.
GGGCCGGGGGCATTGCAGCACACGGGGCCAGCAGCACGTGGAGGCCCCCTGCGGCTCTACCTCGGGCCGGCCCCAGCAGCGTGCCCTCCAACCGGCCACCCACAGCGCTGGCCCCCGGAGATGCAGAGCGACAGGGAGGCGACAAGCGGCCGTGTCCCGGCGCCCGACATTTTCCGTGTCAAAGAGAGCCCTTTGCTGCCCCCATAACAACCCAAGTCCCATACTAAGCGGTTACAGTGGTTGTTGTAAAGACTAGAAACAAGAGAATTAAACGTTTCCTTTCAGCAAACCCTCTCTGGTGCCCATCACTCAGAGACACCGACTCTTACCAGACACAGGTCAGCAACCCTCACGGCCTGTGGGAAGCACAGCATGGAGCACGTGCTCCTCACTGCCCAGGCGCCAGCCCCAAACTTTACATCACGGCAGCGCGTCCAGGAGGGCCGACAGAAGGAGGACAGCTCTCCCCTCACACTATGCACTGAACCTACAGGCAGATTCCGAAAGAGAGAAAGGCAAGGGGGCTGCAAAGAGCCGCTCGTGGCTGTTCCTTTTCCTGGGCAGTGCAGACGAATTCCAGAACTGGAATCCATGTTTGGTTTTATACCCTGATGCTCAGGAGAAACAATGGAATCAGAACTGGGGAGCTTCCCAGGTTGGCTCACCCTGGTTTTGTTTCATTACTTCTTAGATATGTGAGGACTTTCTAAGCCAGCCAGGAAGGAGTGGAGTGACCAGACCACAGGATGGATACGAGGAAATCGGCCAAACTCAGCTCTCCAGGGTCCTGGGCTTCAGTTCTTTCCTCTGCACCTTGGTGTCCTCACTGAGGATACCTAATCTCTGTCCACACATGAGGGGGAGCTAAAATATTTCCTGAAACTACAGTCTCAAAAACTGTATTTTGTGCAATCAGAATATTTAAGTTCATGACTTCATCACTGGATTCCATGTAGGATGTGGCAGTGGGAACATTAATGGCCCCAATGCATCCGCCCCCCCCCCAGGCATCCGTACTCCCACCCTGTGCTTGGTGGTGTGACCACTGAGACAGCAGCACACATGATGTTTGCAATGGCTGCAGCCAGGCTTACATGTTGGAGCTTGGCTCTTGGCATGTGGTCTTGGAATGTCTTCATGTAAAGAAGGATCGTCTCACCTCCTTGAGGATGGAAGACCGCATGCAAAGGGATGCCCACCTGGCTCCAGAGGAGCATGTCCCCAGTGTGCACCCCACCCAAATGCGGCCACAGTGTGAACCCTGGTGGGACCCTCACAAGAGCCACCCAGACAACTACAGAACTGCGAGAAATTGCAGATCATGTTGTTTTAAGCCAGTAAGTGTTGGGTGGTCTCTCATGCCGCAATAGATAACTGACACGTGCAGAATGTTCTGAACATTTCTCACAGCAGAGACCCCCTACTCCACCCACAGCGGGACCCAGATGATGCAGATCTCATCCCTTAGACTGTGTGCTTCCTGCCGGAGTCATGGGCAGTTTCACATGTGTTATATGTCATGTCAAGCACTACCCTGAGTTTTAATTTAAGGACACTTGGGAGGCACTGAAGCCATGGAAGCCACTGGTGGCTTCGAGCCAAGCATCACAGTCTGGTCTGCTGCAGGGGGTTGGATAGCACGGGAAAGGAGAACAGTCGAGACACTGTAAAGGAAGCTCAGTCAGGAGAAATCCATGAGCTTCCTCATGGCAGCACGGATGCCTTTAAAAGATAGTCAAGAGAATTTTACAGAACTTCAATTTTCACTTGCTGGAGAAAGACAAGGAATAAAAAGGAAACATGACAGATGATAGGTAGGGAGGTAGATAGATAACTAGATAGATAATAGATAGATGGATAGATATGTAAGTAGGTAAATAGATAATAGAAAAGTAGATTCCAGGCACTGTTCTAAGCATTTCACAATATTGTCTCATTTAATTTCCCTGATGCCCTATGGGGTACACTGTTGTGGCACATTAGATTATTGTTCAAAAACATCCCCTCCCTGTCCCCCACCCTGCATGGTGGAGTGTACTTCTCCATCACGCCACTTTGGGCTGGGCTGTGTGACTTGCTTTAGCCAATGGAGTGTCAGCAGGTGTGATGTGACCAAGGGCTTAAAAAGCATCCGAGGTTGCCACGACAGAATACGGGGAATCTAGGTCCTTGGTCCCTGGAGAAGGATGAAAGGCTGAGTCAGAGCCACTCCAGACAGTGCCCGCCCAGAGCCGGTGCCCACTGAACTGCAAATGTGCGCAAAATAAATGGCCATTGCCATGCAACAAAGAGTTTGTGTGGTTGCTTTTTACGTCGTCTACCATAGTCATAAGTCATCGGTCATTGTCATTCTGCTTTACAGATGATGACACTTGTGTCACACTTATGTCTCTGGTCAGAACCATGGAGAGTGGGTTCCCACTACTCATGATGAAGACAGTTGAGGGGCAGGTCTTGGGCCAAAATGATGGTGGTGACACTGGAAATTCTGAACTGGTCGCGTCCATGGGTCGTGTCCAGGAAGGACAGCCACGGGCAGTAGGATGCACAGCCTCGCTGCCTGAAGCCTCAGAGCGGCTGAGATGACCTAGGGAGGAGGGTACTGAGCGGGAGAAGCTGAGGGTCCCAGCCTCCCGCCCACGAGCAGACATGGCCCTGGCCCCGCAGGCTGGAGGCCAGCGGCACAATGCAGGGCTGAGAGGAGAGGTCAAGGCCTGCAGGGGATCTTCCCTGAGGCCCAGTGAGATTGATCTTTAATTTTTCTCTATTACTAAAAATTTTCTCCCAGGTTGGAAAGAAAGCCAGTGGTCCTTCCAACACATCACCAATTTTCTCTTTCCTAATATAACCAGAGTGGCAATATATATTTTCGTCATTTATTCTCGATATTTGTTTTTTTAATATCATAGAATAAATGACAAACACCAGCTTGGACACAGATGTTTGTCCCTTTTACTTTCCGTTCAGCCTGGTGACTGAAGAGCATGTGACTAGCATGTTTTCACAGAGGTCCATGTGCGTCTGCCACACCTGAGCCTTGTGAGGGGCGGTGGCCTGTTCCATCAACACCCACCTGTTGACAGTGGTGCCTTAGGTCCCCCCTGCTAGAAGGGAGCCTGAGGCATGATTTTTGGGCAAAAGACTTACTGAAGGAAAGATCCCCAGAAAAATCTATAAGGAAGCGAGAGAAGCACAGGGCGCGTCCAAGAAAAGGTGGGGTTCAGGTGAGGCCCAGCTGCAGGTGGCTCCAGTCTGCCCCTGAACAGGGGCTGCCCTGGGGGCGGCAGGGACGAATCTCTCAGGCTAGTCTGGGTGACGCAGCTTCTCCTAGCCAAGGGCCACCCCCCGGAGAGGTGCAGGTGTGAGCCCTCAGCAGCCACAGTCACAGGGAGAGGAGCTCGCTCTAGGCTTCAAGCTGCGGCCTTGGGGCCCCGCGTGTCTCGGAAGCTGTGCGCTCCTGAGCATTAATGCAATCCCGGGCAGGGCCTGAGAGAAATTGGTAGGAATGTGATGTTGAGCAGCATCTTAAAGAAAATGAAAATGACAGCCTGTGTCAGTGACAGCATGCAGCATCACACGTGTGTGCAAGCAGCAGACGCATCCCTGAAAACGACGTGTCCCGGATGCATGTCGGCAAATCCAGACTGACGTCCTCCCTTGGGACCTTCTCCTGGAGTTCACAGATGGCACCTGTCAGAAACAACCTTGTTTCCAAAGACCCGTAGTGTTTTAAATGACTCTCTTCAGTGCTGAAGTCGAGTTTTGACTTTTTTCTTGTAGGTTATCTGTTGTTAAATAAAAATTCGTAGGAGGCCACTGGTTTGGGCTGAGCTCCTGCACCAGGCCCCACGGACCGGACAGAGACGAGTCGCTTGCTGAAGGCCCAGGCCACCAAGCCAGAGGTAAGTCGTTTATCTGACCTTCCAAGAATTCAGAAGGAAGAGAGATAATAGGCAAATCCCCAGGAGGCCAGTTTTGGCAGGCAGGATAAGGAAGTCCCCTCTGCTTTCATCTTTATAAGAAAAGTAACTTTGAAACAACCAATCTGGCTTTCGGTCTCAATTTCTGCTTCCCTCAGCCCTTCTCTGTGTGTACAGCCAACGTCCTCTGCTCGACTCATGGGAACACTCATTCTGTTCTGTGGAGCGAGGTGTCACTCGATGCTAGAATCCAAAATAAGAGCCAATAAAGATCTTTACACGGAAAGTGTCGTAATGTTGCCTTTTGATACTCTGCAGCTATCCATGTGGCTTAGGGGACTTTGCCCGCCATCTCCAGCTGGCACACGAGAGCCGCTGCCCTCACCTGCCCCGGGACACCTCTGCTGCTGTGCTACGGGTGGGTGTCTTTTCTGTCTTCAGAGGAACTGAGCCTTTAGAAGAGAATTAAAGGGGGAAGGAAGGTGAGTTCAGAGAAATGAAACCCAGGTAAAATGTTCACGGCTGCCACACGATTCCAAGAACAGGAACCCGATAGAACGGCTGTTGAGGAGAAATGTTTAAAGTCCCCATTTGAAATCCTGCCTGTGTGAGCCAGATCAGAGGTGCCAGCAATTAAAATGACATAGTAAACAGGAGACATGCCCCACTCTACCTACTCTCTTCTCTAGGCTCCCAATTCCAATGTCATTACAAGGTCCCTCGACAATAGGGATGAACAAGTGAACTGCAGGAGATGCAGCTTCCCATTGTCCCAAGGCCTGCAAGAAGCAACAGCCCAGCCAAATCTGAACTGAGCAAATCTGAGATATGCAAAATTTATCAGTCCCAGAAAGACAGGAGCTGGGGACTTCGTCACACTCCCACACCCATGCTTGGGGGCAGTTGTTTCAAGACATTTTGTTCCTGACTGGCAGCTCACTTGTTATCTTCAAGTTCCTGGAATTTGTGACACAAAGAACAGTGTATAGCCAATCTGTAGCTTATGTGATTTTGATGTAAATTATTGGTAAACAATTTAGGAACTGCCTATTTCGTTTTCCTTTAAAAACCCACTAGTAAGTTCTGGTAATCAAGAGTGTATATATTCTGGGAAACTTGAATCTATGCCCCTGGGGTTGCAGTCCTCAAAGTGGGTCAAATAAACTCTCTGCTTATATTAATGTTGCCTCAGTTTTTTCTTTTAGGTAGACACCTTCTTCCCTGGCCTGCCCGGGCTGCTGTGATCCTATCTCGCTGAGCTGTAGCTGGAGTCTGATTCCGATGAGACAACATGAATGATCAAGTTTGGGGTTCAGGTTAGGGCTCGGGGGCAGCCAGCTGTACAAAGTCCTGAATTCTGGAGACCCTGTGAGGCCTCTGTCCATGCCACTCATAACAGGGACAAATCTCAAAACTCCCAGTACAGCACACGGCAAAGGGCCAGGCCGCGCGCACACACACACACACACACACACACACACACACACACACACACGAGGGCTTCATGTAACTTTCACTCCTGCCCAATCAGCATTTCCTAAACTATTAATTAAACCAGGGCTGTTAGAACTTTTGGAAACTTTCCTTCAATTACCTCATTAAGCAATGAAACAATTCTATGTTGAATTCTGGCATTGAAAGTGTTAGCCTCTTCACTTTTATTTTCACACGAGTAAGTTCCAGATAGAATTTTCATTTTCACACAAGTTCCAGCTAATGGTGACTGGCTGCTTGTCTTCATGGCAAGACCATTTGGCCCAGGCCGCTTGCACTACCAATGCGACACTAGCACAATGTGCGGAGTTGGAACTAAGGACTGAACTCTGAACTGTTTTTTTTTTTCTCTTGCTCAATTTTCTTTCTAAGAGGACTGGTGAGTCATGCTCTACAAGCCACAAAATCTCATTAACTGGGTTTTTTTAATTAACTCAGTATAATGTAGCTTACTTTCCAATCTGACTCTGCAATGGCATCAAATGAGATAGCAGACCCCCTTCTCTCAATTCGACCATCCTAGCATACCCCTGTCTTAAGCATTCCTTTCTCTGACTCTAGGTCTTTAGATAATGCTTAACAGTTTCCACCAACTGCCAACTGAAAAATCCCTAAAGCTCACCTGTGACTTGTAAGCACCCACTTTGAGATGTGCCATGTTTTTGGGAAGAACTAATGTACAACTTCCATGTATTGATTTATAATTTTACGTGTAACCCCTAATCTCCATGCATGTATAAAACCAAACTGCAACCCAGCCACCTCGGGTACATTTTTTCAGGACCTCTTGAGACTGCTTCCCAGGCCATGGTTGCACGTATTAGGCTCAGAATAAACACTCTTAGGCCGGGTGAGGTGGCTCACACCTGTAATCCCAGCACTTTGGGAAGCTGAAGCAGGAGGGTCACTTGAGGCCACAAGTTCAAGACCAGCCTGAGCAAAATAGCAAGATCCCTCCTATCTCTACAAAATATAGAAACATTAGCCTGGTGTGGTGGCACACACTGTAGTCCGAGCTCCTTGGGAGGCTGAGGCAAAAAGATCATTTGAGCCTGGGAGTTTGAGGTTGCAGAGAGCTGTGATCTCGCCACTTACTCCAGCCTGGGCGACAGAGCAAGACTCTTTCTCAAAAGAGAGAGAGAGAGAATAAACCTCATTAAATATTTTGGCAGAATTTGGTTTTAGCATCAACAATTCCTGGCACCCAGTGTGGGGCTAAGAGAAGACTCAGGACCCCAGAAGGAGTCACCCAAACCTAGCACTAAGGTTCCAGCATGGGCCCATTGATGCCCCCCAGACACTGAGCTTCTCCCCAAGTGGAACTGGTAAGTCCTCCTGAGCCCTGACCTCCTGCTATTGGTTGATGAGCCCTGGTATGTTCTGAGCTGTCTGGACATGACCGAGCTTCCTTTTCCTGGGAAGTTTTGTTTGGGATCCTAATGTTGCTTCAGAGGTGCATTCTATCAGGGCCTTCTCCATTGCCTTTTCCTCCCCAAATGAATCTCGATTGGCTCATCAGTGCATTTGTGCAAGAAACTGAACTGTCCTTTTCATAGATAAATAAATGAGAGACTGAGTTTCTCAGCTCCAGAGAGAATGGCATTTTGCTCCTCCCAGGTGAAAGGTGCCTCAAGGTGACCAGGGGCCTCAGTGGGAGTGTCTGGGGTGACTCCCCAAAGACACACAGTGACCCTATAGGGAACCCGCCAACAAAATTAATTAAAAGAAAGCTCATCCAGGAAATGCTTATAAGAGCTGATCACTTGGCATTTGGGGGCCCCCTCAGAGGTGGTATATCCCCAAAGACAGAAATTGAGACACGTCAGAGTGGTGACACACTGTGGAGTCCCAGCCACAATCAGCACACTCTGATCCACTACACTGAACCCCAGGCCACGGTCTGGTTCCTTCTTCTAAAGAAAAATGGGAAACAAATCCTCTAAGAATGAGGAAAGGCAAGAAGAGCGGCCCCCTGGGGGCACCCCACCCCCCATGCTTTTATGTTTGATAATTATGGCACCTTTACTTGCAAGTATTTGTGTAAATGGAAAGTTCTTACTAAAGATGACCTAGGTCTAAGCTTCCCCAAATGGGGAACTTTCGAGATTACCAAATTAGTTTTTCTGGCATGATAAATTAGAGAAATTAGTCTCCTGAATCGAGGAAAATGAATGAGGGTCATACTACAACTGGCACCTGGGATCATCTGAAAGAGAAATGATGAACTTGCCTCCCTCCAGGAAGTTAATAAGAAAATATTTGAGACTGTCTTGGAATTAAATAAACTAGCCGAAGCTGCTTCTGAAATCAGGAAGGTGCCAGAAACTCTCTCCTTCTACTGCCCCAACCCTCTGCACGTTCCTGTCTGGACAATGTCACTTTTCCTCCTCATCCTTCCCCTATTCCTTCACCTCAAACCTCAAAAGGATCAGAAATAGCTAGAGGAGAAAATGAAGTAGTAGTTGCTCCTTTTAGAATAAAGCCCACTAGGGGAGGGGATCCTACAGGTAGTGCACACCTGTAGTCCCAGCTACTCGGGAGGCTGAGGCAGGAGGATCGCTTGAGCCCAGGAGTTTGAGGTTGCAGTGAGCTGTGATAATGCTACTGCACTCTAGCCCAGGCTAGAGTGAGAACATGTCTTGGGGGAAAAAAAAATAAAAAGAAAAAAGGCAAGAAAATAAAAAGAAAAAAAAAAACTAAACAAAAAGCCATTCAAGATTCATTCAGTATCTCTGAGCCATAAAATAAAATAATGATTCCTGGACATCCTATTGTTCCTAACTCCCATACCTTGCTGTCCGGTATTCCTACCTACGCCAGCCACTTAGGCTTCTTCCGCAGACCCGCACAGCAGAATAGCCAGTACCTTTTTCCTTCATTTGGGAAGGAAAGCATACTTAGACAGTATTGCTCCAGGGCTATTCCAAGAGTCTTACTTATTTTTCATATTAAAAGCATATTTAGATGATACCCAATTTCTAAATAGAACTATCCTAATTCAGCATGTGGGTGACTTGTGTTCATCCTCCCCGACAGAATGCACCTGCTTTCAGCAATTGGGAATGAATAAGAAAAAAAAAAAAAATGAAAAAAAAAAAAAAAAGAATGCACCTGCTACAACAGCTTGCTCTGAACAGACACACAATGTCCACAGATAAGTTGCAATTTTGTCTCCATCAAGGCAACTGCTTAGGACATATGATTTCCCAGAGAGGGCTAATAACGAACCTTGAGAGAACAGAATCTCCGGTTGTCGTGACCTTTCCCGTGCCCCAAACAAAATGACAATTAAGAAGGTTCTTGGGGTTCACGGGCTATTGCAGAAGTTGGATTCTGAATTATTCATTAATGGCCCAGCCCTTATATAAAAAAACTAAAACAGACCCATCTGGACCCAATCTGCTGGGAAGACAGGGAACAGAAACACATAGAGGACTTAAAGCAGGCTCTCACCCAGGCACCTGTGCTGGCCACCCCAACTACAGCCTTCCATTTTCCCTTTGTGTATATGAAATAGATGGACATGCTCTAGGAGTATTAATAGTCACAGGCCAGTTGGTTATTTCAGCTGAAAGTTAGACCTAGTAGCAAGAGAATATCCCTCCCCCCTTGTATAAGGGCCACATAGGCTATGGCCATTTCATGTAAGAAGGTCAAAACATTTCTTCTGGGGGCCCTGATGACCATGTATACCCCCCCACTCTGTGGAATCTCTCCTACACTCCCACCACCCCCGACACTACTCTGCCAGCTGCCTCCTGTGGAGTGCCCCTGCTTTCTGCCCCCAACCTGGCGTAGCCCTGCTGTAACCCTCCCAGCCCTGCTCCCTCTCCCGGTGAACAAGGAGAGGAAGAACATAACTGCAGCCTACTGACTGATATCTCTCCCCTCGGGAAGATTTCCAGGAGACTACTCCACAGAATGCTGAATTACTTTGGTTCCCAGATGGTTCTTATTTAAGGGATGGTCAGGGCGTTTCCAGGCAGGCTCCGCCATCCCTTCCATGGCGGACATAATTGAAAGCGCCCAACTCCAAGGACGAAAATCAGCCCAGCTGGCTGAATCAATAAATAGCATTAACCACAGCTTGCCCACTGGCTGACGGAAAAGTGGCAAATATACGCACTGACAGCTGATTTGCTTTTGGAGCAGCCCATGACTTCGGCATGCTATGGAAACAGAGCGGGTTTCTCACCTCACCTGGGCAACTTATACAAAACTGGCATTAAGTCTTGGAGCTATTGTAATAGAAGCATTCCAAATGCCAGAGAAGCTTGTAATCATAAAAAGTCCTGGCAGCTCAGAAGCTAACACTGAAAAAGCGATAGGGAATAATCTGGTACTGCAGCAAAAAGTGCTGCCCCAGGAAAGACGGCCCGTCCTGTACGAGAATGTACCCTCTGTCCCGCCCATGCCCTCACCAGCATTCTCCCACAATTATCAGTAGGCAGCAACCCCTCAGGAGAAGAAAATCTGGCAGCAAAGGGGAGGTGTATTTAACCCAAGTAGAGAATTATGGCCCATAGTTCCTGTAGGTGCACAGTTTATTCATGATATGATTCATTGGGCCCCTGAGAAAATGATATCGTAGGGAAAACAGTATTTCTGGAAACCATCCCCTACAATAGCCCAAAAGGTATACTCCTGATATGCCATGTGTCCAAAACGTAACCCTGGCAAGCCCTTGCATGGCTCCCAACGTCATTTTCCCTTGCCGACAGGATCAGTTAAAGTATGGCAGTCAGATTTCATCCAGATGCTTCCATCTCAAAATTATAAATATGTGTTTGTCATGGTTTGTACACTTTTTCATTGAGTGGAAGCATTTCCTTGTCGGAGGACTACTACCTTATCAGGAGACAAAATATTATTAGTAAGAATCATTCCAGTTTGGGGAATCCATTCTGAGCCACACAGTGATCATGGGACTCATTTTACTGGACTAGTTGTTCGATCTATTTGCAAAGTCTGGCCCATAATACATTTCCACTGTGCCCATCACCCCCAATCTTCTGGGCTGGTAGAACAGACAAATGGCACAATAAAAACTCAGTTAGCTAAGTTAACCCAGGCTTTTCAGCTCCCTTGGCCAAAAGCCCTCCCACTGGTCGTGCTTAACCTTAGATCCACCCTTTTTGGAAAACACTGTCCATCACCTTGTGAAATAGTAACAGGAAGACCCAGGAGACTGGACAAATGCTTATAAGAACAAACTTTACATACTGCATTATTGTTAAGGACTCCCAAAACTTTAACAAACTCTACAAAGCTGGTAACAGAGTCTTTCCACAGTAAGCTCTCAGGAGCTGAAGGCTCCAAGGATTATGAGTTATAGCCAGGTGGACTTCGTTTCCTATAAAGGAAACAACTAAATGACTCTCCACAGCCCTGTTGGAAAAGACCTTGTCAGGTATTTTTAACTAACTCGTGTACTGCAAAATGAAAGGGAGTCCCTTCTTGGATTCATGTCTCACACCTAAAACAGTCACCCAACCACATTCCTTGCCATACCTGGATCTTCGAATCAGTCTCTGACACCCACCTTCTTTTTTTCTTTTTTTTTCTTTCTTTTCTATTCTTTATGTACTCATGTTCTAATGACACCCACCTTCGACTTTGGAAAACACCTGAGGCTCAGCCAGTCTCCACAGCAACAACCAAAGCAGATATTCTTGCAGAGACATCACACCAGGCCAGTGGTCACGACCCCTGAAATAACTGACGTTCTACTTTCCTTGCTACAGAATATATTACTGAAAATCCTGAATGCTTTGACCAAGACCCCTGAGAGGTTGTTTAGGATCTATCCAATCTCTGTTGGTGTAATTTTCTAAATGGGTATGGTTATGAACATCCTTGTTAAAATCAAAATTATGTTTTACCTGCTCACCCACATTCCCATAGTCTCCTCTATTTGGCTGCCCCATATTCCTTCTCTCTTCAAACCTGAAAACTTTTGGTTCCCTGCAAACATCCCCAATTTCCCTGTCAACAGAGCCTACATCATTTGGCATAATGTAGATCAGGATGAATGGAACAGTGCCATTGTAAACATTCCCCAAGGTGACCCCTTTTCAGGGCACCAAATATGATGCCTGCCCTGCAGGAAGATTTACCTAACAATGCCTCAGGATGATTATTAAAGGGGTCCAATAGGACAGAATGTTTGTGCTAACAATAAATATTTGTGCTAACAAGCTTAGACAATTGTGTGGGTTTGATGGGAGAAACCTAGCTGTCTCTTGGGTACACTGCCCCAGCACAACCTGCCCAAATGCCCACCAGCCCTGTGCTTCCCCCTGGATGCCCTTGTCCAGCACCAAACACACTAATGCTGCCCTTACAGATCTATTTATGGGAGTCAGTTGGTGAACAGAAGTCCCTGACAGTACAAATTCCACACTGAGACAAGGACACCTCTGGGAAGCCTTATGGAACACCCAGACATAAATAGAGGCGTAACATCCACTCACCTGATGATCATTTGGGACACTCAATGGTCCCAGGTTGACTCTGTTTATCCAAATTGCACAGGTGCCATTAGCATACAGTAGCAAAAATTGGCCATTCAAAAGATTAAAATGCGACCTCATGGAGGAAATGGAACAGGGCTAGGTATATTAGCTAAGCTGAATTCACAGCTAAGGAAGAAGAGCATGCCTTAGGAGAAAACTCCCTCTCAAAAATAGGCCACATCGAAGGAATGTTGCTCCAAGAATAGAGAATGGAACAGGATGCTGCTCTAAAAGATGATGCAGCACTCATCAATGGGAAGAAGAGACCAGGTGAGCCATAAAAGCGTACTCCCACAGCCAAAGGTGGGGATGTGCGCATGCTCTAACCCAGCAGAAGCTCGTATCCATGTTAACAAAAGTGGGATCTGAGGTAGAGCTTTGGGAAAAACATGCCTCAAACCATGCTTTCCTCTAAACTCCACAACAATCAACACAGAAGAAGATTTCTGTGACCAAATGTGGGGTTTTTGCCCACAGCCCAAGCAGGGACACCAGCTGGGTGTCCTCTAATTCAAGTCTGACAGTGTCTACCAGGAGACAGCGTCAGATCCCGCAGGGTGAGGGCTCAGTCTCCAAAGCTGCCTGTCCCCACCAGACAACAGTCGCAAGTCTGGGCCTTTGGAGCTTCTGCCCAAGTAGCTTCAAGTTGGGGTTCCCATGACCCCCTTCCTCTTTGGGCTTGATTGATTTGCTGGAGTAGCTCACAGAACTCAGGAAATGCTTATTCTTACCAGTTTATTATAAAGCACATTATAAAAGATACAGATGAAGAGATACACAGGGCAGGGTATGTGGAAGGGGCTCCCAGGCACCACCTTCCAGTAACTTCCTTCTGTTCAGCTACCCAGAGGCTCCCTGAAACCAGGCTTCTTGGGGTTTCATGGAGGCTTCATTACATAGGCATGGTTGAAAATGGTGTAGAAATGCGATTAGACAAAAAGCACATAATCTAAACCCAGCAAGGTCTGTCTGTTCAGATTCTTTCTGGCCTCTGTGTTCAGCTTCCTTCCTCCAGGGTATGGGGCAAGACCCTCTCTGGAACAAGGGTCTTTTGACCCACAATCAGACTAGAGTCCTTCCTTGGGCAGGTGAAAGGAGAACAGAAGAAGGTCAGACAGAAAGATTCTAACTCTGAGGCTGCTCCTGAGGCCCACCGCACCCCAACATTGTAACAACGACTATGGAAGCTATGAAACACCACAGGCACAGTAGATGAAAACCGGTATATACATCACAACATCACAGGTGGCTGTGAAGCAATGGCCTACAATACTCAGTGCTGAGGCGCAATCTAAACACCTATGGAAGACATACGGTCCCCCAAATTTATGGAAATTTTTAGATAATAAATATGACCTCGGACACTGTATTCTTAAAGCTCAAGGGCCAAAGTTGAATGAGGCTCAAAGATACTCTGAAGTCCAACTAGCAGGCATTGGGACCATAGTAAGTAATACAGGAAGCCAATGGGCTATTTTAGCTAGTGAAACACAAGCACCTTATTTCCTTCTCAGTTAGTGAAAATAGAAGAGGAGAATGGTTATGCCCTCAAACCACTTGGAATGCTGATTTCTCCCAAATTTGGCCCCTAATGTCCACATAACATTTGATATATGAGAAAGGGCTATTTTTGTTGACAGAGATGACAAAATAACACTGTAGATTTATATGATTTTTTTGTAACAAAACCTATTTTTCTTTCCCAAATACTACCAGTATATGATGCAACACAAAGGTGGGGGGAAAATAGATTTGTCAACTGTAAACAATTCCTATGACGATTTAGACACTGAAGACCAGATGTTTCTCTTTTTTTTTCCAGATGTTTCTCAAATTCTATTTAGACCCTCCTCAGGATGTTATACCTATGGAGATCAATCAGCCAGAAGAAAAATTAAATGTATTAGATTCTGATTTGGAGTTGGTCCTGTAATCTTTAAATAAGATTCAGCATACGGTTCAAATGACCATCTTGATAAGGAGGTAAATGCATTGTAAGTTGGACTAAGGAAAGGACCACCATGATGCATGCAGGGATTTTTCAACTGGGCAGGTTGTTTACTGCCTTCTGATTCTACCAAAAACTTTCTTGGATGCCTAATTTTTACTATTTTTATGAAAGTTATTGCTATGTTATCATTATATATCTGTTGCACATGCTTTACCAGATATAGGAAAAGGAAAAACACACAATCAAACACCGGATCATGATAGCTCATAGAGTAGATCTGATCCAGGATGGTTTTCCAGACTGAACCCTAGGCCTGACTCTCCCTAGCCCCTTAAACAGTTGACTATCAAATCATGTTAAACCACGTCTTTCCCCTAAGAGCCAGCATTGCTAACACTGAAACGATCACCACCAACACCAGATGACCAAATAGACAACTCTAGGGATGAGCCTTGCTCGGGCTGTGGGACCTCCTGCTGGCTGTTGGACTGCACATGCATTCCATGGAATGATCTTTGGCCAAAAGGGGGAACTGAGGAGCGAACTGTGACCTTTTGTTCTCTTTCCCAAATTGTTTTCTAAGAGGCCCAGTGAGTTATGCCCTACAAACCATAAAATATCATTAAGTGGCTTTTTAAAAAATCAACTCAGTGTAGTGTAGCTTACTTTCCAACCTGACTCTGGAAGAGATCACATGGGATAGCAGACCCCCTTCTCTTAACTCAAGCATTCCTATCTGCTGGCTCCTGGTCTTTAGATAAAGCTTAACTCCTCTAACCAGCTGCCAACTAAAGAATCCCTAAAACCCACCTCTAACTTGTAAGTCCCTGCTTCGAGATGGCCCACCTCTTCAGGCAGAACCAATGCCTACCTTCCCTGTATCGATTTATGATTTTACCTGTAATTCCCGTCTCTGTGAATGTATAAAATTGAACCATAATCCAGCACCTCAGGCACATTTTCTCAGGACCTATTGAGACTATGTTCCCCAGGTCATGGTCACACATATCTGGCTCAGAATAAACCTCTTTAAATATTTTGGCAGAATTTCATTTTTCTGTCAATAGAAATTAAAAATGTGCAGCAAGTACCAATGTAATTTCTTCTCCCCTTGAGTGTGTCAGTCCTAAAATCCCTGGGCATGGTCGTGGTATCCATTTGAGAATGTCAGCGATCAGATAAGATGCCTTTTTCACACATCAGAGAACATCTTCACCCTTTGCACTGGCTTGCTTTTTTCTCATCATCCACTCGACATTATCCACACTCGACATCCGAGTGCAAAGGGTTAATGATTAGATTAACGTTGGTGTGCTTGATATGTCTGAAAATGAAATCCTGATGAGGTATCAAGACGCCCAGCAGCTAACTTGGGGTGATTTGTTGTCTTCTGTTAGTAAAAGTGCACTGTGGCTAAAGTTTGAAGACACAGGTTCTGGTCTGTTTGTGGCCATTGTCTTGGACTTAGTGATTCTGGATCTCAAACAGATGGGACCACACCCAGTTGGACACATGACCACCAGCAAATTAACACTTAGTTGGAAAAGATACTCATTAGACCACGTAACACACATGCATGAATCATGCCCTAGGAATCACACACCAAATGGTATGTAGTTGTGTTCTAATTATACTCATAACAGCTATAATATTAATATTATTTTACTAAAAATTATCATGAATCCTAGACATTTCTGAAACAGCAGTTAGGGATGGAAAAAGTAAAGAAACTGATCATTGTTGTCTTTTATACCTATAATGGGATTTCTTAAAGGTGAGAAGCGCAGTGCACACCAGGGTGCTTGGCTGCAAATAACTCAAAGCAAGTCTAATTGAATTAAGAGACAAAGGATGCATTTGAAAGGTGGTTCACAAACATAGGCGGGGTCCTGATGACCGGGCTTGGGAAAGGCAGCTGAGCATGGCCAAGGTCATGCCTCAAGAGGTGCCTGGTGAGCACACCGCAGCTCCGCTGCTTCCACACAAGGGACAGGCCGTTAGCACCATGGGGTGCCAGACAGCAGGCAGGCCCACAAATGCCACCACTGCACACGTGGACACAGCATCACCCATTCTTAACAAACTGTCCTTGTCTCTTTGTACTATCCATTCGCAACTAAGTATCCAGAATCAGAGCATCTGATTAGTTGATCCAAAGAGAGGTGCCATGTCCCACCTTCCAGGATGAGGAAGACCGGGTGTGTGGCTTTCTCAGCTTCCTTAGTAGAGGATGACCTCTGACCTTCTTCCACAACACACAAAAGGGAGGTGGACCAAAGGAAAAACCAGTTTGGACATCAGACATCCCCCAAAAGTAAACATTAATGCTGCAAATGTCCAGTACAGAAACCTAAAATAAAATATGAGATTTGGCCAATGATCCATCTTAAAAAATAAGATTATTTCATTGGCATAAACTACTAGAAAGTTCATTGCGCTACTCTCAAAAGATTTTTTTTCTCAATACATTTCCAAGAGATAACTAGGATTGCTACATTTAAAATAACTGGAGCCTTCAGAGTCATTAGCAATTTAAAGGCATTACTCTCATACTAGCATAAGAAATGTGTGCACGCATTCTTTATTGTAGAGTGATCGAACAGATTTGACTTCTGCTTGTGAAGGTTACCAGTGGAAAGCTAGGAACTGCACATTTGGCTCAGTGGAACTCAACTCAGCCAATGCTCCCATTGGCCCTTACCTGCTAGCGCCAGGTTAGCCAAGCAAGGAAGTGTTAACAGCACACACTCCAACAGGAAGCATATGGAACCTCACAGCTGACTCAGTGTCACTGATACAGTGCCCGTCACTCATGCCCGCGCCTGCCCTCCACAGCCCTGGCACACACAGCGGTCGCCACCCCCCAGCATTGCATCGCCTGCAGAACTCAGGCCGGCAGAACTGCTGGGTCAGAGCCTGCATTCGGCACACTCCCCAGCGCAGAGGCCGTTTCCCCCATGTGCTCGTTTCTCCCTGGGTTCTGTGTCACTGTGCTACGGGCAGCCTCGGTGATAGGGCATCGTGTCACCTCTCACCTCAAGATGGTCAAGCCCCGTTTCGCAGTGAGGCTGTGAGTAGGGGGGACTCCACGTAGGGTGTCCCCACGAATCACACTGTTTCCCCCTCCTCTTCTCCGGGATGTGGCTCCCAGGAAGCTCTCACAGGGACAAGCGGCCAGAGGTGAGTGAAGTGCCTGCCCCTTTCTGGGTGAGCTCCCAGCACCTCCCGGGGAGGCCTTTCTAGTGGTTTCTGAGTTGCAGACCCCACACCAGTGCTCCCCCCTCCCCTCCCTTCCCTCCAGACCGCCCTGTCCACTGGGAGCACAGGGAGAGGCCAGGCCACGCTCAGGTCGGTCCTTCAGTGTGTGCTGGGGTTTGGTGGCAGGAAGTGAGAGCGCAAAGGAGAAGTGAGGGCTTCCTCCCGTGGGGCAGGAGAGGTCTGGCCCTTTCCCAGTCCCTCAGGGAGGAAGTGAAAAGAAGGGAGACGCAGGCCCTCTGAACGCAGCCAGTGGAAGAAGTGAGGGCACTACGGGCGTTCTGGGGCCTCAGTGGGCCCTGCCTCACAGACTGAGCCCTCTGCGACGCGAGCAGCCAAGTCCGCGTCCACCGCCAGGAGGGCAGCCAGGGTGCTGGGGGGGCGTGCGCACCGAATGGGCGTGCGTGGAATTTGAAACACAGGAGAAACAAAAGCATAGGTCTTAATGCCGCTTTACAAGAGGGGTGTGTGCTTAGCCAACTGCAGACAGACTCCTGCACTGAGCCCCGTGCTCCAGCTCCTGCAACGCAGGGAAGGCCTTTTCTAACATGTTCCAGTCGCTTCCCCTTCCATATGCAGATGAGTGAAGCCGCAACAGTGCCAGCCCGAGAGATTTCCGCCCCGAGTCCTAAGTACAAGAGAGCTGTCTGACAATAAAATCCTTTATTCTACCCTCTTCTGTTCTTGCAGGGAGAAATTTAAATTCTGGAAGGGACAAAGCGTGCATTTATCCACGCCAGTTAATGAGGAATATTGGACTAAGTGTTGAGAATTCAGGCTGCGGAAGAAATCTGCTTTAGAATCTGCTTTAAAAATCTGCTTCAGGATTCTACAGTGAGTCAGGAAGACCATTTGCTAACGTCACTTACTTGTTTTGTTTTAATAAACTCCTTCAGGACAAGATTTCCATTCCCACCACTGATCATATCATTAAAAAAAATTCTTCTGTAGAGTGTCATTTGATCTTTTAAGTAGATGCCCAATATCGGAATTGCTGGATCAAATGGTAGATCTACTTGTATCGCTTTAAGGTATCTCCATATTGCTTTCCACAGAGGTTGAACTAGTTTGCAGTCCCACCAGGAGTGTAGGAGTGTTCCTATCTCTCCGCATCCACGCCAGCATTTATTGTTTGGGGACTTTTTGATAAAGGCCATTCTTACTGGAGATAAGTGATATCTCATTGAAGTTTTGATTTTGCATTTCCCTGATGATTAGAGATGTTGAGCATTTTTTCATATGTTTGTTGGCCTTTATTCTGTAGGAGGGGATGGGTATATACAAACATAATGAGTGAAATATGCAACGTCTGGGGGATGGTCACGCTTGAAGCTCTGACTCAAGGGAGGAGGGGGGGCATGGGCAATATATGTAACCTTAACGTTCGTACCCCCATAATATGCTGAAATAAAAAAAAATGGAAAAAAAATTGCAAAGAATTTTCTCTAAATTGCATCTATCTTATATACCCCCCTTCTCCTCCTCAACACTTAATGGATCTTTTTACCTATCTATATACCTTATAAGTATTTTACTTTTTTCCCCCAATTCTCTCACCATGTTTTAAAAAAAAATTCTTCTGTGCACTAATTTTTTTCTCCTTAAAGTATCAACATCCAAACCTTGACCGTGTTATGTATTTATTTAGCTCTTTTGTAGATCTTTGGGACTTGAGTTTCTTAATGTCACTGAAAAGCAAGTGTAAGCCAAAGGTTACAGTAAATGATTGTAGGAATGTCTGGGTGCTTACCAACAACGATAAGCCAGATTGCTAGCCTGGTATCTACACCGCGGTTGACAAAGGAAACACTAGAGCTCCCGTCCTGCTCTGACTTGGTGCTCGTGGGGTTCTGGGCTTCACACTGGTCTCTCCCTCCTCAGTTCCCTGATCTGCCTCGTCCTCAGCTTTCTAGACACCGTTGTCTCTGCACGCACCACTTCTCACTTCTGCAGAGAAGAAACAGACTCGGTCTGCATCCTCGTTCTGCCTGAGAGCGAGGGATGTACCCATCTCCAACTTTCTGTTCCTATATCTATAAAACGGGGCTGATGTCTCCCAGCATTGTCTGAAGGTTAAATGAGGAAGCGCGTGTAAAAGGACCTGGTGCAGCACTGGATGGACAGCAGGTTGCCTTAAAAGCATTTGTTTCTCCACCCATGCCCCCATTCCTGCCCTCTGCCCTCATTCCCAGCCCTGCCCACCTCCCTTGCCTGCATCAGGCACCCCTCCCACCTGTTCTCACAGCCTCACGGTGATGTGGAATTAAATTTCCTGAACACCGTGATGGCTGTTTTAGGAAGAAATCCATACATTTATGGGATGATCCTTTCTTCTGAAGATCCCTCTGCCCCACATGTCCGCAGAGCTGTGAACCCTCGCCTCGCCAAGGGGACTGCGGTCAGTGCAGCCAGAGGGTGGGACGAGGACTTCCGACTCACAAAATATAAATAACGCTAGCTGAGCATGGGGCTTCTCAGCAGAGACAGGTAACCGACTGACGCTACGATCGCTGCGTGGGTAGCCCTGCAGCCTGCTGGCCCCACTCCCCGCTGCCGGCCTACACCAGCGTCACCTTCTGAAATGCACGTGATACAAGCCTCAACCTGTGAGTCATGCCTTCTGGGATTTTCACAGGATTTGCAGCTAAGACTCAGCCAGTGGTGTTTTTCTTGTGAAAATAAAAACATGTGATAAGCGGTGGGGGTGTGCATTGTTAGTATCTTAGCAGGGATTGTCCTGCTCTCCAGACCCGAGGCCAGCTCTCTGGGGCGCGTGGGTCCTGGCACTGCGCCGTAGCCCCAGCTTCACACCTGCTCCAGTGAGCACCTGAATTTACTCTG
The DNA here is from genome assembly GCF_040939455.1 of Microcebus murinus. Classification (NCBI taxonomy): domain Eukaryota; kingdom Metazoa; phylum Chordata; class Mammalia; order Primates; family Cheirogaleidae; genus Microcebus; species Microcebus murinus. The sequence goes on along the minus strand of NC_134119.1, from coordinate 45,882,961 downwards.
CTCCCTGGGCATCTCCTCAACTCAACCTGAGGGCCTGGTGGGAACCCAAACAAAACCTCCTCATCTGCTATGGCAGGAAATTGAAAGAAGTTTCCTCCACCTTTGATTGCTAAGTCCAGGGTGTGATTTTTAGACACAGGGAGGATTGTTCCCCTGGCTCATGGAGCATGTGCTTTGACTTTTAACCCAGGGCCCTCTCTGCTCACTGCCTGACTCTAGAATCACCTTCGGAGGTTGAAACCTAAGGACATCTGTCCCCCCACCACCACCCAGCAGTTAAACCAGAAACCCTAGGGGGCCGGGGGCTGACCTTGAAGAGCTCCCCACAGAGTCTGCTCTGTGACTGGGGGGAGAACCACTGGCCTGAACACGAGACACGGGGTGGGCGGCCCCAGGCAGCTCTGTGCCTCCTTCCCTGTCCCGACACCAGAAGGAGGAGGAATGGGTCCCCGGGCCACAGACTGGAGTTAGGGTGGCCATCCTTCCCACTGCTGTAGGGTAAGGAGGTCGGGGATGGCAGAGAATGCCAGGAGGCCAGGACAAAGGAGAGAGAGGGAGGGAGGAGAGCCCACAGTCCCTAAGAAGATGGAGTCCTCTCTCACCCTAGTGCTTCAGCAGCAGCGACCTTCACAGTGTGGCTCACCCGTGTGGAAGCAGCAGGCAGGAGCAGCCTGGGCCTTGGAGGTATGTGGGCACATTGGGCTGTCCCAGAGTCAGCCATCTTGGCCTCTCCTTGGGGGGCTTCTTCCTGGCTCCCCTGCCCTGGCACAAGCAAGACCCAGGGCCACTGAAAGACAGTTTCCGAGCCTCTAAATTGAAACTACTGTCTTGCTCCACTTCCAGCCGGCGTATGTAAGGCCCATAGAATTTGATGGTTCAAACAAAAAGGTTCCATTTTCCAGAGGACCCCCAGGTCTCGAAAAGGGATTTCCTAACAAAACTTGCCCAAAGAGCCTCACAAATTGCACATAGGAAAGGAAGAGCACAAAATATTTTGGCTGATGTGGACATACCACCACCTCCCTTGAAGTCCACGTTTTGGGGCTCCGTACTCACCTGAAGGCCTGCTGCAAGCTGCTTCTCTAACCTGCGTGTCAAAGCCTGGAAGGCAACCACATCACAATAATAGGCTCAGACTGGGGTCCTGTCACACTCGTCTCAACCCACTTCAGGACATCCCACCTTTTTGAAGCTACCGTCCATAGTGACAATTTCTTCCTCCGCAGGGAAACTCAGTTCTGTTCCTAAGAGTCACCGTGGCTGTTCTGTACTTGTTCCTTCTCTACCCGGAACTCTGCTGTGAGTGTTTTATACTCAGACCCTCGGGCACAGCTGTCCAGCTGTAAGCATGCAGATGTCACCCCGTTGTGGCCAAGGATGCTTGGGGCCCACTTATGACCTCCACAGGCAAAGACTCGCAACCTGGGAGGAGACACATTCTTTTTTGCAAAAAAATCCTTTTTGGATAAATTAGACAAAATCAATAACTGCCTGCCTGACCTTGGACGTTACTAGTGCTACTTCCCCTTCCACTGGAACTCCATTTCCCTATTCCTGTCAACTTCTCGCCTGGGTGTCATTGGCCTGCAGCCTTCAACCTCCAACTTTGGGCTGAATAAGAGTAGCTCGAGGAGAAGCAGCCTTATTCTAGTGAAGTTCCTCAGGCCCAGAAAACATGCATTTGTGAAGGAAGCACAAGAACTAGACAAGAGTGGATTTACCTCTCTTAATTGCTGGCACTTTAATTACCAACTATTTCCAAACGAGTGCCTACAGACCGTGACTTACCCTGGTGACTGTGCCCCTCAGTCATATAAACTTGGTCTCTATGGTTTTCATTTCCTATGACTTCTGAGATATTAAAAGCAAATGCTAAAATGTATTGTTGTTTCCCATTTTACTTCTTTTTTCCCCTCATGTCCCTTGGGGATTCTCCCTTCCTTCTTTTACTGAAGGAAATTAACTCTAATTCCATAAGACCCCAGCTATAATGGGAGGAAATGTTTCCTCAAAACAAACAAAATGGTCTTAAGCTTAAGAGCACTAACACAGTTCATTCATCCATTCAGAAAGTACTAGTATTTGTTATAGACTAAGCATGGGAATAGCAGTGAACAGAACAGACAAAAATACAAAGCTTATATTTTAGTGGGTAGAGACAGAAAATAAGAAAAATATACATATAACAAATCAGAAGGTGGAACAGGAAAGGAGGATGGGAGAGTGGGAAAGGGCATCTATTACCACTTTAAATAGTGAGGTCAGGGAAGGGCTCACTGAGAGGCAGAGCTTTCTGCAAAGATTTGAAGGAGGTGAGGGAGAGAGCCACAGACCTGCAGGAGTGGGAATCAGCTGGTACAAAAGCCCTGAAGCAGGAGTGTGCTTAGCATCTTCCAGAAACAGCAGGGAGAACAGTGGGAGAGGAGGTCAGAGCACAGCAGGCAGATCTAGCAGGGCTTTGTGGGCCACTGCAAGGTCTTTAGATCTCTTTAAAGTCAGAATCTCATATCATATGTGTTCGATGAACATTTATGAAACCGATACCTGAAATAAAGAATAGCATACACTTGGAATCAGTAAGTCTGTTTGTGAAGAATCAGTAAGTACTAGATAGGTCTACCAGGATTTGATTCAGGTATAAGAGACTAATAAGATGATTCAACCCACTAGGTGGCAGCCCCCAGGGTCTCAGGCCCAGCAAGACAATGTGAGGACAATTGCACTCACAGATATTCACGCATAAAGTACAAAATGCTGCTTTTGACCAAAGAAAAACAGTCTAAGATATGCACCAAGATTCTGTTCTACAATAGTGTGTTTCACAGTATTATTCATTCCAGAAAGAAAAAAACCTAGGAACAGCCTAAAAGTCTAGCATTAGAGAAAAAATTAAACTATGGAATACCCAGAATAGGAAATAAAACAGAGCTTGCAAAGACTATTTAACATAATTTTGTTCATGACATAATGATAGTCATGAACAAAAAAAGCAACATGAAATTGTAATCATCACATGATCTCAGTATGGTAAAAAACACACACACGTGTACACGTGAAGGCACATGTAGATAAACACACACACAAGTTCACATGCACATGCATAGTTTATCTTTTTTATACATTTATTTATTGTCTTTTTTGTTTTTATAATGAACATGTACTAATTTGATTTTTTAAAAACAAGGACTTTTATTTTCAAATATGGAGAAGAATTGGAAAAGTCTATTCTCTGTCTCATAAAATCAGGTTTTGCTCCATTGATGGTGGCACCATCTTCCAGATTTTGCTTGGAGCAAAAAGTAAAACTAACCTCAGGGAAGAGAGAGAGAGAGAGAGAGAGAGAGAGAGAGAGAGAGAGAGAGAGAGAGAAAGATGAAAAAGCGGAACAGGCAGGGCAGGGGGAGGGAAGAGAAGGAAGTTGGTTCAGGTTAAAAACAAGGAAGGAGAAGCAGCAGCAGCAAAAATTCTGAGTCATCAGGAGCTTCCCTCCTCGTATGGCAAATGCCGTCAGAAATCAGGGGCTTAGACATCCCACAGTCTCTGTAAGGAAGCTCGAGTGTGGCAATCAAAGACTGATAAATATATATACACTTAGCATGTATAAATCTCAAAAACATCATGCTGAGTGAAAAAAGCCAAACATAAAAGTCTAGGTACCATAGAATTCCATTTACACGCACTTCTAGAATGGACATAACTCACCTATAGTGGCTATAGTACCGTAGCTGCCTTGGGGGTAGGGCCCCAAAGTGACTGGAAAAGGGGAACAGGAGACTTTCTGGGGTGTTGGTCATGCTCTGTGTCTGACGGGGTGTGGGTTACACAGGGGTGTGCCTTGGTTAAAATTCAGTGAATATACATGTAAGATTTGTGCATTTCACTATGGGTGAATTTTACAACAAATAAAAAAGCTGTAAATAAATATTGAGCTCTAGTTACCCACAGGCATGCTTAAGTGTCTAGGGCTGGATATACTGATGTCTGCAACCTACTTTAAAATGCATCAGAAAAGATGGATTGAGGAGAGAGAGAGGGACAAATGAGTAGACAGGTGAGAAAGCAAGTGTAGTGTTAATGATAGACTCTAGGTGGTGGGTAAATAGGAGTTTGCTATAAAATTGTTCTAACTTTGCTGTGTGTTTGAAATTTTTCATAATAAACTGTCTGGGGAAAATGCAATGCCCACCTCCCAAACCCTCAGTCTCCCAGGCCCCTTGATTCCTACTTGGCAACAGGATTGTCACCATGTTCCAGGCAAAACTTGGGGTAAGGCAGAGTAGTGGCCTGGCTGGCTTCTATTAAAGAAATATTATTTGGACACTTGTTAAAACAGTAAGGAAGACTTCATTCAAGACCATGGCAATTGCAAGAGGAGAGAGTCTGAGCTCAACCCCAAATCCAACAGGGACAAGAAGGAATTTATAGCCAAGGAACAGGGTGGGGTTGGTGGATGGAGAAATACTAAGCAGACATCAAGGGTAAAGGGTGCTGCCTTAACCGACCTGGCAGGATTCTTGCTAAAGGCAGGACAAGGACACAGGCATCAAAGGTGGAGAATGAGGAACTTGAAGAGGCAATCAGTGTGATGTGGTATCAAGGGCAGGCAGATTCTGGCTACACTGACTTAACAGGATTTCTTTCCTAAAACTGGGCAACTCAGCAGCCCAGGCAAGGACAGGACAGGGGTCAAGGCTGTCGCCTGGTGCAGTAAAGGGCTCAGAGGAGCCGGACTAAGGTTTAGTCAAGCAGCGTCTTTGCCACTGGATGTTGCTCCTCTGGGCCTGGAAGCAGGGCGAGGCAGGGCCACATGAGAGGGCAGGGCTGCCCCGATGGCCTCAGGCTCCAGCTCCGGCATTCAGTGAGTCAGTTTATCATGGTCCCAGGCAGCAGCAGGAACCACTCTCCCAGTCCCTGCACTTTGCTAAGGGAACTGAAATCCAAGGCTGCACGAACACCGACAGGGAAGTCTTAGCAGTGACCACAACGTGGACTTGGAAAGGGAAGTCTGACCGCCCAGAGATGCCAAGGGTGTTGCTCAACCCCACTCAGAGCCACCTGCTTTCTCGTGGCCAGGGCTCCTGCAGCTGAGACCCAGGGAGACAGGAGGAGCACCCGGCTACACAAGGCAGCTGCCCACGTCCCTGGAAGGTCTCTCCCTGTCCCCTCACTAGGCTATGATTCTTGCATCAGTGGCCCTGAACTGCTAAATGCACTGCTTGAGAAAATAAATGGTAGCTCGCAATACAGACCAATAAGAGCTGTTCACACGTTGGACCCTGAGCGAAAACTTCCAAAAAGATTATCTTTCCCCCCATGAAGTGCAGAACAATCAGATCTCAGATACTGGGCGTCGCACTCTCTCACCCCCTCCTACATGGGCTGCCAGCAGGTTTCGCTGCAAGGATCACAGCTTCATGATGATGTGGCCCCAACCCCTACCAGAGCCCAAATGCTTTGCCAACATTGGCACATGGTCTAGAAGTGTCCCCGTGTTTCCATGGTGGAGGGGGGTAGGGAGCTGGGAGAAGGGGAGAAGTGGGAGGGTGTGTGTAAGGGACTGCAGAGCTTGACCCCAGGGAACTCGAGGCATTCCATACAGGGAGGCACCTTTCCCTTTTCAGATGCCACCAAGACCTGAGACGTGCTCAGTCTTAGCTACTACCGTAGACACCCCAAGTATTAATTGCTCAAAACCTGAATGTTCAGAATATTGACATGGTCTGACCATTTGCAACTTCAGGTGATGTTTTATGTGCTTAGTCATTTATTTATTATAGTGTTGTTTAGTATCAATTTATTATGGAGAACTTCTGTCACTCCCTCACCTAATTTCTCACTACTATTTTAGATCACGAGACCAACAGTCACACATGGCCCAGAGAACATGGTTTTCTCTGCCTTTACCTACCAGAAAGGGAACATGCTCCCCTCCTGGGCGGCTGGGTCCTCCAGGGCGCATGGGTATTGGAGGCCCCAGGCTCTGTCCTGGGTCCATTGTTGCTCTCTGGGTCCCTGCCATCTTGTCCTTGAAGCTGTAGGTTACAGCACTCAGGGCACAGGCTGCTCCATCATTCCTAACCATGCATGGACATCACTGCTGAAGCCTGCTCATGTCTGCTGGTTGTGACCCCAGACACTGCTGTTTACCAAGCAGCCGCCTCTCCAGATGGTTCCATGGAGAGAAACAAAACATTTGCCCACGGCCACCACCCAAACAGCTGGAGCAGCTGTCCAGCCTATCCTAACCTTACACTCCTTATCACACCACAGTGGATGTGGCTCTGGCTCCTGGGAGTGTCCTACACTGGTATCTATTCTACCAGGATTAGAGATGTTGCTATATCCAAACAGATGACCCTCCCTACAGCATGTGCCAGCGTCCTTGCAAATCATGATGACAGGAAGATTCATCACAAACAGCAGCATGTGTTAGCATGCCAGACACCCCTCCCAGCACACTCACCCCCACCCTATGCTCCAGCTATTTGGGTGACCTGCACCTCCTTCTTAATGACAAAAGACAAGAGGACTCTTTGCATTTCAGCTTGCCCTCTGCACAACATTCCCTCCTAAGGCTAGAACGCCAGTGGCCCAGGGAATGTGAGGCCACAACAGAGAACCAACTCCCACCCTTGGGAGGTGACATTTCTGCTCAGAAGCATCTGGCCAGGGGCCGCCCTCTCTTTCCCTGCTCTGTGGATCTCGATCTCTCTCCTCTCTAACTAGGAGAGCATCACGTGCAGCCTGTGTGAAGCCCTCCTCTCCCTCTGGGGGCAGCAAACGCCATCCCTGGACACCTGGTGTAACCAGGGTGCTCCCGACTCAAGTGAGGTTAGATGGTCTCCAGGCCTCGGACCAGAGGGTCGCCTCTCCTAACTCTGAACATGAACACTCATCAGTAACATGGCTCCCACCTGCAGGATTCCCACGGTTCCAGCCACGCTCATCTCCACGATCACAGCAGGGCTGGGCTCGCACTGCCCGGCCAGCGCTCCCACCACTCCCCGGGGAGTCCTTCTGGCTGCCCTTCAAGCCGGTGTTTCTGGCAAAGCCTGCCGCCTTCAGCCTTCATCACAGGGCACTGCCACCGGGTCACCTCCATGCGGGGTTGAGGGAACAAAGGAGCCAGCTCTCTGATCAGAACACCCGTCCACCCTCTCCACTCCCGGGACCATATTCAAACCCAAGGCTGCACCACCCTGAGCTGGGGGCTTTGTTAGCCCACAGGGTGTCCAGCTGACCAGGTGCTCTCAGTCTGGGGAGAAAGGACCAGCAAACATGTTCATGAAACCACCAGGGGACGCACAAAAGCCACGCTGAGCAACGGAGGCCAGACCCACCTATGCTCACACTGCATATTCCACTCATGGAAGTCCAGGGACAGGCAAAAAACGAGTCTACAGGGCAGGATGGGTGGGTTGCCAGGGTCAGGATGGGCATGAGGGTCAACTGCAGGGACAGGAAGACATTGTCTGGGACAGTGGAAGTGTTCTAGATCTTGGCAGAGTGGTAACACTGGTTATGCATTTACTAAAAATCCTCAGTCTGGACACATAACATGAGACATTTTATTGTATGTAAATTATACCTAATACAAGGTGATTTTTTAAAAAATACAGGCGAGTTTCCCAAGCAGTGCACAGAGAACCAGTGTTGGAGACTAAGACCCTCCACATTCCAACCACTTGTCCTGACTTGTCCAACGCTTGGAAAATAGCCTAAGATGAAAATAGCACCCAGCCCTCCAGCTATAGTTCTGAGAAGAATGCATTCCATGACGTGCTTGCTCCAGGGCATGCTACCTGCAATTGTTCCCAACCCCCTGCCAGGTTGGGATTGAGTGATCCATCACAAACAGCTTTCGGTGCCATTGAGATGCTGATTGGGGCGAATTAGCCCACACCCAAGCCTCATCATCCCCCCACTCTATTTTTCTGTTTCTACTTCCTTGTTTTCTGTATATAAAACCTACTAAAAATCCAAGTAAAGTAGACCTTGACAACCATTTTCTTGGTCTCGTTTCTTTCTCTCGCCCATCTCTTTCAGGCACGGTCCCCCTCGCCCCCGCGAGTAACAGAAGGTCCCGCGGGCCGGGACAAGTGGCGCCCAACGTGGGGCTCGAGGTACCTTTGTCGGGTGACGCCGCGGAGTGCTCTTCGGCCGAAGGAAACCCTACAGAGACCCTCGTTCTGCCACTCACAGAGTCCACGGTCTGGTGAGTAAATTTTTACATTGTCACCCCATCGAGATGGGCCATTCATTGTCTAAAGAGGCCATTTTTATCAAGGATCTTAAGGCCTCACTCAGAGAGAGAGGAATTAGAGTTAAGAAAAAAGACTTAGTAAAGTTTTTTGTGTTCATTGATCGTGCTTGTCCTTGGTTTATTATTGGTGGACCTGAGATTCACCCACACAAATGGCAAAAAGTAGGTAGAGATTTAAACGATTTACTTCTAAATCAGGGCCCAGATGCCGTCCCTGTATCTGTTTTTTCGTACTGGGGACTAATCAGAGATATTGTTGAAGGGGCAGATTCAGACCCCAATAAAAAGCAGCTGCTCTCAGTAGCAGAATTCTGCCTCTGACCCGTGTCGCGGTCCGCTTCGAGAACGTCTTTAAAGACAGCCGAAGGGCCGGTTTCTCCTAATAATTTTAAGAGACCAACATGTCCTTCCCCTTGCCCCTCAGTTTGTATTAATATGCCCCCTCAGGACTCCTCAGTTGAGCTCCAAACATCTAGAGAGGAGCCCCTGATTAGTAGGCCAGACACCAAGACCCTCTATCCTCCCTTACCCGAGGGTACAGCCCCTCATGCATTTAATTACCCGGTGTTCAAAAAACAACCCCTCCGAGAGTCCCTCGACCCCGCAGAAGAGGCAACCCTCAGAGAGGAAGCGGCCCGATATCACAATCCCGAATGGCCTCCTCCTTACGCGCCCCAAATTTGCACACCTTCGTTAATGCCTCCCCTTACAATGCCCTTACTTTTGCGTACCAAAGAAGACTTAAGTCAAAGGGTTACGCAATTAAAGGATGTTTTACAACTTCAGAAAGAGTTTGCCCAGCTTTCCAAAGACTTGTCCTCCCTCCAAGATACGCTTAAAGATTCAGTTTTCATTAGCCACCCACGTCATGAGACTGCCCAGTCTCACGTCACCTTACATAAGAAATCCTTAAAATCCTCCCATAAAGCCCTAGCATTCCCGGTAGTTACCAGATCTAATAGGCGAGGAGACCTTACCGCCCCTTCTTCGAGCCAGTCCCCGCCCCAAGATTCAGATAATGAGGATACGGAAGGGAGAGAAAGGGAAAGTGATAGTGATGACCCCCCGGAGGAGGCAGTCCCGGGGCCCACTGCAGAGCCTACTGGGCAGTCCCGGGGCCCACTGCAGAGCCTACTGAGTTCCGCAGACTAAAACTTAAGACTTTAAAAGAATTAAATTCTGCTGTTAGGGCGTATGGGCCCAATGCACCCTTTACCTACTCCCTCCTAGAGGCAGCCTCAGGAGGCGGCTACCTGCTCCCGGGAGAATGGACCAGGCTGGTTCAGGCAGTCCTTTCACGCGGACAGTTCCTCTCGTGGAAAGCCGATTTTCTCGACCGCTGTCAAACTACGGCTACTAATAATTTAAAAAACCCCAATTCTGCCTCTTGGACCCTTGAAAAACTTAGCGGACAAGGGAAGTTTGCCACTGAACAGCGCCAAAGGGGACTCCCTATTGGGCTTTTGTCTCAGACCGCCGCAGCCGCTTTCGGCGCCTGGCGAGCACTTCCCTCTACGGGATCTGTTCTCACTCCCCTGACAAAAATCACCCAGGGAGCTCAAGAGGGCTTTAGTGAATTTGTAGGTAGGCTTTTAGAATCTGCTGAGAGGACCCTCGGACAGGAGGATGGCAATAATAAACTTATTAAACAATTGGCCTATGAAAATGCTAACAGCGCTTGCAGGGCCATCCTCAGGGGCAAACTCAAAAATAAAGACCTTAATGACATGATTAGGATGTGTAATGATGCTGACCCCTTCGCCCATAAGGTGTCGCAGGCCGTGCAGCTTGCGGTTGGGGCCGCCATCCAAGGCACTGCGGCACAGAGAGGCTGTTTTAAGTGCGGTCAGCCAGGGCACTTTGTGAGACAGTGTCCCTTAGCCACCTCCTCTGCTGCCCCTAACCTCAGTGGACCACCAGGCAGGCCAACTCGGCCCCCCTCCATCTGTCCTCGCTGCAAGAGGGGATACCATTGGGCTAGTGAGTGCCGTTCTAAGACTGATGCCCTTGAAAATCCCTTGCCACCCCTTTCAGGAAACGGCCTGAGGGGCCAGCCCCGGGCCCCTCGCCCTATTCAATTTCAGTCGGCCTCAGGGAACAGCCGACAAGAGGATCCCCACCCCTAGACTCCTCCGAGCGACCACAGGGAGCGCAGGAGTGGACTTGTGTGCCTCCTCCGACACAATATTAAAACCTGAAGATGGTGTTCAAATTTTGCCTACTGGCTCATTTGGACCCCCACCGGCTAATATGTTCTTTTTTGTTCTGGGCCGAGCCTCCTCCACTCTTGCAGGGCTCATAGTACACCCCTCCATAGTAGATAGTGACTTTACCGGGGAGATTAACATCTTAGCCAGCGCGCTTACCGGCCCTGTGTGTGTCTCTAAGGGACAGCGTTTAGCTCAGGCGTTGCCCTTGCCCCTTAATACATCCTTCCCAGCCATCGCCTCTAACCGAGGTGCTTCCTGCCCTGGCTCTTCTGATCTTTATTGGGTCCAAGCTATCACCAAAAAACGACCCACCCTGCGGTTAAAGTTAGATGCTAAACTTTTTGAAGGCCTTCTTGATTCTGGCGCCAATTCCACAGTTATTGCCCAGGACGCCTGGCCCCAATCATGGCCACTGCAGCCTTCCCTTACGCACTTACAAGGTATAGGACAGTCTAATAATACTCTCCAGAGCTCAAAAATTTTAACATGGGAAGACCCTGAGGGAAACAAAGGCACCACCCAACCCTTTGTAGTCCCAAACCTGCCTGTTAACTTATGGGGGCGTGATATCCTTGCACAAATGAATGTCATCATGTGCAGCCCCAATGAAGTTGTAGCCAGCCAAATGCTTAAACAGGGATTCCTCCCAGGACAGGGCTTAGGCAAGGAGGGTCAGGGACTAAGAGCACCCCTGACCACCCCCCCTAAGTCAGACAGATCAGGACTAGGGTTCAAAGAACATTTTTGTAAGGGCCATTGATCCCCCTGCACTTCAGGCAGATAAAATCACTTGGAAAAGTGACTCACCTGTCTGGATCGATCAGTGGCCCCTCCCATCTAACAAGCTAGCCGCAGCTACAGCGTTGGTGCAGGAACAATTAGCTGCCGGACACATAGAGCCCTCTACTTCACCATGGAACACCCCCATTTTTGTCATTCAAAAAAGGACTGGCAAGTGGCGGCTGCTACAAGACTTGCGGGCTGTTAATCAAACTATGGTTCCCATGGGGGCACTCTAGCCTGGTTTGCCTTCGCCCGTAGCTATCCCCAGAGGCTACTATAAGATAGTCATTGACTTAAAAGACTGCTTTTTCTCCATACCATTGCACCCAGATGACTGTAAGCGCTTTGCCTTCAGTCTTCCGGTAGTAAATTGTATAGGACCCTCCCCGCGTTTCCAGTGGCGAGTATTGCCTCAAGGCATGGCCAACAGCCCTACCCTTTGCCAAAAATATGTAGCTCAGACAATTGATTCTTTTAGAATTCAACATCCTCAAATATATATAATTCATTATATGGATGACATTCTTTTTGCCGGAGCCGACGAGGCAACCTTACATCAAGTTACTATGCAGGTTGTCTCGGCCTTACAAGCTTGAGGCCTCCGCCTGTCCCCTGAAAAGATTCAGGTCTGCCCCCCTCACCTGTTCCTAGGTTTTGAATTATTCCCCAATAAGGTCCTCTCCCAAAAAGTACAGATCAGGAAAGACTCTCTTCAATGCCTTAATGATTTTCAGCGTCTTCTAGGCGACATTAATTGGCTTCACCCATATTTAAAACTCACCACAGGACAGTTAAAACCCCTATTTGACATCCTGCTGGGAGATACTGACCCAACCTCTCCCCGCTCCCTAACTAAAGAAGGGCAGCAAGCGCTTAATTTGGTCGAGCAGGCCATAAATGCCCAGGCCATTGGCTACTTCTCCCCCGACTCCCCCTTGTACTTCATTGTCCTCCCCACCCCCTTTTCGCCCACAGGACTCTTTTGGCAGGGCAAGCCTCTTTTTTGGGTTCACCTATCGGCTTCCTCCCCTAAAGTCCTTCCCACCTACCCTTACTTAGTAGCTAAAATTATTCGATTGGGGCGAGAAAACTCCCTTAAGCTCTTTGGAAAGGATCCAGATATCATAATACTCCCTTATAATGCTTCTCAAATTCAGTGGCTAATACAAAATGATGATGACTGGGCGGTTAACTGTACGTCTTTCCAGGGCAAACTAGATAATCATTACCCCCCTGATAAATTAATTCAGTTCCTCTATCGGACACCTGTAATATTTCCCAAGAAAACAAGAGTCTCCCCCATTCCAGGAGCCGTCTTAGTCTTTACCGATGGATCCTCCTCAGGCACCGCGGCCTATAGCATTAATGGCCAGGTCCGCAGTTTTCCCACCAGATTCTCCTCTGCTCAACTCGTTGAGTTAGCAGCCTTAGTCCCAGTCTTCAAATACGTAGATCAGTCACCATTTAACTTGTATACTGATAGTTCTTATGTTGCTCATGCTGTCGCCACTTTAGAAACTGTGCCTCATATTCGGCCCTCCAACAATACCACTCAAATGTTCCAGCAACTACAAAGACTCATTCACTCCCGTTCTGCGCCCTTTTTTATAGGCCATATTCGCGCCCACACTGGCCTTCCTGAGCCTCTAGTAGCTGGGAATAATCTTGTTGATCAGGCGACTCGCGTTGCAGGCGCTGTTCACAATATCACTGTTGATCCTGTCTGCGCTGCACGCCAGGCTCATGATTTACACCATCTCAACGCCCATACCCTCAGGCTTAAATTCTCCATTACTAGAGAACAGGCCAGAGAAATCATCCGCCAATGCAGGGCTTGTTTTACCCTTCTCTCTGAGCCACACCTAGGAGTCAACCCTCGCGGCCTGATCCCTGGGGAGCTCTGGCAGATGGATGTCACTCATTACCCCCCTTTCGGAAAGCTTAAATATGTACATGTCTCTATAGATACTTGCAGTGGATTTATCTTTGCTTCCCTACAAACAGGCGAAGCCACCCGCCATGTTATCAGCCATGTTATAGCCTGTCTCACTTCCCTCCCTCAGCCTAAAGTTATTAAGACTGACAATGGCCCGGGATATGTCAGCTCCAATTTCAAAAGTTTTTGTGCTCAGTTAGGCATTAAGCATGTTACAGGCATTCCTTACAACCCTCAGGGCCAAGGTATTGTAGAGAGAGCTCATCAGACGTTAAAAAATACGCTCTCCAAACTACAATCGGGAGGAGGAATTTTGTACCCTTTGACAGGTAATTCCAAAACCCTGCTTAATCATGCCCTGTTCATTTTAAATTTTCTCACCTTTGACACTGCCGGCAAAACAGCTGCCGACCGCCTTTGGCACCCATCCACCACAGATACTTATGCACAGGCCTTATGGAAGGAGCCGCTTACAGGCAAATGGCTGGGGCCTGACCCTGTCCTCATATGGGGAAAAGGACATGCCTGCATCTACGATACCCAGGCAGGAAATGCCAGATGGCTACCAGAGAGAGCGATTAAGTTATATAACCCACCCAGGGAATCCCCTGAGAAGAATTCTTAATTCTGTTCTCTTCCAGAAATACAATGACTCCCCGAGAGAAGACGCTGGTCCTCCTGTGCCTAGTTCTGGCCACGGTCAAGAACACCGCCGCAGCCAACATCCACCAGGTCTACAACTATACATGGCAAATAATTAATGAGGCAGGAGACGTTGCCAATTCCTCCTCGCACCTCTCCGCCACTACACCATGGGATCCATTAGAAATTGACCTATGCGTATTAGCTCTTGGGGCTAGAGATCCTGCGTGGGGCCTTCCCGCACTTTTCGCCCCTCAGCCAGCTCCTCCAATAGCTGACTCCTCCCCCGGCCTTTGTTCCTCGGGAGCCGGACGCTCCGCAACAAGGTATATAGACTTTTATGTTTGCCCAGGGGCCCATCGGCCTTGCACCAACAACTATCAATGTGGTTACGCCCCTGACTTCTTTTGTGCTTCCTGGGGCTGTGAGACCACCAGTGATGCCTACTGGAATCCCTCCTCTTCCTGGGATTATATTACCGTCAAAAAGCAGTTTCCCCGTCAAGCTCCTTCGTCCCCTTACGCCCCACAACACCCCACTGACCCTCAGTGTAAAAACCAATGGTGCAACCCCCTGTTAATTTCATTCACCGAAGCTGGAAAAAAGGCTTCTTGGGATCAGTCCAGGGGATTTTAGTGGGGACTTAGACTTCACACATCTGGAAAAGACATTGGTCTCACATTTAAAATCAAGTTAATTAAAAGCCTCCCCAGAGGTCCTGCAGTCGCAATAGGCCCTAATAACAACCTTCACCCACCTCGACCTCACGGTCCCTCCAGGGACCTACCCTCCTCCCCAACTGTGTCCCCTCCTCTGTTCAGCACCTCCCTATACCAACCTACCCTGCCCGAGGGGCCCCCCTTCCTCGGCAGAACTAATTCTCTCCTTAGTCAACGCCTCTATCAGGACCATCCGAGAGGCCAACAATCCAGAATATCAGGAATGTTGGGTATGCTACTCCCCCGGCCTCCCTTCTATGAAGGCGTCGCTACTTTTGGTGAGCCATTATTTACTAATGACACCAGCAGACTCAGATGGGGTCTAGAGACCCATGATGGCCTGATGCTCAGCCAAGTCACAGGCCTAGGTCTTTGCCTTCTTAGCCCAAGAATGCTCCCTCCCGCACCCTTAGAAAAAATATGTAATCAGTCAATTACTGTCAACTCCACTTTTCAGTATATTCAGGCATCTAACACCTCTTATTCTGCTTGTTCCTCTGGCCTTACCCCGTATGTAGTCTCTGCAACATTTCTTGAGCATAGAGAGTATTGTGTATTAGTCATGCTCTTTCCCAGACTCACTGTACATCCTGCTAATGAGTTACTTCAGTTTTGGGAGTGCGGCACCACAATGCCCCGGGTAAAGAGAGAACCCATCACGGCCATAACACTCGCAGTTGTTCTAGGCCTTGGTGCCACAGGGGCTGGAACAGGCATAGCCTCTCTAGTCACCTCCAACCAGCAGTACCTGCAGCTCTCTGCTGCCATCGATAATAATCTCCGAGAGCTACAGCGGGGCCTAAAATATCTCAAAGAGTCCCTCGCTTCACTCTCTGAGGTAGTGTTACAAAATAGAAGAGGCTTAGATTTAGTGTTCCTCCAAGAGGGAGGTTTGTGCGCAGCACTCAAAGAAGAATGCTGCTTCTACGCAGACAAAACAGGCCTGGTAGAAGATAGCATTGAGAGAGTTAGACAAAGCCTTGAAAATAGAAAGAAACAGAGGGAACAAAGTGAGGCATGGTATCAAAATTGGTTTTCCACATCCCCCTGGCTATCCACATTGCTTCCCAGTGTCTTAGGGCCGTTTGTAGGTTTTTTGTTGCTTCTCACTTTTGGGCCTTGGGCATTCAAAAAACTAACCAACTTTGTCGAGTCGCAGGTAGACGCAGCCACACAAAATCGGTCTCCGTGTTTTCCCAATGGCTAGAACTAAGAGGCTTCAGAGAAGACCTCCATGAAGAGTCTCCCAACACACCCACTGAAGGTCTAAATTTCTCAGACCTTGCCGCAGACATGGAACGCAGTTGGTTCCAAAAGCTGTGGAGACGCCCATGACGGGATTATCGCGATGCTGCGTACCAGGTGCACACCCCGCCAGCAGTGAGGTGACTCCATGACAGGAATATTGTAGGTCCATGCCCGGGGGCACACTTCATAATCAGGAGTGCCGGAGCTAGATGCCACCTACATAGCCTAAGACAGAGGCCTCACCGACATTTCGATTGCCCGATCTTATATTTGGGGCGCTGGTCGCGGAAGCCCATCGCGTAGCCTAAGACAGGCCCTCCACCAACCTGTGTAAATCTCCCTCATATTAATAAAGATAGGGGGAGATGTTGGAGACTAAGACCCTCCACATTCCAACCACTTGTCCTGACTTGTCCTACCCACGGAAAATAGCCTAAAATGAAAATAGCACCCAGCCCTCCAGCTATAGTTCCGAGAAGAATGCATTCCATGACGTGCTTGCTCCGGGGCATGCTACCTGCAATTGTTCCCGACCCCCTGCCAGGTTGGGATTGAGTGATCCATCACAAACAGCTTTCGGTGCCATTGAGATGCTGATTGGGGCGAATTAGCCCACACCCAAGCCTCATCATCCCCCCACTCTATTTTTCTGTTTCTACTTTCTTGTTTTCTGTATATAAAACCTACTAAAAATCCAAGTAAAGTAGACCTTGACAACCATTTTCTTGGTCTCGTTTCTTTCTCTCGCCCATCTCTTTCAGGCACGGTCCCCCCTCGCCCCCGCGAGTAACAGAAGGTCCCGCGGGCCGGGACAGACCAGGTCTAGCAGCCCAGCACCCAGAGAGGAGAAGTGAGAGCGGCCCGTGTGCTCATCCCTGGGCCTGTGGGCTCCCTTCACTGCCCCCCCCCACTGCATGGTGAGAGTCTCCTTACACCCTTCCAGCCCAGGCCCCACTCGCAATGTACCGTGAGGTTCCAAGACACACACACCCTTCCAGGAGAGGTACACCCAGCCGCACCTCAGGGCCTTTGCACTGGCTGTGCCCTCTGCCTAGAGCTCTGATTTCCTGGTCCAGGTAGGACTTTTGTCCTTCCAGGTCTTCCCTCCCTGCACCATCTCTCTCCCCTCCTCCTTCTATTTACTCCCAACAGAGCTTCTATAACTCCCTGATCTTAATTATTAATCACTGTCCCCCATCCCCCGCATACCCTAAAGCTGGGCTATGCAATACCCCAGCCACCAGCCACATGTGGCTGTGGGGTGCTTGAAATGGGGCCAGTCCAAATTGGCACATGCTCTAAGTGCAAAAAATATACACAAAATTCCGAGCACATAGTGCAAACACCCAGAAGAATGTAAATTGTCTTGTTAACAATTGTCCTTATATGTTGGAACAATATTTTGGATGTATTAGGCAAAATAAAAACATGATCAAAGTGATTTTAGCCTGTTTTTTAATGTGGGAACTGGAAAACTGACAGTTGCACATGGGTATGCGTCACTTCTCTACTGGTTAGCCACTCTGCAGGGTCAAGTCCATGGCTTATCAACCCAGGCTCCATCTGCAGGCTCTAGATGGCCCGGATTGGTCCCAAGTGGTGAAAGTTTTATTTACTGAATAATATTCAGTTGTGAAAGAAGAACCAGGCAACCTTTACCCAAATAAAGGTTAATTCCCTTAGGTTTGGCAAGGAATTTCCCCAGAACAGAGTGTGGACTGAGTTTTCCTGGAGCCTTTGAAATCACAGCCAGTTTTGAGGATTCCCACGCCTTGACCAAGGGCTAAGGGATGCTCCAGACCCCACCACCTCAAGACCTCAGGAGGCCAAGACCTTTTTTTTCCCCCTTTTCTGAGGAAACAGAACTTGGAGGGCCCATGTTTTTAGGGCCTGGAGAGCCCTGAAATCTCTCTAACCAGAGTGACCCAACCCAAGCTTGGTGGGAGGGACAGGCCTGGGGACAGAGGAGGGGAGGAGCATGAGAAGGAGGGGTAGACAGAAGAGGAGGAAGGGAGTGGCAGGGCTGCTGGGGAGGGGCAGGCTGGGAGGAGGGGCAGGCTGGGAGGAGGGGCAGGCTGGGAGGAGGGGCAGGCTGGGAGGAGGGGCAGGCTGGGAGGAGGGGCAGGCTGGGAGGAGGGGCAGGCTGGGAGGAGGGGCAGGCTGGGAGGAGGGGCAGGCTGGGAGGAGGGGCAGGCTGGGAGGAGGGGCAGGCTGGGAGGAGGGGCAGGCTGGGAGGAGGGGCAGGCTGGGAGGAGGGGCAGGCTGGGAGGGCGAAAGGGAAGCAGGGGCAGGCGCGGGAGGGGGAGGAGGGCGTGGGGAGAGGAGCTGCAGCGCGCAGGGTCCGAAGTGGCGCAGCAAAAAGGGCCAGAGCCGCTTGGCTGGCTGGCGGGCGGGCGGGGCGAGCAGCAGGGGGGAGGCGGCCCGGAAGAGGCGGGCCGGGGCGGGGCGGCCCAGCAGGATAAAGTTGCCGCCGCCCTGCAGGCGGGGCTCGGACCTCGGATCGCGCCCACTTGTTTTGCAGCAGCTCGGTCCCAGAGATCCGCGTCCGAACCCACCATGGCCGGCTCCTCGCGCGCCCTGCTGCTCCTGCTGGCCGCGCTGGCCGTGGCCCTGGCCGTGAGCGCCGCGGCCGGCGCCAGCTCGGGCCGGCGGTCGCCCCTGGTGGGCGGCCTCATGGACGCCAACGTCAACGAGGAGGACGTGCAGCGTGCGCTGGACTTCGCCGTCAGCGAGTACAACAAAGCGAGCAACGACAGGTACCACAGCCGCGCCCTGCAGGTGGTGCGCGCCCGCAAGCAGGTGCGTGTGGCCGCCGCCCCGTGGGGAGTCGCAGGGGCAAACCCGTCCACGTCCCCATCCCGCCCGGCCCCTTGCGGGTCCTCGCCCTGGCGCCCCTCGCGGCCGCGCCCGAGCGCCTTGCCAGCCGTGTCCCGGGTCTCGCAGTCGTCCCGCAGCCCTTGGCGTGCGTGTCCCGGGATGCTGACTCCCGCCTGGCCGGGAGCCGGCCTTGCACGCCAAGCCTGCGCCTGGCGCCTCAGAGCTGCTTCCAGACGCCAGCTGGCTGGGCGCGCCGCAGCGCCAGGGTCAGGGTCGCGCTGTGTCTTGCTTAGCGCCCTACCCCCAGCCCGGGACACCCCAACCTGGGACGCGGGGGCCAGTGTGGGCTGCCAACTGAATACCCAGAGGAGGTGGGAAAACAGAACCCCCCACCTGGCTGCCCTCCAGACTCTGCCACTAAATTATTTTTTTAAGCAATTTTTTTCCTTTTAACTTTTTATTTTGACATAATTTCAGATTTAAAGCAGTTGCAAAAATAGTACAAAGCATAACTGTAGACTCTTCACGCAGGTCTCTCACGATATCACTTGGTCCTATTGGCTTCACCCACCCCACCCTCCACATGCCTGTGTAGACGGGTATGTGTATACACTGTGTATGCATTTATTTTTCTGAACCTTTTGAGAATAAGCACTTCAGTGCATATGTCCTAAAAACAAAGGCATCAGCTCACATAACCACAATTCAGTTTTGAAAATCAGGAATCAATACTGATATATTCAGTTATCTCATGAACAGACCTGTTCAGATTTCCCTAGCTGTCCCACTGATGGCCTTTATACCTGAGGACACTCTTGGGCCATGCATTGCCGCCTCTGTCTCGTCTCCTCAGCCTTGTCTAACCTGCAGCAGCCTCTCAGTATGTGTCATTGGCATTTCCCTGCCATCCAGCCACTTGTGATATAGAGACGGTTGCGGAACCTGCCGCCCCCTCAAGATTCAGGCCATAATGTGCGCACAGAGGAGGCATGTCCTCCTCCCTGAGTGCCTCAGCAGGTGCCCCCCGGGGAGCCTGGCCTCCTAGTCCTGAAGTTACACGCTTCCCTCCAAAAGTCACAGCGTTGGGAGCAGCCCCCAGGGTGAGCGTCCTTCACCCTGAGCCCCCAGAGCACCACCCACAGCCACAGGCAGCCGAGCACCTGCTGGGGTGCAGAGGGCCATGCCCCAACCCTGCCTCTGCCAGCGCAGCCTGGCGCAGCTAGACTCTGGCAGAGGGAGAGGGCAGTGGGCGTGGAGAAGGGGTCGGGAGAGAGTGTCAGGGAGGGCAGCTAGGGCCAAGCTTGCCCGGA
Source organism: Microcebus murinus (assembly GCF_040939455.1). Classification (NCBI taxonomy): domain Eukaryota; kingdom Metazoa; phylum Chordata; class Mammalia; order Primates; family Cheirogaleidae; genus Microcebus; species Microcebus murinus. Next base: position 45,863,033 of record NC_134119.1, on the reverse strand, counting down.
GTGGCAGAGCAGCACGGCGTGATATGGGCATGCCAGAGTGTAGCGTTCTTCCCACCTGCTCCGGAAACTCATGAGAATCCAGACCAGCCTATTTCTCCTCCTGCAGCCCTCAGCTGGTGCTCTCGCCCTTGGACATGAGGTGTGCCCCCTGGGGCTGCAGCACTGCCCCCAGCCTACGCCACTGGAGGGTGCCCTGACTTGGAGTAGAGCACAGGGCGCCACAGATCACTGGTCCTGTGAGCCTATTTTCCAGATGGGAAAACTGATACTGGAGGAATCATGGGACTTGCTCATGGTTCTATGGGGCAAGGTCTAGAGCCCTGGTCCAGGGTCCTTCATCCCATGCTGTTCCACAGTTCTGACAAGTCAACTCTGAGGGAGGGCCTGTGCAGGCAAAGGGGTCAGTTCTATTCTGCAGTCACAAATGTAAGCTGTGCAGGTAGGTGTGTGACTCTCTTGAGAAATATTGCCACCAAAATCGCACTTAAAACAGAGACATTTGAGAACAGTCTCTTGTGGGCCCAACACATCCATGTTTGTGAAGCATCCCATTTCCTGCTGATAAACAAGGAATAACTAAATCTGGAGTAAATAAAAAATGGGATTTTATTGGGCTGTGTGCTAGTGGCTGGAAGTCAGCTGAAATTGAATCATCTGAAGACAGCCTTCCTAGAATAGATCGGGGCTCCCTGCCACCTGAGCAACAATTAGCAGGACATGATTAATCATCTGCTCAGGCACAGAGCCTTCTCCTGTGCTTAGACCTTGCCCTGTGCTCCTGGCACACGGCTGTGTTTATTTGCCCCACGCCGTCTATTTGTCGAGATGTGCCTGCCATTCCTGAATCCAGTTAAGGGGTTTTTAGTTTGTGGCTTTCATCTTTATTTTCTTCCCTCTCCTCCTACTTGGCTGCGTGAGACACCTTATTGGAGTTGCTCAGAGAAAACAAATTACAAGGGAGGACCTGGGGTACAGTGCCCCTGCCAGCCAGCAGGAGGAGGTGGCTTATGTGCCTCTCAGGTGACAGTGTGAATGCAGGCGTGAAGTCCCTGGGCACGGGCAGTAGCTCAGCAACAGTGTACTGCCTGTGTGCGTGTGAAGTTGACGGCAGCGCTGTAGGTGAATCCTGCTCTTGCACATGTGTAGGTCGTGGCTGGGATGAACTACTACTTCGATGTGAAGATGGGCCGGACCACGTGTACCAAGTCCCAGCCCAACTTGGACAACTGTCCCTTCCATGAGCAGCCACATCTGAAGAGGGTATGTGCCTGATGGGGGTCAGGGGCCAGTAATGCACTGCAGAGGGGGATGTGTGTGTTCCTGTGATCCCGCTCCTGTTCAGGAGGGTGTGTGTGTACACACGGAGGCGTGTGGGTGCATGAGTGTTTGCAAGCACAGAGTGTGTGGGGACATGCACGCATGTCCATGTGCACATGCTGGGGTGTGTGGGGGAGGTGCATGAGAGTGCGGGTGGGGGAGTGTGGGTGGGGGTTCGTGCATAGATGCCTGTGGGTGAGGGGTGCATGTGAGTTACATAGATGCATTCCTGTGTGCATATGGGGAAGATGGGAGGGTGTGTGCACATGGCTAATTTGAATTGCAAAGAGGGCCTTAGTTGGGAATGGGGTACTGAGAGCACACAGCAGGGTGCCCTGCCTGTTCTGGGGTGTTACCTGCAGTGCTGGAGGAATCAGCCTCAGAGCTGGGTGCTGGGGAGAGAGAAGGGCTTTGTTCAGTGCCAGCCTCGGCCACCTGCCCACACCCATGGCCACACTGAGCAGATTAGAGGGAATCAGAGGCCTATAAGTGGCCCAAGCCCTCCGAGGCTGCCCCTGCTCACCCAACACCAGCCACTCCAAGGACCCAGCTGCTTCTTGTGAGGTCTCTGCTCTGGGGAGAGCCACACTCCCGTTGTCACCCACTCCCCATGCTCCAGCTCTTTCAGGGAAGTTCTCCTCCCCGGCGTCTTCCCTCTGGGCCCTCTCAGTGCTGACCCAGGGGCTGGAGGTGGAGGGAGCTTGGGGACAGCAAGCTGCCTCCCCCCCACCTGCACCCTGTGGTCTCCAGTGGCCTTGCACAGGCTGCTCCTTCCAGGGCTGTGTTGGGGTGGGGGACACAGGGACAGCTGGTGCTCTTGGAGCCCTGGGAGGGCCATGGAGCAGTCACTGCACAGTCGGGCTGGGTGTCTTGGGACTCGGCGGGGGTCGGTGGGGGCCCAGTGTCTCAGCCCCAAGCTTCCTCGCCCCCACCCTGGCATCGCATGGCTGGGGATCAACCCTGTAACTGTCACCTGCACTGATTGTCCCTCTCTCTTCCCTTTCACAGGAAGAGCTCTGCTCTTTCCAGATCTACAGTGTGCCCTGGTTGGGCAAAATAAGTGTGGTGAAATCCAGCTGTGAGAATGCCTAAGGGTCTGAGCCAGGCTGGGCTGCACTGATTGCCTCTTCCCTACACCTCGCACTGCCTTAGAGTGTTCTCTAGCCTGGGGTGGAGGCCCCACCCTGCTGCCGGTCTCCACTGTGCACCAGCACCCGGAGGCAAGTAGAGAAGGCTTGGGGCCTTTGTTCAACAGCCAAGTGGTTCTTCTTTTTCCTTTCTCCTCATTGCTTCTCAAATTTACCAGTACCATGGTACACATGCTCTGCTCCCAACTCCTTAAATAAAAAAGTAGCATTGGCTCCTTCTTGGGTTGGTGGCTCTCTAGGGGATGTGCACACGAGAAGGGTTTCCACAGTCCCTTTGTAAAGAGCTCCTTGTCCTGCTGGTTCTAGATAGCAAATCAGTGCCTGAGAGCTGATAAGCCCATCAGGGGACTGAGTGGCTACTTTGGGGGTATCTGAGTCTCAGAGCAGACACAAGAACAGTGAGGGGCTGGAGCCCGGGTGCTCAGCTGCAGCAGCTCCTGGTGAAGGGGTCCGTGGAGCAGGGTGCCCGGGCTGCTTTCCATGGATGCTGGGCTGCTGCCCCCAGAGGATGTCAGACAGGGAGGAGGGGACCAGCCCTCAGGGGAGCTGGCCAGGCAGTAGGTCCCACTCATGTTTGCAGAGTTGATCAGACTCCAGGGACTGACATTCTCTCATCAAATTCCCTAGAGACTAATAAATAGTGATTTATGTCCACTGCTTTCCACAAATCCTTTGGCCCCTACATGGAAAGACTAAAAGCAAACCTGTGTATGTGTAACTGATTGGGGGAAACACCAACCAGAACCAAAGATGGGAAAAATGCTACAGAGTAAAGGCAGCACCTGCTCTGGTCCATCCTGGGAGGCCGTGCCCTGCACTGGGAGGTCATGCCCTGCACTGGGAGGTCGTGCCCTGCACTGGGAGGTCGTGCCCTAGGAGGGTGTTGCAGGTTCACACCCACCAGCCCTTTCTCTGGACTTGGATTTAAAGCAAGTTCTCACATCAAGCTTCACATTAAGGATGGGGAAGTTAAGACACAAATGGGACTGATAGTCTCTCTTCTTTTTCCAAGAAGGATATTTTAATGCATAAAGAACATCACCTAGGTGTCCACATCATTCCACGGAATAGTGGATGTTTCTCAGCCCTGAGCAGGAGGTGGCAGTCCTAAGGTGCATGCTAGTCCCACTGTCCTTCCATTAGCCCTTTCAGGGCAGAGGGGTGCAGCCCTCAGGGCTGGTGCTCTGGGGCAGGTTCCCAAATATCTTTTACATTCCGCTGCAGGGACCAAGCTGTCCTGGAGCCCTTGCCGGCGACACTGAAGGCCAAATGAGAAAGGGGAATCTGCCAAATGGCCCTGGGCCGGCGACCCCCAACATGTTGTACCGGCAAAGCCAGCCCTGGGAAGGCCGGGCAGGGAGAGGGGGAGCGTGTGCTTCACCCCGTCTCCATGCTGCATGCAGAGCCCCTGAACCCCAATTCATTAACAAAAGTCCTTGGGGTGAGAGAAGTGAAAGCCTGACTTGGGGAGATTGGAGTCTGGGTGTGACTGTCTGGGGTGCAAGGACTTCACTAAGGCTTCTGTTGGGAGGGCGGGCTGAGCAGCAGGTGCCCAGAAGTGGGGTCGGTGGGGAAGGCCTCCCAGCAGAGATGTGCTCATGGCTTTCTACCTAAATGAAAGATCTCGGTTTGACACAAACAGCTACCATCCAGACACCATGAACGGCTGATTTCTTGTAAACATGTCTTTTTTCTGACACTTAATACAATCCTCTCCCTTGGGAAAGTTGGCAGCGAGAGGGTCCCCCTGACTCCATGAGTGCCCCCTCCCTTTCACTCCCTCTGCCTGTGGCCCACAGTCCACAGGGAGGCATGTGGGTGCCACCCCGGGTTCCCGTCAGGAGCTGGCAGGGCTGTGAATGCCTTGACCCTGGGCTCCAGGTGAGGTCACAGCAACCAGTGTGTCCTGAAGAGGCAGCCCAGCCCCTGCAACTTTCATCTGCATAGTTTTACTTTTACCTTTATTTATTTTAAATGTTAAATATAAGTGTATGTTTTATATAAAATTTTCAACATAAATCGATAGAGCCCGGCTCTGAGTAAGCACTCCATCAATTTTAGATATTTCTTTATTAACCTGATCACACATTGTGATGGTTTTTTTTTTTTTTTTTTTTTTTTTTTTTTTTTTTTTTTTTTTTGAGACAGAGTCTCGCTTTGTTGCCCAGGCTAGAGTGAGTGCCGTGGCGTCAGCCTAGCTCACAGCAACCTCAAACTCCTGGGCTCGAGTGATCCTTCTGCCTCAGCCTCCCGGGTAGCTGGGACTACAGGCATGCGCCACCATGCCCGGCTAATTTTATATATATATATCAGTTGGCCAATTAATTTCTTTCTATTTATAGTAGAGACGGGGTCTCGCTCTTGCTCAGGCTGGTTTTGAACTCCTGACCTTGAGCAATCCGCCCGCCTCGGCCTCCCAAGAGCTAGGATTACAGGCGTGAGCCACAGCGCCCGGCCTGTGATGGTTTTAAAACATAGCCCGACATGCTTTGGCACTGGTGACATTGACATGTGGGGTCTCTGTCCCTGCCTCTTGGCCCTGGGTGGGCTTGTGATGGCATCCACTGACAACTGCAGAGGAAGGGGGGCAGTGGCTTCCAAGGCGAGGTCGGGAAAGGCCCCAGAGCTTTCCTGGACCCTGGAGGAAGCCAGGCTGTATGTAAAGATCTGACTCCCCCTAGACCGTCGGGCTGGAGGGCTGCCCAGAGGTGCTCTGGGTGCCCGCCCCGGCCAAGGCCCCTGCCAAGCCAGTGTCACCTGCCGGCCAGGTCTGTGGGCCTCATCGGATGTCCAGTACGATCTGAGTTCTCTGGCAACTGCAGCACCAGCTCTCGTCCCACTGCAACCACATCGGTACCCAAGAACTGCTCAGCCTGGAGTCCTGGCCCACAAAATTGTGAGCAAGATGCAACGTTTTTTGCTACATACACCACTAGGTGTGGTGTGTCGGGCATCTGTGTGTGTTTGTGTGACAGTGTGTGTATACTGAAGGAGAGAGGCCCAGGGCCATGGAGCTGGACCATGTGGGAACGAATTCCACCAGAAGTGTGACCTGGGCAAGCTCTCAGCTTCACTCATCTCTTCTGTACAATGGGGACAATAATCGTTTCTTCTTCATGGGAATTTTTTTTTTTTTTTTCCTGAAACAGAGTCTCACTTCGTTGCCCAGGCTAGAGTGAGTACCGTGGCGTCAGCCTAGCTCACAGCAACCTCAAACTCCTGGGCTCAAGCAATCCTGCCTCAGCCTCCCAAGTAGCTGGGCTACAGGCACGTGCCACCATGCCTGGCTAATTTTTTCTATATATATGTTAGTTGGCCAATTAATTTCTTTCTATTTATAGTAGAGACGGGGTATCGCTCTTGCTCAGGCTGGTTTCAAACTCCTGACCTCGAGCAATCCACCCGCCTCGGCCTCCCAGAGAGCTAGGATTACAGGCGTGAGCCACCGCGCCCGGCCTCCAGTCTAAATCTTAATAGAATTTATTTTTATCTAATGTCTTACAAGTCTAACTTTATTTATTCAAATGAGGGGCTTAGCCATTTATTTTTCTGTGAGCTTTCCAGAAACTGGTCAAAAAGCCATCTTGATCCTACAACAAATTCCCAAAGCTTCACAGGTCAGTTTCTGGATCTCAGTCCTAAGGATAGCTGGTTCCTCTTAAATTTTTTTCAGTTACTTCATTTTAAACATAATGTTTTTATATAGTTTAGGTAAGAACCATTGTCTTTATTCTTTCTTCCCCAGAATTTTATTTTCTAAACTTATTTATTCTCCCAAATGGAATTATTTTTTCAGGTTCAAAAAGTTGAAGTATTGTGTTTTGAACCAGAACTACACTTATATTTTAATTTGGGGGGGAAAAAAAACCTAACAACATTTAATATTTGAGCCTTTCATTTTGGAATACCATACATCTTGCAATGTGTTCATGCTTTTATCATTCCCTTCAGTAGAGTAAAATATCTTTCATGTTCCCTGTGAAGTTTACTTCTGGATATTTTTGTCAAGAATATTTCCCCATGGTACCTTTACCCAGCCATTCCTGGTAAGAAGAGTATTTACCTTGTCTGTCTGTTTGTTTGTTGTGTCTGTCTTGGTGACTGATTATTTATAGACCCTCAGAGGTCTGGGACTTTTTGCCCACTGCTGCTGTCAGATGCAGAGGCAGCTGGCTTATGATTATTAGCAGGAGTGACCTTAGATTAGACCATGAGTCTCATTAAAAGGCTGTTGAAAGCGAAAATCACCAACCCCATCCCAAACCTGCAGGTCCAAGCTAGAGAGATGCAGCAACCAGAGGAAGAGTTCAATTGCCCATTCCTTTTTGTTGTACTCTGCTGTGCTATCTGAATTCACTGGTCAAGTGCACACAAAACTGGGAAGCCATGAGCAAAATGGTGGTTAAAATAAGGGGCAGACTTTCCTTAATTACCCATGTGTTCTCTCTCACCCTTGGCATTGGGATTCCAAGTGAGTCGCTTCAAAATCACATCACCTGAGGCTCACATGGCCAAGTCAGATGTACTCAGGGGACACTCTGACATGAGTCAGGGCCCCTAGCTCCCTTGGGACCAGGTAAGGTTTATAAATGACCCTAGTCTTGAACTTGGTGGCACATTGCAATCCCACACTCTCACTCTAAGAAACTGATTTTATTGTTCTGGGATGAGACCTGGACATTAGATTTTTAAATATCCCCTAATTGCTTCCCCCAAGAAACTGCTGGACCACAATCCAGTTATATCAAAGTCCAATCAGCCTAAAACACCTGCAAATTGCAGCAGGCAAAGATATTCTCATGGTCACACCTGTCTGTGTACATACTTGCTATGCTAGGTGTCTCCCCAACTGTACAGCCTGGGCCCCTCAATTTCCAGTAAATAAAACACAACTAAGCAAAAGCAAATGGAATATTCCTTCAATCAAAGCTTTGGTTGGGTCAATGACCTTTAGTAGAGATTTCAGGAAACTCAGCAGCTTTCTGTAGAGTAGTAACCCCCACATCTTCAAACCCAGCACTGGGTGTTCTGCCCTTGGAATGTCCTTGACTTCACTCCCAGAGGTAGCTGCCACTTGACCTCCACGGGCCTGTAGTCTCACTCCTTGCTCTTCCCCTGAGCAGTTCTCATTTGTCCACACCCTCCTTTCCCTCTGAGTCTTTCAGCAAGTCCAAAGGTCCCTTTGTGGGTAGAACAATTCGGCTCTTTCTAGACTTTTCCACACCCATCAAGGTGCTCAGAAACCAAAGGGCTTCCTAGTAAACAGGATCCACCCTCTTGGTAAGGGAGCTTTGCTTACAAATAGCAATATTTATTCACTTTTTTTTTTTTTGAGACAGTCTCACTCTGTTGCCCGGGCTAGAGTACCGTGGCATCAGCCCAGCTCACAGCAACCTCAAAGGCCTGGGCTCAAGCGATCCTTCTGCTTCAGCCTCCCAAGTAGCTGGGACTACACAGGCATGCGCCACCATGCCCGGCTAATTTTTCTATATATTTTTAGTTGGCCAATTAATTTGTTTCTATTTTTTTTTATTAGAAATGGGGTCTCACTCTTGCTCAGGCTGGTTTCAAACTCCTGACCTTGGGCAATCCTCCCACCTCGGCCTCTCAGAGTGCTAGGATTACAGGCGTGAGCCACTGTACCCGGCCTATTTATTCACTTTTTAAAAACCCAAATCCAGGCTCCTGATGAACAGACTAAGGAAAATCCAGTCTTTCCTGAATGGCTACCAGCCAGGAGATGGTGCTGAGGACTTTTACACCCCCACACCCCCACCCCCACCCCCCAGCTCTGAGCATCCTCTGACTGGTCACGCCGTATGCATGGGCACACCATTGCCAAACACTTCCCTGAGGCTGGCGGCTGACTCACAGGTCAGTGAGAGCCCCACCTGCTCATGACAATAACCTGTTTCCACATGGGGATCCACCCCACTTCCCCTCACTCCACCTATTTCCAGGGAAGCTGGTTCTGCCCTTTGGACCACAGCTTTGGGCACGTGACCTTGCCTAAGCCATCTCCTTTCCCCCAGGCCTTAGCGATTGGCTTAAGGATGGCATGTGACCCAAGTCTGGCTGCTCAGGGCCCATAAGCCCTAGTGGTGGGACTTTGTTTGACTATTTGAAAGGCAGAGAGCTGTCTTCCTTGCTGGGTGTGAAGATGAGAAAGACATGAGGTCTGGGGCCCACTTGAAGCCTGTTTGAGAACGAAGCCAAATCATGGGAGAGCATCAGACATGAATTAAAAGAGAGCAAGGAGGAGCAGGCAGGTTACAAACATTTGAGTCCCTGCACCAAGCTGAGCCTGAAGTCAGCCCTTTCTCTGGACTTCTTAGTTATGCAAATCAACTACCCCCTCCCAGGCCAGCCCAGTCGGGTTTTCCAGCACTGTGCTCTTACCACCCTCACTGACACAGGGGGAAGGGGGAAGACAGAACCTGCCATGCAGTTCTCAGACCCATAGTCCCAGGACATTTCTTGACTGTTTCAAATAACACCCCAGGGACCACCTTGCAGAAAGTGGAGGAACCTGCCCTCTGGACCTTAGAGGTACCAGGTCATTCTTAAAAATGCAGGCATGACACGTATAACTGTGGCTGAAAAACAGAGGCCCACCCTGCCTCTGAGATTCTGGGTTCATGGAGATTAGCTGTAATTTTCCTTTTTTGTGATGTAGTTGGGCTTATCCTTTAAGACCTGATCACCTGGGGACTGAAGTCAGTGGTCCCTCTGGACATGCTTTCCCCACCTCCATGAGGCCCTTCCCCCAACACCAACAATGTTTCCTGGAGGACCCCAGACCTCTCATAAATGGCATTGATTGGACTCAGGAAATGCTTAAATAGGCCAGAATAACTCACTAATTAAATTCATCTCATCAAAAAAGTGAAAGAACAATCCTCAAAATAGGAGAAAATATTTGCAAATTATATATCTGACATTGAAGTTGTATCCAGAATATATAAAGAACTCTTAAAACCCAATAAGAACACCTGCAATCCTAGCACTCTGGAAGGCCAAGGTGGGTGGATCGTTTGAACTAAGGAGTTCGAAACCAGCCTGAGCAAGAGCAAGACCCCATCTCTACTAAAAAAATAGAAAGAAATTAGCTGGACACCTAAAAATATATAGAGAAAAAATTAGCCGGGCATGGTGGTGCATGCCTGTAGTCCAGCTACTCAGGAGGCTGAGGCAGTAGGATTGCTTGAGCCCAGGAGTTTGAGGTTGCTATGAGCTAGGCTGACACCACAACACTCCAGCCTGGGCAACAGAGTGAGACTCTGTCTCAAAAAAAAAAAAAAAAAAAAAAAAAAAACTAATAAGAAGACAAATAAACCAATTAAAAATTCTTTTTAAAAAGACAACCCAATTTTAAAAATAAAGACAAAAAGCCTAATTATAAAAAATATTAATTTTTTAAAGAGGCAACCCAACTAAAATAGCCCAAAGGATCTGAATAGATATTTTTCAAAAGAAGATATGTAAATGACCAATAAACACATAAAAAATGTTTAACATCATTAGCCACTAAGGAAAGGCAAATAAAAACCACAATGAGACACCATTCACACTCACTACATGGCTATCGTCAAAAAGACAGAAAATGACAAATTGGAACACTTAAACCTAGCTGATATGAACATGAAATGGTGCATCTGCTTTGGAAAACAGTTTGAAAAGCCTTCAAAATGTTAAAGATAGAGTACCTGTAGGACCTATCCAGTCTACTCATATTTTTATGTCAGATAAAAAGGAAAACATAAGTCCACTGGAAAACTTGTACACAAAGGTTCATAGTAGCAAAAAATATTCATAAAAGCAATAAAAAAATAGAAACAACCCAAATGTTCATTAACTGTTGAATACACATGGCCAGTGATCTCAATAATAAACAAGATGCAATATATCCATACAATAGAATATAACTGAGCAATAAAAAGAATGACATACTGATCCATGCTACCACATGGTTGGACCTTGAAAATAAGCTAAGTGAGAGAAGTCAGCAACAAAAGACTGTATACGGTATGATTCCATTTATATGAAATAGCCAGAACAAGAAAATTTATAGCAAAAGAATATAGACCAGTGGTTCCCTAGCGCAGTAGGTTTCCTGGGGGCAGTAGGGTGGGGAGGGACTGCTAATGGGTAGGAGATTTTTGGAGAGGGAGAAGGAAAATGTTCTAAAATTTTTTTTTTTAATTATTTTTTTTATTTTGGCATATTATGGGGGTACAGATTTTAAGGTTTCAATAAATGCCCATTTCCCCCCCTCCCCCCAAAAGTCTGAGTCTCCATCATGACCATCCCCCAGATGGTGCACATCTCACTCACTATGTATGTATATACCCGCCCCCCTCCCCCCTCCCACCTGCCCAATACCCTATTACTGTAGCACCTATGTGTCCACTTAGGTGCAAAATTAGATTGTGTATATATTTGCACAATTTGTGAATACACTAAGAATCACTGAATTGTACACTTTAAATGAGTGAATTGTATGATATGTGAGAATTATATCTCTCAATTGAGATACTGTGATATAATGTTTAAAATAATTTCACCCCAAAGCTACATTTTGCCTAAGTCAAATATTTATTCTCTCTTCTCTTTCCCTTCCCAAATAATTTCCAGCCATGTTTTCCAATCAAGTCGCAACAAAATTAAACAGCAACAGGGAGTTACTCTAATTACAAGCCAATGTGGAAATACCCCAAACATGACCATAAATTTACCACCCAATCCCCATTATCTCATTCCCAGGGGAAAAAAAAATTGAAGTGTAAGATTAACTCCCCTCTCAAGTTGAAGTCCTAGGACATTTAAGTCCAAAGAAAGCAAAACTCAAAATAAAATTTTTAAGTTGAAGTTTACAAACTCCTCTTCCCAACTTTCTGCCCTAGCCTTCAGAACCATAGTATAAGTCACATTGGTCACATTGGTCACTCCTCTTCCCACATTCTTACCCAGCTCAGTCTCAGTAAGAATCCCAGCCACTGAGATCCCCAGTCTTAGTGTGTGGGTGAAGGCAGGCACGGTTCCTGCAGCACCTGGAACCTGTCTCTCGTCATGATTGGGCGTGGTTGTTTTTTGTTTGTTTCTTTAAGGTAGAGATTCCCAAAGCGCAGTTCCTGGACCAGCAGTAGCACCAGCCAGGAACCAGTTAGAAATGCACGTTCTCAGCCCCACCCCAGCCTGTTGAATCGGAAACTCCGTGGGTGTGGCCCCACAATGTGTGTTAACAAGCCATGGTAGGCAGCCTCCTCTGACCCCAGGATCCCACTTTCCTGGTGTTTATGCCCTTGTGTCACCTCCTCCCCCTGAGAATGGGCTGGACATAGTGAATACTACCTTCCAGTGAGTGGAATACAGCAGAAAAGATGAGATGTCGCTTCCAAACCTAGCTTATATAGAGACTGTGGCTTCCATCTGGGGCGCTTTCCGTCTCTCAGACCACTAGCTGCTGTGTGGTAAGGACACTCAGGCAGCCTACAGAGCCACTCCAGCCAAGCCTTCAGCCAACAGCTTCACCGTAACCTCATAAGCCACCTGGAGGAGCTAGAGGGACCCAACTGAGCTGCACCTGGATTCCTGACCCACAGAAACCATGAGATAATACATAACAAATTTGTATCATTTTAGGCTCCTAAGTTTTGCAATAATTTGTTAAACCCCAACTGTAACTAATGCACAGGCCCCTCAAATGACTCTAATGCAGGCTAGGGAGTCACAACTTTCATTTCAGGAATGGTCACCACCCACCAACAGAAATGGAGCTTCTCACTCTTTCCCTTACCTTCCAGGGAGGCTCCCGTGAGTCTCTGACGATTTCATCTGTCGTCTGTCTCTAGGGTGGCCCCTCACCCTTCCTAGTTCTGATAGGGCTTTATTATTTGCCAGATTGAGTGCCTTCTTCCCTTGCCCTCGCATTCTCCTTTTTTCCAAGCCCCACTTGTTTCCTGTTCTTACGCAGTCCACTACATTGTGCCCGAGAGATACCCTAAGGAAGGATATAAATCAATAATTTCCAGTCTGCCAAAACCATCTAATGTTGAAATAGATCTTATCTCTCATCCTAAGACAGAGAACCATTTCTCCATAGAATGTCCACTAACCCAAACCACCTTTGGCTAAATTCCACCTCTGCCCGCTCTATCTTATTTTCCTTGAGTTTATCAAGCATGTTCTCCTGGAGCTGAAGCAAACCTATATCTCCATCAACATTGTCTGTATCACTTGGAAAATCCCAGCAGAGCTTTGAGGATTTCAGGTTTGTGAAGATGGCCCAAAGTTCAGGCCTGGTTGCTATAGCGGGGTCCTGGTTGCTAAGGCTGTGGTCCTGGTTGCTAGGGCTGTGGTCCTTGCTCCTGGCTACACATCAGAATCACCTGGGAGCTTTCAACAGATGCTGCTGATTCACAGGCCCCACCCAGACAACCGAAGTCACACTCCCCAGGTGATTCTAACAGTTGTAGGAAGCAAACCCTCAACAGTTCTTATGGGGGTCCTCTTCATGCAGGCCTAAAAGGCTGCCCCCTGAGTGGTCTCATGAATCCTATCTGTGCCCCCAACCCCCATGTGTCATTGCAGTCTGGTCTCTAGACCACTCCCCTCTTCATCAGTGAGATGACTTTGGCCCCAGTCACTATTTCTAATTCAGTAAAAGATTAGATCTCTCTCACCTTTTTAGTGCCCCCTTCAAGAGAAATTGAATCAAGTTGGTCCCCAACTTTCTGTCCTGGCCTTCAGAATCATAGTATAATTCACATCAAGTCACATTGGTCCAGGTCCTTTACTTCATAAGGAAGTTTCTCATATATGTATATACACAGAGAGAAAGAGTGTCAATATTATGTGTATATACATATTGTATATTATCAATAATATATAATATATGCATATATCATGTATGTATGTACATATGTGTATATATATTAAGACGATATATTTATATTTATTAAGAGAATTACGTGTGTGTATATATATATATATAAAGAGATTTACTTTAAGGAATTGGTTCACATGACTGTGGGGCCTGGCAAGTCTGGAATTTGTCAGGCAGGCAGGATTTCTGAGTTACAATCTGAAGCAGAATTGTTTCTTGTTTCGGAAACCTCAGTTTTTGATTTTAAGGCCTCCAACTAATTGAATGAGGTCCAGCCACATTTTTTAGGGTAATCTCTTTTGCTTAAAGTCAACTGGGTGTACATGTTAACTATATCTGCAAAGTACCTTCACAGCAACTCTGAGACTAGTGTTAGACCAAACCCAACAACTGGGCCTGGCCAAGTTGACACATAAAATTTAATCATCACAGCTGTGTTTTTTTTTTTTTGTTTTGTTTCTGATTTTATTTTTTCTCTGTTCCTGTTTTGAAAACTAAAGTGAAGCGTGTTTTCACAAATGCTCCTATTCCTGCTTCATTTCCCAAGGAAATCTAATTCTTGGGAACAGAATGTCCCAAAAACAGGCCCTTTCAGTTGCCTTCCTGGCCTTTAGCTTTGCGGAGACACTGCTGGGACAAGAACAGATTCTCTTCGTAAGGAGAGCAGGGCTCAGGCAGGGGAGCTCAGGGCTCTCAGTGACCCCGACCCTCTGCTCACATCTCCCTGGACAAACACGACTCACTTGGCCATAGGCCGCTGCCAAGGGGCTGGGAACTCGTGTGTCCGTGGATGGTCTTGGGCCAAATCACAGCTCAGGAGTTCTATTGCTAAAGAAAGGAGAGGCCTCACTTTTATGCACATAAATAAAAATATGAGAGTGTCTCTGCTTTTTATATGGTGTAAGTTACACTTCACTGTTCATGAAAGTAAACAGAATTGGCCATGTATGTATGGGATTTTAGAATCAAATCTCTGGCTTCATGAAATACCTTCCTATTCTAATCTGCGCTGGACCCATTTCCTTGGGATATGCACAGTCTTCTCCAGGGGAATCTCCTTTAAAACGTCCCCTCTCCTCCTGCTCCAGCCTCCCCTGCCTGCTCTGGCACCACCTCTTGGTATAGATCCCGACCGAGAGCAGCTGGCAGGAAAGTGGCTGCCCAGTCCCAGAGCCCGTCTCACGGAGCAGAGATTGGAGGGGTGGGTATACAGCCAGGAGGAGGCAGTCCCTAATAATGGGGATGTGTGGTCACAAACCCTTGTTCAAGATACAGTTAAGAATTTAAACTTCCATCTTGCATGTGAGCAAAACATATGCCACTTTTTAATAGTTGTGTTTTCTCTTCATTATGTGTGCTGGGGAGGGAGGGAGGGAGAGAAGGAGAGAGAGAGAGAGAGAGAGAGAGAGAAGAGAGAATTTCTAAACTAGCCACTCTTTGGAGAGGAATAGTATCTTGGGGATATGTCATTAATGAAATAAATCATTGTTTCTGGTCGACAGCAGAGTATGAGACATATATAGAGCTTACTCTTTAGTTAATAAAATAAATCTCTTGTTCTTGGTTACTAATAGTGTTATGAAGAGTTCAGAAACTTCTGGTTTTAATCCCAGAGGCTGCAGGTATGCCAGCTGTACCCTTAGAGGCCAGGAGTTCACCCTTTCATGCCACACCTTACTCATCCAAGGTAGGCTCCATTTGAAGTGGCTTTCCAGCCAAGAGGGTCCTTAGCTGCCTTTCTTTGGGCCAGTTATATAAATCATCTCCTGTGGAAACACAAGCAACCAGCATCACACTTCAGGGCTTTTCCGGAGGCATTTCACCCTCCATACCTACGGTGGCTTCTTGGCAGAACAGACTCTTCACCTGGCTTGGAAGGCAGGGGGCATTACATCACCCAAAATGGGGGAGAGGGTAGTTTCAGGCTTTTAGCAGGTGTGAGCCAGCACCCAAAGGGAGGCGGGTGGGACTCCAGTCAAGCAAAACTCAAAACTCACCTGCAGGGCAGACCGTTATGGAGCACATGGGGAAGTTTATCTGCCCTTTGGTATACCTATTTTGAATAAGAAACTCCTTCTTGAGCCATGAGTTAACTAAAACTCTAAATGATCATATATATTTTATTTTTTACCCACCATTCTCTCCAGCTAACACAAGAAAACTTAACAAAGACAAGCACATTGAGCATTCTATTTCCACGAGAATAAACGACACTTTCCCCTAATTCCCTAAACTTCCTTTTGTTATTTTTTCCTTAATATTCTTTACAGTGTTTTAAAACTATTTGAGCAGGTTAATTCCTCAGCCAATAGAATCAACCCCCTACCATATGCTGAGCCCTCAGTTCTTCCCTCTGACAGTCTCCTCTTTCCCTCATTCTTCCGTTCCCTCTTCCTGTTCCAAATTTCCTTGGCCTCTGCTTTTCTTTTTTGCCTTCTCCCTCTAAGCCTTTATTTGGTTCTAGAAATTCAGTAAGCATGTCCTTTCAGATGAATCCTAATTCCACAGCTCTGGCTCAGATCCCATTCCCAGCCTCTTGTTGGAAATCTCCCTTTGACAGCAGAGAGAAGGGAATCAGACGCAGACTGACCTCCAACTGCACGGAGGACTCCTGGGAACCCCAGGGGGTGACATGGATATTCCAAGCCAGAGGCTTCGCACTGAGCATCAGACAATGCGATCTGCCACCAGGCTGTTTGTGCCAGCGCCATCCAATGGGATGCTACGATGACGGGCAAGGTCTTTGCTACGCTTGGCAACTGTGTAATCACACTGTAGGTGGTGCAACTAAGAAATTTTACTTTATTTCATTTTGACTTAAATTTAAATTTAAGTTATGTGAAATGTCTTTTCTTAAACACAATTTCCTTGTTTTTGTAGGATCATATTTTAATGTAACTTGAAAAATTTAGCATCTGAATCAAGATGAACTTGGTATAATACAAAAGAAAAGATGTCTTAATAATTTTTATATTGACTACACATTGAAACAATATTTTGGATATATTGGGTTAAATAAAATACATTATTAAAATTATTTTTATCTGTTTCTTTTTACTTTTGATAATGTAACATCTAGAAAATTTTAAATTACATGCAACAGCTCATATTATATTTCTTTTGGACAGTGTCGGTCAATGTGGTAATGTACTTAAAAATACTTCAGCATCGGGCCGGGCGTGGTGGCTCACGCCTGTAATCCTAGCTCTCTGGGAGGCCGAGACGGGCGGATTGCTCAAGGTCAGGAGTTCGAAACCAGCCTGAGCAAGAGTGAGACCCCGTCTCTACTATAAATAGAAAGAAATTAATTGGCCAACTAATATATATAGAAAAAATTAGCCGGGCATGGTGGCACATGCCTGTAGTCCCAGCTACTCGGGAGGCTGAGGCAGGAGGATCGCTTGAGCCCAGGAGTTTGAGGTTGCTGTGAGCTAGGCTGACGCCACGGCACTCACTCTAGCCTGGGTAACAAGTGAGACTCTGTCTCAAAAAAAAAAAAAAAATACTTCAGCATCGACAGTGCAAAGTGTGTGTGGTGTCTGTGCAGATGAACTTGTAGAGTCCAAGGACAGCTGTGAGTGCTCAGGGCTCCTTCAGCCGGAATCTGAATCCTAGGGGATTCATTGGAATTGGAAATCTCTAATTAGCAAAGTAGCAGATGAGGCAATGCCTGTCATTATGGGAATGGAGACAAGAGCTGATCGAATTTATTTTTGTTTGTGAAAATAACATAATAAAAGATTGGTTGGGAAAATGTTGCACAATGTTTCTCACTGAGATGGGCCTGATTCTGCACAATGTGCAATGTTCCATCATGGGACAGATGAGGAAAGCCCAGGGGCACCTACCACCTTGGGACAGGGCTTACGGGGGACAGTTGTCCTGGTCCAGTGGTGCTCCACTTCTGAGAGGTTCCCGTCCTGAGCCAAGCCCAGAGCAGGCTGATCTGGTCCCAGAATACCTGCATTCTGGGGTAAACCTCTCATGCAACCACTAGCTAGGGCAGCGGTCCTCAAACTTTTTAAACAGGGGACTAGTTCACTGTCCCTAAGACCGTTGGAGGGCTGGACTATAGTTTTTAAAAAAAACTATGAACAAATTCTTATGCACACCGCACATATCTTATTTTGAAGGTAAAAAACAAACCGGCAAAAACACCCGCATGTAGTGGGCTGTAGTTTGAGGATGCCTGAGCTAGAGAGTAGACAGTGAGCTATAAGAATTACCATTTGATCCAAATCCCACTTCTGGGTATATACTCGAAAGAAGTGAAAGCAGGGACTCAAAGAAGTATTTGTACGCCCGTATTCACAGTAGCAATATTCACAATAACCAAAAGGTGGAAACAGTCCAAGGGGCCACAGATGTCTGAACAAATGCTATATGAATACAATGGAATATTATTTAGCCTTAAAAGGAAAGAAATTCTGACATATAATACATACACTACAACGTGGATGAACCATGAAGATATTATGCCAAATGGAACAAGCCAGTCAAAAAAGGGACAGATACTGTAAGATTCCACTTATATGAGGCACCTAGAGCAGTCAAATGCATGGTGACATAAAGTGGAATGGCGGTTTCCAGGGTCTGGAAACAAGGAGAATGAGAGTTACTGTGTAAGGAATTTCAGTTTGGAAAGATGAGAAAGTTCTGGAGTCGGATGGTGGTGATGTTTGCACAACAACGTGAACCTCCTCAATACCACTGAACTATCTACTTAAAAATGATTTAAATGGCAAATTCTTATGTACATTTTACCACTTAAAAAAAGTACCAAAAAAAAATCTTTACATTCAGCCAAATTTCTTTTGTTGCCAGAATGTCTCTTGCATCCGTTGCATCCTTTTCAGTGGCGGCAGGCACTTCAGTCTCACTTTAAAGCAGACACAGTTTCCTAAAGCGCCAAGGCCATTACCAGGACTGGAATGAGGGCAGCCGGCGGGTTCGGAGCACTGGGCTTCCCAGCCCCCAGCAGGCCCTGCCCTCTCCCGCAGGGTCTCATCGGGCTGGATCCAGGGGAGTCCCAGTGAGAAGCAGGACAGTGCTGGGCTCTTGCAGCCAGCGCCCTTTCAGTTCTCCAGAGCAACTGCAGCTCAGGAGGGGCGGGTGCAGGCGGGACGCTCCCTGTGGACGGGTGTGCGCGCGGTCGGTGCCTGAGACGCGCAGCTGGCTGTCAGCAGCCCCCGGAAGACCACCAGATGCTCCTCCTGTCGGGGTGCTGCGCTGGGTGTGTTAGAGCTGCATTCCTTGACTCGCAGGCTCGCAGGCCTGGAGAACTTAGAAAGCTCCTTGAGCCCCCCCCCCAGTGGTTTCCACAGGCAGCCTGCGGGTGGCGCCCGGCCTGCTGCACCAGAATGGGGAGAGGGGTTGTTACAGACCCCCGGGGCCAGAGGTCCCGAATCTACCAGCGGAGCCTTTGAAGCCCATCGCGGTTTTGATGGGCAGTCAGATTTCAGAATTGCTGACCATGGCGAGGAAAGAGGAGCAAAGCCCACTCACTGCAGATAACTTATAATTTGGAGTTGGAGGATTCAAGTTTGAGTCCTGGGGGGGACTCGATGTTCTCCCTGTTGCGTAAGGGAATTTGGATCAAATAGTCCTTGGCGGTCCCTTCCAGGACCCAAGCAGAGAGTGAGATCAGTCACACCTCCAGGACTCCAATATACCCCTCTGAGGACGCAGTAAAACCTGTCCCAGGGGCTGAATTCTGTGCTCTGAGTTTTTACCAAGGAGTCCTTTGTTTGTTTGTGTTTTGGGAGTGTGCGTATGAGTGCGTGCACCCAAACCATGGCGACTAAGCATTGCTGTGAATTCAGTTTTTCCAAAGCAATCTTGCAGTCTCACAGGACGGGGAATATCCAAGCTCTGTAGAAAAATGCCCTGAAACAGAGAAGGGAGCACAGAGATGGGGCTGTGCTTGGGAGCCCTGAAGGCAAATTCCACACCTTAGAATTTGACTGTGAAGACTCTAGCCTTTAGCTCTTGAAACACATGGTAGTAGATGAAGCATCCCTCATGGTTATTTTAGACAATTTGATCTGGAAAACCTAAAGACAAGGGCCACAAATCACTCCCTACATGACTCACTGGGTTTCCCAGAAATATCTTTCCCTCCACCTGCTGCTCCTTGGGGGCCCACAGTGGGGCAGCCCCTAAGGAGGGGGTCCTTTCACCACACCCAGCCCTCCTACCCCTGGCTCCCACCCCCAATCACTCTGTCGGGCCTCACAGCTTCTCTTTAAATTCAAGGGATCCAAAAAAAGCGGAAAACATTATTTTATTTTTGTCAAAGTCATGTGTGCACATGATAGAAATTGTAGGTGAGCTTGGAATAAATAACAAAGTCTCCACCTGCTCCAAGCCTCCGTCCCAGTCGCCAAAAGCAGGTGACCATGTTCTGATTCTTCTGGTATTTTCCCTCACAGCTCATCTAGATCATCAGCCTGCCTCATGAAAACAGCATTTGCCAATTTCAGACAACATCTGCCTGACCTCTGATATTAAAAGACAACAACTGACACATCCAGGCATAACCCCATAACATTTGGTATTTAGATGTTAATACTTCTATAGGTTACCTTTTAACTTGCACTATGGACATTGGGGAAATATATTCCACATCTAACCCCTTAGCCTGAATTCACATGGAGTGTGGTGAGGCTTAAGAAAGATAGAAACTTAGTCAAGAATCGCTGATGTGCCTGGAAGAGTAAAGAAGGTAGAAAGTAGACTGAGCCAGTTTTCTGTCTCCCAAAGGGAATTACATCTCTGCCATTGGTTTACTGTTTGATGTTTCCAAAATAAGTGCCAATGTTGGACATTTGAGGTTGATCTCTAAATAATGCTAATTGAGGAAGTGGAAAATTTGGCCGAGTCAGTGGAAACTACAGCCAGAGATCTAAAAAGGACTCTGAATAGCATCAGTTCACGGAGAAAGCAGCTGTTGTCCACGCCTGGACAACCATTAAGGAAGGCAAGAAGGGCACATTTGTCAAACTGGCCGAGTCTAAAGAGAATGTTTTAAAAGGAGTAGAGGTAAACGTTGGCCAAAACTGTCAAAATGAAAAGTGTTGAGAACAGCGTGCACGATGTGCATAAAGTGGTCTAAATCGGGGCAGCCCCAAATACCCTCTACAGGAAGGGCTCGTGGTCACAAGGTGCCATGGTGAAATGAAGTGATGTGGTTGGAGTGGAAGGTTTTGAAGGTGTCAGCGAATGAGTACATGTGCAGCTTATTTATTGTAAAATAAGGCTCACTCCCAATAAATGCAAAGAAGAACCCAGAGGCTGCTTGGGTGCAGTGAGGCCAGTGACCAGACCCCGGGGAGGGCACTGAGCTGAGGAGCTTGGGAGAGCGTCGTGTGTCCTGCACAGGCAATCAAGGGATTCCTCTTGCTGTCCCCTTACTTTCAACTTCCCAGACAAGGGCTGGTGGTTTGGCCTGGTCGTTGCTGCTGTGTTCTAATTGTTCAAAGCGGGCGTCCTCAAACTACAGTCCACATTCGGGTCTTTTTGCCCGTTTGTTTATTTACTTCAAAATAAGATATGTGCAGTGTGCATAGGAATTTGTTCATAGTTTTTTTTTTAAACTGTAGTCCAGCCCTCCAGTGGTCTGAGGGACAGTGAACTGCCCCCCCCCCCGTTTAAAACATTTGAGGACCCCTGGTTCAAAGTAATGCTTCCAGAAATCCAGGGCTTTGGTTCCAGGGAATCAGGCCCATCTCAGTAAGAAGTTACCGAGACCTTCCTATGAGGCCCACGTGGGTGCTCGGTGCCTGCAACAACACAAAGACGGACACCACAGAAGTCCTGCCTGCCCCAGAGACAGGTCAGCAAGTGCCCAGGATTTAGCTCAGAGCTAGAACTCTCCCAAGGGGAGCCAGGAGAGCTTTAGAAAAGAGTTCACATTTGGCCGGGGTATTGCAGGGTGAGCAGGAGTCCCTGGAGACAGGAGGAGGAGGCAGCCCAGAGCCAGGATGGGGGATTTCCAGGCAGAGAGCTGTGACCACCGACAGGGGCTTGCCAGCCGGGCCCGCCAGGCCTGGTTTCACTCAGCCCGCAGCAACATGTTTACCGACGTCCCCGGGTTGTAACAGTCCAGGGCTCACATGCTCTTCTCCCTGCGTGGCTCACGTCTGGGAATTCCAGTCATGTCTCTCTCAGTCTGGGGAGGGAGCACAGCCCAGGCCGCTAGGGACTCGGCAAGAGTATAGACACACACTACAGTGGTCAGTGGTGTCCATGTCCCTGTGGTCCCAGGTCTGGGTGTGGTGGGCACCCGGACCCTCCTTGGCTGCACAGTGAGGACATATCTGGTGCACGGGGCTCTAAAAAGGCATGTTTCAGGGGGATGAAACCTAAGACTTCTCTGGAAAGTGTCATTCAGTCTTCCCAGAGCCCATTTGCTGCTAGAGTTGGAGGCTGCGAAGGGCTCTTTCCAGGGCCCCGAACCTCCTGAGCTGTGGTGGCCGTGGCCACTGGAGGGCACCAGCAGCCATGGAAACTCCATGGAAACTCCAGGGCCGTCAGCAGTGGCAGGGACTGGGGGGCAGGCCCTTCTCAGTCTCTGGCTCTTTCTAATTGCAAGTGGCCACCCCTCCTCTAAACACCTTTGGCAGGGGGCGTCTCCATGACTGGGCAGGCCCCAGGCCAAGCCCATGGCAGCACATCCCTGGGCTGGGAAGCGGTGCCACGGGAGGGGCAGAGCTGGGCTGGGGCTCCTGCTCCCCAGTTTCCTCAACCTCTGCCCCCGCCCCAAAGGTGGGCTGCATCCCCAGGGGCTGGGAGCAGAGAGGAGCACAGACTCCGGCCGGCCGGACGTCACGTGAGCAGGAAAGACTCCCCGGCTCCCTCCACCGCTCCCTCCAGATGAGCACACACCATCCCCGGGCAGCCAGTGCCTCCCACCCACCCACTTCTCCCTCTCCCCACCTATCCTTTGTCTTCTCAGGGTTGGAGTCTACGACCTCCACCCAAATCCCTCCTCTTGCCCCCTGAGGGGCTCGTGTCCAGAAACCCCTCCCTCCCACTGCTGGGCCTCCCCCCAGCCCCCATGGGCACTTCCTCCCCCTGCACAGGAGATGATTTTAGCAGCTTTGCCTGGAGGAGGTGAGGCCACGTGTGGGAGGGACAGGCTGTGATGACAGAGTTGAGGACCAGAGGGAGGAGCTTGTGCCCAGGCAGATGAGTGTAAGGGCAGGACCTGAGCCTGGTAGCTCCTGGGAGAGCCCGGCCGGGAAGGTGCCCAGGCACCTGCACCATGTTGCTGCGACGAGCAAGGGCTCTGCCCTGGGTGCTGCTGCTGCTTCTCTCAACCTTGAAGCTCCTGAGGACCCGTGCCTGGTGTTCTGAAGAAGAAAATGAAAATAATCGGAAAGGCAGCACTCCTGAGATCCGTGCCACAGTGGAGTTTGCCTTGCACAAATTCAACCAGCAGAGCAAGGACGACTATGCCTACAGGGTCCTGAGCCTCCTGAGTTCCTGGAGGGAGTATTCCCAGTACAAGCAGGTTGGTGGCCACAAGATCTCCTGGCCTGACCTCCTTCACTTGCTCCTAAGTGGGAGACGGGGCAGCCTCTTGCCAAGGAGCCCTGGTTGGCCATTTGCAGCCCATACTTTGGTAACATATAGCCTAACTCAGTTTCAGTTTTTATAAAATATTTAACTTAGACATTCTTTTAAATTAGGTAAATGTCTACTTAATACTAGACATATTATTTCATCTCCAATATTTATGACATCATTTAACTGAAGAATGACTTCAAAATAAGGACTACTAAAGAGATGAAGCTTTGAATAAGGAAAAGAGAAAATTACCATATAGATAAACTGAGAAATACTTAAAGGACATAAAATAAAAATAGAAAAACAGAAACACACACACACACAAACACACACACACACACAAAGACCAAGGGTTCAGGGGCAACGAGGAGCTGCCGTCGTCCTGAGCCCGCTATCTGGCCGGTCCCTCTCCTCTGATTCCACCTGCTCTGGGCTCCGGGGCGTGTCTGCACTTGGTGGCAGGAACGAGGTTCACACTCCTCCTCAGACCACTGCTCTGAGTCCTGGATGGTCCCCGCTGGGTGGACGCCCCCCAGAGCGCAGTGAGGAACACACAGGCCACCCGGGCTGCAGGCCACACAGGACATGCTCTCCTAAGGGAGCACTTCCGGTTTGGACAGAGAGGGGGGACATTGCTCTTCCTGCCTGGGCACCAAGGTCCTGCAAGAAGGACGCAGGGCCCCACCCCGCACAGAGCTTCAGCCTCTGAGGAAACCCTGCAGCGCCCTGGCAGGGTCTGCTGCCCCGGGCTCTCTGGGCTGGAGCCTCCCACGTGGGCTCCTGGCCTGGCAGTCCCAGTCAGCTTGGGGGTTGGGGATGGGTGGACGGGAGGCAGGGGTGGGATGGGATGGGGTGGGATGGGGTGGGATGGGATGGGATGAGGTGGGATGGGGTGGGATGGGATAGGGTGGGATGGGATGGGATGGGATGGGATGGGGTGAGATGGGGTGGGATGGGGTGGGATGGGGTGGGATGGGATGGGATGGGATGGGATGGGATGGGGTGGGATGGGGTGGGATGGGATGGGATAGGGTGGGATGGGATGGGATGGAGTGGGATGGGGTGGGATGGGATGGGATGGGATGGGATGGGGTGGGATGGGGTGGGATGGGTTGGGATGGGATGGGATGGGGTGGGATGGGATTGGATGGGATGGGATGGGATGGGGTGGGGTGGGATGGGATGGGATGGGATGGGGTGGGATGGGGTGGGATGGGATGGGATGGGATGGGATGGAGCAAGAAGGAGAGCAGAGAGAAATTCAGACTTTGTGTCTTGCAGCCCTGGCTCCCATGCTGCGTGCTGTGCAGGGGAGCACTGGGTGGCGCTGTGCTTGCTGGAGGCCCAGGGAGAGGTCTGACCACATGCTGTAGATGAGGCTCCCTCTCTGGGGGCTGAGACCATCCTGAAAGCTCTTGGAGAACCAGCGGCCGCCCAGGCACCTGGCGTCTGTCCTCTGGGAAGGCAGCTGTGGGAGCAGGAGCCCCCTGAGAGGGGAGCCGGGTCTCAGGGTGGCAGAGTGGGGGCGTGGGCGGCAGCTGGGGGATGCGGTAACGGGGCTGACTCGGTGTGTCCCCCCAGGGATCCACCACCACCTCCTGCTCTTTGCTCTTAACTCCCCAATCTGGAGAAGGTCCCTGCGGTTTTACCTCCAGTGAGCTGATGCCAGGCCCTTGGCGAGCCTCCAGATGGAGCCCAGTGTTAGTCCCTGTCCCTACACCGATGGCGTCCTCATTGCCAGCTATTTAGGGGCATCAAGAAGGGAGTGTCCACTTTAACCTCTTTACGTACCGCAGGACAGTTCCAAGATGGTGTTCTCCATGAAACTGGAACTGCGCAGAACATTGTGTCGGAAATTTAAGGAAGACCTTGACAACTGCCCCTTTCAACAAGGCTCCAAACCGAACAATGTAAGACCAGACACCAGTTTCCTGCATTTAAGCAGCTGTGGAGGCTGCATGGGGGTGGGGGCGCGAGGTAGAAAGCAGCTGACAAAGCCTTTGCTAGGGACGTAGAGGAGGGACCCTGCAGCAGGCGCCAGCAGGCTCCCCTGCCTATGCCTTAGTGGGGCAGCAGCTCAGGCGTCCACTTGCAATGTCTGGCCAGTCTGAGTTTCTAACTCCGCCCCTCACACCACTGCAGCTACCTGCACCTAAGTCATAGGGCCTTCAGCCTGCTCTGTGCCCCTGGGATCCCAATCTCCTGGGCCCAAGGAAAGTATGTCCCTGCTCTGGATTCATGCTCACGTCCCACCTGCATGTAGGAAAAGGAGCCTGCTGGAGCCCTGCTGAGCTGCAGCACCTGCTGCAGGGGAGGAGCTCAACATAAAGCCAGCTCTGAGGACAGCCCCTCCTATGTTTAGTGCATCTGCTTTTTGTAAGATTAGCAAACAGGTTGGCTACTTGCTTAACTGAGAGTCTTAAATCCAAGAGCTGCTCTCTCTGGGACAAAGCATTCCCCTGCTACCCTTGGGGGCATGGATCACACTAGGACAGCTGGGCTTCCCCAGGAGGCCACTGGTTAGAGGGAAGAACCTGGCACAGGTGGCTGTGAGTCAGGTGGGGGCCCCAGATTTGGACACCATTCAGGATCTTCCTAGAACTTAGGTCAGATGGCCAGACCTGAAGGCCAGAGCCACTTCTCTCAATCGCTGTCCCTGGGAATGAGCAAGGTTGAGAAGGACCCTGAGTTTGGAGCGTGAGCCACAAGTTTCCTAAGGTTTCTGCACCCACAGACCTGCCTATGCTTGTTTCCCCAGACCTTCATCTGCCTCTTCACCGTCAGCACCCAGCCCAGGATATCAGTGTTCAAGCTCCTGAACAAGACCTGCTCGGGGGCAATCCCCTAATGGGGACACAGCCCCTCGCCTAGCCACCTGTTGCTCTCTCCTTTCGTGGACGCCAGCCATTCACAGGAGTTGAGACTTCAGTAGCTGAGCATCTTCATGCTTGTTCATTCTTCTGTTTTGCACTTGTCTAGGGTTTCGTGGCTTGGCATTTTAGAAATTATTTTGTCCAGGCCCATCACGTAGAATAGGTCATTAAACATCAGCATTTTAGAAGCTTTGTGTGTTGTGGCTATGGAGGGAGGAGCCTGGTCGGGTGGTGCACTTATTCTCAGCATAGCAACCTGGTGGGATCGGCGCTGGTAAGGTCCTTCCACCCTCTTGCACCTTCCGGGTGGTACAACCACAATGCACCTGAGCTGCTGTTTCCAGCCTCGTGGCCAGTGCCCCATGTGGCCAGAGGTAAAGTGGCTGTGACCCCTCAAGCCACCCAGTGTGTACAATGGAGCAAGACAGGGCCTTGGGGTCTTCATAGCACACGTGGCCTCTGCTCTTGAGGGGCTGGCTCACACGCTTTCCTGGTCCATGGCAGGTCAGTGGATGAAGAAAAGACTTCTAGCCCCACACACAGAGTTGTCCTGGAACCCAGAGCAGCATTAGCATCTTCTGGAACAATTTCAGAAGAGTAAAAGCCTAGTGCTTCCCCACCTTTGATAAAAGAGTCGGCATTTTCACAGATCCCAGGGGATGTCTGGAGAATTAAAGCACCAGACACACTGGAATACCAGATGCTGGCAAGACTGTGCCCAAGTCACCTAAAACAGTGCTTGACAAAAATGTTCTGAAAAAGCCAGAGAATAATTATTCTGGCCTTGGTGGGTAGATGGTCACTTTTTCAAGTGCCCAATGCTGCTTTTGTATCTTGAAAGTAGCTGTAGACAATGTAAACATAGAAGAGTCTCTGTGTTCCAGTAAGACTTTATTTACACAAGCGGGCAGGTTTGGGCCTTGGGTGGTAGTTACCCAACTCTGACACGAACAGCTCCTCTGGCACACCTGTACCTGGTGTTCCCAAGAACCACCAGTGCCAGCTCCCACTTCAAGCACCTGCATCTCCCCAGCTTGGCTCAGGAGTTACTCTGTGCAAATGGACTTCCTTTAGCAGAGCAGATACTTCCTGCAGCTGAAGGAGAGGCCAAGTCTGAAGGCACAATCCATCATCAGAAAGAAGCAGGCATATGTCCCAATATTTCCAGCCTCAGGGCACCTGATTCAAAGGCAAATTTTCACATTAGTTCTCAGAGTTTCCCAGGAAAGATAAATGGCCACTGGCCACCCATAGACCTCTAGAAAGAGACCTCCGCACCCCCTAGCTAAAGATCAAATAACATACTCTTTCCAGACTAAGATTTATGCTGCTTCTCCACAAAGATGCCTTCTGAATTTATCTGCAGCTACTTGTAAATTTCAGAGGCACTAGAATCCCCTAAAAATATGTTAAAATCCAAATTCTTAATCTCTCCATTCCCTAGGAATCTGACCCAGTAGGTGTGGGCAGGCACAGAGAATTTGCATTTCTTACCAGTTTTCAGGGGGTGGTGGTGTTCTTGATCCCTGCACCACACTTTGAACACTCAGAATACGTCCCTGGAGTTGGTTACGGTTGGATACAAATGAGAAATAACTCAACCTGTAGGTCATCGGGATGGGGGCTTGAGAATGGTTTCCTCAATACACACTGGATTAGGAAAAAGGTCAAACCATCATTGCTAATTGTAAAGGAAAAGAAGGGTTTCTAGACCCAAAGCATCAGCCTCCAGGACTAGAGAAGAGAGAGGCCACTTAGGGCCTGAGAACCTGACCCTGTGCACAGTGGCCTCTCGGAGCTAGGGCTGCCTGGGAGCTGCAGCTCTAAGACTCATTCTTATATTTAATCAATGCCTAAGAACTAATTGCTGAAATTTTTCCAATTTTTTCTACTGTGAAGTGTGGTGTGATGAATATATCCTTTATATCTATTGGTATGTGTATATGATTACTGATTTCTTGTAGGCGATGTGCTCAGAAGTTAGACTGTTTCCAATATTTTTTGATCTCTTAAGAATTGTTAATAAATATTGTTGAAATGTTTGTCCTCTGTTAAAGCAAATAAGGAGGAGGCTGTTAGCCTTAGGTTGCCTCTGTACCTGGAGCTCTTCCATAAGCAAAGCGAAACTTAACTTGGAAGCATTTCTTATGGTTAACTTAAAAATTACAATCTAGTCTCAATCAATCAGAAACAGCCAGCCAATTGGTTGTATAACTAAGGGCCTCCGATCACAGCATATCTAAATTAGGCAAACACCTAGGACTAGGGACATTGCCATATGCAGAGGCTCCTAAAAGATAAAATGCATTAAAAAAAAAACTCTTGCTCTAAAAGACTCTTTCCAAAAAGAAAATTTAAAATCTTAAAGTTATTTTGGCACAAATATTAGTAAAAAGCTTTAGCCAACTGGGCAAATAAGCCTTGCTCCATGAGTCATAAATAAAATTTGTATTAAAAGATATTCTTTTATAAACTCATGAGCTTTGTTTTATTGTACCTGGAATATGGCTAAAATTTCAGAGTGAAAGATATAAAATATGTTTCTGTCTGTGTATTTCTGTATGTTACATGGGATATTTTTCTATCTCTGGATGGTATTGACAAAGTTATAATATAATAAAGCTCTATTTAATTGGCTTAAAGAAAAATAAACACTTATGTGAAATAGGTATTCCTTAAACTGACAGGAAGATAGGAACTACTATAAAATATTTTCCAAGTTCGTGTGATCTGGAATAATATTTCAGTAAATAAAAGCTAATTTAAGTTTGATGGTTAAATTAGAATGAGTATTTCTTCAGAGTTGTCAACATTAAATATAATGTGAACATGCAAACTTTTATTCTGACTAGATTTACTAGTCAAGTAAGTTCATGTTATCTCTACTAAATGTTAAAGATTATAAAAATATGAGTTCAACCTAAGAACAAATGACAAGTGAAAGTGAAGTGTCCATTACTTCATGTATATCAAGCATAGCAGTGATACAAAAACCCCTCACAAACATATATTTAACTTTCTAGGAATTTAGCTTTTGTGATGATTGCTTAACATGCACATTCTTTAAAAATAACTAACAGGAAAATAACTTGATTATGGCTAGACTTGTTTGGTGTTATTATACCTATAAAAAATAGCTTCCCAAACCTCTTGCATTTGTTACTCCTTGGAGTTTTGCTATTGAATTTAAATAATACCTATTCATTGAATATATATAGATCATTTACAAATAAAATGCGAAACTATTGGCAAACATAAGTTTTTCCACTTTTGGCTTCCCATTACAAAAAATTAAAAATATTTGGTCTTTTAGTGAACATGTCCTATAGCACTTTGAAAAATGAGGAGGCAGATGCTTTTAGAAATTATAAAATGATGTTGAGTTAGAGAATACTGGTATAAGACAGGCAGTTCACAATTGCTTACTTCCTAGTTTTCACTAGAAATTAAAATTATTAAGAATTAAAGATTATAACATGTGGTAATTAATGCTAGAATAATAAGGGAAACAACTGTATGTGAGAAAAATGAGTTAAATTTTTGGTAAGGGGTGAAGCTATGAGGTATGAAGGATGTTTTTGTTAAAGAAAAAACAGTAATTTTCATCCTAAAGTAGAATAATTTGAGGTTTCACAATGGGAAAGAGGAAGCATGTAGGATAAAACTGAACTGATATAAAGAAGTTGTAGAAGGTTTATGGAAGAGGAATCTTGAAAATTGAATTTTATGTGTGATGTAACCAAAATGTTTGTATCCCCATAAAATTCTAATTTTTTTTTTCAAGACAGTCTCACTCTGTTGCCTGGGTTAGAGTGCCATGGCGTCAGCCTAGCTCACAGAAACCTCAAACTCCTGAGCTCAAGCCATCATCCTGCCTCAACCTCCTGAGTAGCTGGGACCACAGGTGTGAGCCACTGCACCTGGCTAATTTTCTCTATTTTTAGCAGAGACAGGGTCTTGCTCTTGCTAAGGCTGGTCTTAAGCTCCTGGCCTCAAATGATCCTCCTTCCTAGGCCTCCTGAGTCCTAGGATTACAAACGTGAGCCACAGAGCCTGGCCAATATTCTAAAATTTCAAAATAAATTAAAAAGAAAGAATTTTAAGTGTGTTAAATCTAACTAAGATCTGAAGAGAATTATTTATAATTTTGTTTAATTGAGTATTAATATCAAAAGCATACTGGTATAAAACTAGAATTTGGTCTTCTCTGTTAAAATAACAAAGATTTCTTAGATGATTGGACTGCTCTTAATAAGAAATTCTGAAAGATATGGTTTTTTTTACCTTTTAAGAATTCTGTCTAGGAAACAAAGACTTTGTGTCTTATCAAAATAATTTCCTGATTCATGTTGTCTTCTGCCAAGTCTTTGACTACTGAAGAAAATCGAAACCTTTCTCTTAAAAGAGCTAATGGTTTTCCTACAGCTATGTAACTTTTTTATTTGCCTTTAAATATTTTAATTGTCACCTTGAATAACAACATTGTGTCACGGTGACCTGGGATCTTATTTAACCCTTTGCATTCGCTTGCTTTTTTCTCATTATCCACTCGACATTACCCACACTCAACATCCGAGTGCAAAGGGTTAATCAAATGTAAACATTGATGTTTTTGACAACTTCCCAAAATAAAATTCTAAATGAAGTATTTTGACCTCAAACTAACATAGGGAGCTTTCAGAGGGCTCATGTGATATCTCAAAATAATTTGTTTCCTCTCCTTATAAAAAGAAAGATGTTAAATTCGTTAGGCTTATTTGATATGTTAAATTAAAGTTAGAAACATTGTCAAATAATAAAAACCACAGGTGGTACATTTCTACTGCCTACTGGACCATTCGAAAACTACAGGTGGATTTCATTCAATTGCTACCCTCAGTAGGATTCAATACTTTCTTGTGATGGTCTGTGTATTCTCTGGCTATGTAGAAGCATTCTCATGCAGGAAGGCTTATGCTGTAACAGTAGGTGGAAGGTTTTTAGAAAACATGTTTTCTTTATGGGACTTCCCTGGAGAAATCTCCAGCCATAGTATTCATTTCACTGGATGAGTTATAAAGCAGTTAAATCAGGTATTACAAACACAATGGCATTACTACTATTCCTATCAATTTTTATGGGAAGGTGAAAGACAAATGCATCCTAAGACTGAAATTGGTAAAGCTAACTGAATTGAAAAGACTGCCTTGGCCATATTACCTACCATTGGCTTTGGTGACAATCAGATCCACTCCTATAGGAAAACACAAATTAATATTTTACTTACTAGTTGCTAGAAAATTTATGCTCCTAATAATAGAGCTTCCTGTGTCTCCTGCTTTTATAAACTGTAACATGAGTCAGTATTACAGCGATTTGATACTTTATGCCAAAGTGTATTTTCACCAGGCAAAAAAAAAAGCCTTACATAACTCACCAACTGATGACAACCAGACCTTTCATAATCTAAAACCCAGAGATTGAGTCTTTTGGATATGACACCAGAAAAAGGCTGCCCCTAAACCCCACTGGAAAAGATCATACCTAGTTCATCTTAGTGTCCATGCCACAGCAAAAGTTAAGGGCCTTAGGCCCTGAGTCCACATGTGTCAACTCAAGAGGACCTGTGCAAACTCTTGGGACAGCACATCCCTTGGAGACCCCAAGGTAAGACTGAATTGGGCTTTTCCTCAAAAGCAGATGACATTCTAGACATGGGCAGCTTTCCCATGATCACAAATCAAGACTTATTTTTAGTGTCATCATGAAATCTTTGTTTTTTTCCCTCTTTTTACTGTGTGTTCTTTCTGTTTATGAGTAGCAGAATAATGCTATGATCAGGATTTCACAATCCACAACGTCAGTTGGAAAGATAACTGAATCTTGGATATGTCATGCTAAACTTAAATCTCTAATAATAATTTTAAGAGATCCTCCAGCTCACCCTCTAACAGATTTTACTGATATTCCTAGTGCCTGTTGGAATTGCACATCTGGCTTTTTCTACAGGGTTGTGCTTTTAGAGTCCTATGTTCAGATCCCTTGTTTAAATCTAACAGTAGGCAAAAATTATAGTGAGGGTTTTTGTAGTTAAATTTTTCCAGGAACTGAATAAAAAAAAAATGCCTAAGATAATTTGACAGTTTGTAGCCACCTTCATAACCTGACTCTCCTAATTTTGGGTAGTCTTCAACTATGCAACAATTCCATCATGGAGCCTTGGATAAATAGAGCTAGTGCTTTTCTTCTGACACAAAAGTCATCCCGCAGGGAACTGTCTGTTGTGCCCCTCCAGGATGTATTTTTATCTGTGGAAGATTTTATGATCAACCACAAGAATGAGCAACTCATGTCTCAGTAAGTGAGAAATTAGAAGTCAATGTGGATTAGGGATTCCAACAGTGCCATTGTCATCCCATAACTGATGGGAAACCAGACATTGGTCAACATCTTTTAATTTGCATTACAGAATAACGAGGGATTTGCCAGGAGGCATAAATCTCCCTAAATGGGCATCTTTGGGTAGAATGCCCCTTTCCTTTCTTGGCCTAAATGTAAATGAGGTGATAATGACAAATATGTCTCAAACATTAGCTACTATGGCTGACTCTATTGCAAAGGCTATAATGCCCAACAAACTTCTTTAAATTATCTTGCTAAAGATATTTTAGTTAATAGGGTCTCTTTGGACTACTTGTTGGCTAAACAAGGAAGAGTGTGTGAGATATAAAGTACCTACTGCACTTGGATAAAAATACCTAGTATGAGAGACACTCAATTGCAAGAAATCAAACAGCAAGGCATTTGGTTAGAACAAGTAGATGCCTCTTTTGGCTCATTCTTTCATTTACTTTAATTGATTTGGTTCATGGCAGCATTGGTTATGGAGCATATTTCAGTCTATTGGGATTACCCTCCTGTCATCAGAGTAGTCTCCGTGGTGCACTGTACCTCTCAAGGGTCGTAAATGCTGTGTGCAGCCATCTACTCTGTCTAATGGCCTCACTCCAGTGAGAGTGACAAAAACATGAGTAACAATGAAAAGAATCTTTCAGCTAGCCTGATATCTTGACTTATGAATTCCTTTCTGAGACCAGCTAAGTCCATTATAATGGTGATAGAGTAGAGATCAAGAGGTTGACCACAAAGGGGAATCGATAAAGCAAATAAGAAGACCATTAGATTGAGGTTGTCTCTGCATGTAGCTCTTATGCAAGCAAACCTATACTTACTTGGAGCTGACATTTAAAAACAAATCTAGCCTTGGACGGTCACAACAGCCAACCAGCAAATTGGTTATATTAACTAGGGACCTCCCAATACAGTATACGGAAATGAGGCAAAAGTGGAGGACTTCCCATCACACCCCTCCCCCCCCCCCCGCCCCCCTGCAAACAAAGCAAATGCCCAGCTCTTAGCAAATCAATTAATTTCTGTATTTTGCTCCTGTCTTCAGCTTATAAAAGTTCACTGCTCATGCTGCTAGAACAGAACTCTCTAAACCTATTCCAGTTTTGAGTGATGCACAATTTGTGAATTGTTCTTTGACCAAGAAACTCTAAATTTATTTTCTCTAAAGTTTTTGTTTGAACATTTCTATAATTGATCTTGAGAATTGGGTTTTTGAGTCCTATGCTCCTGATGAATTCCTGTCTATCTTGGCTAGTCCAGAAGTTAAGCATTTAGTTAATCCCCTGAGAAGTCCGAAGCCCCCTCACTCTCTTCCTACAACTGCCATGTACCTGCTCACCCATCCTTGATGCCCCTGCCAATCTGGGTGCAGGCAGATGGCTCTTATTATATTCTTCAAACTCATCTTAAACTTTATGTATTATAAAATTTCAATTCTACTGGATTCTACCCATTCATGTTTCCAATGTTATCACCCAGATATCCTTGTTCTCCTCTGGGAATAGATGGCAGTTGTCCTGAGACAAGATGCAGGGCCAGGACTCCTGACAGCTGGGATGTGGTCTCACCATGTGTATCCTGACAGCCTTCCTCCTCCCTAGGTCAACCCCACCTGTCCTTCCTCTGCCTCAAGGAGAGAGGCTCGGGGAGTTTCCAAAGACCTCCCCACAACCTCTTTGTCCTTGTTACTTTGTGTTCACTTTTATATTCCATGTGCCCAGGGCTGTGTCCCAGTGCTGATCCTCTAGGAAAAATGAAGAAACGGCCACATGTGCCCCTAGCAGATACGGAAGTGGCCAAGTGCAGAAAAAAAGGAGTGCGTATAGAGATTTGATTTACTGTTTTCTTTTACTGCCTCATTTGATTTCAGTTGCAGCCGTTTGAGGACAGCCAAGCAGACATTCTCATCACCACATCAATGATGCAGAGACAGAGAACGAGAGGATAGGAGCTAAAAAGGTGCAGAGTTGAAATATAAGAATTCATATTTCTGGAGAGTGAGGGACTTCGTGACACTGTAATACAATCTGTGCCTTGCTTTTTCCCTGGGGTGGGGACCCATGGATGCTACTGACCAGGCGTTCCCAGCAAGTCTCCCGCCCCAGCCTCTGGCCCAGGTTTTGCCCAGGGGCCCACCTCCTGACCACATGCAGCATCCAGGGCCACAATTCCCTGATCCAGAGAAGAGAGAGCTGACCAGGAGGCCACCTCCAGGAGCAGGACTAGATGGTTGGTTTATGGGAGGAGAGGTCCTCCCAAAAGAGCAGACACCTTAATGCTAGCCCTGTGCGTAAACCAACCTCAAGCACCCGACCCATGCCACATGCTACTCTGGACCCTGGAGAAACATCCGGGGGCAAGACGAATCCTGGACTCCATGGAGACCCCTTCTGGGGTGCGGAGAACTGACAAAGCCCCACACGAGCACTCTGAGTCAGGCAGGCGTCAGGGCACCCTGCCAGGCCCGGTGCCTTGCAGTGGGTAACTCTCCCTCACTCCGGGAGGCACGGCTCTGCTCCCACAGAGTCCTGACCCAGGACTCCCCGGTGGGCTGAACCCCATGGGACCCTGTCCCGAGAGCCGCCTCGGGTATGGTGCTCGAGTGGAATGAGCGGAGTGACTCTCTGGACAACACGTGTTGGAACCACAGTGGATAGAGGGCCCTCTGAGCTTCTTCCCGCTGACTGAGTCCTGGGCAAGGAAAGGCCGAGGGTGGAGCACACAGGAGAGGGGATGGGGGGTCGAAAACAAAAACCTATTCGTGTCTGGGCAGGGCAGGGCAGGGCCTTGAGGGCTCCAGAGTCCAGACAGGGACAAAGAGCAGCAGCTGTCCCCACCTCAGCACTGGGGGCCTGCAGGGAGACCCCGGGGCCTGGCTCTCCCCTGGCTTTGCCTGGAATCACCGTCTGGGGCTCACCCTCCCGGCTGTCTCTGTGCAGGACACGTTCCAAGGGGACGGGCCAAACACAGCACGTGTCTTGACCAGACTCCCCTTAAGCTGAGCCCACACGGACTGATGAGCGCGGGTGGTTTATCTGGAGATGAACCAGGAGACACAAATGAGAAAGGGGGAAGAAATCAACTTTCCTGTTATCCACATGTCTGTTCTCAGTGGGTCACACTGCGGGCCACTGGGTTCATCGTGCAGGTGAAGCTTAGGGAACCTGAGGTGCTGTCCTCTGAGTCGGGTGCCCTGGGGCTGGGAGACTGGGACACTCACCTGCCCCCCTCCTGAGGATGGAGTGTGACTCTCAGGCCTGGCCTCCCCCACACCTGGGGGGTGCACCTGCCCTGCTGAAGGAGCTCCAGGGACGCAGCGGAAGCCCCGAGCCGAGCTGGGGCAGGCACAGGCGCTTGTGTCGGGAGCTGCGGGCATGCTGGGGCTCGGGACACCTGCCACAGCTACACCCAGCGGGCTCTGAGGTCGGGGTTGGCAACTATGGTCCGAGGGCCAAATGCAGCCTGCCGCCTGCTAGTGTGAAAAGGTCTTATTGACACGTGACCACTTAGTTGTTTACACATCAGCTGTGGCTGTGTGCAACATGCAAAGGGAATGTTGGGTAGTTGGGAAAGAGACCATAGGGCTCACAGAGGCCCAAATAGTTAGTCTTTAGTCTTTACAGAGAACGTGTGCCGAACACTGGTCTGGGAGATTGGGACAGAGTGTCAATAGCTGCCAGTACTCCAGTGTGTCTCAACCTTAATAGCAGATGATTCCCCTGGCGATTAGTGAAAATTCCGTCTATGCTCGGTGCAGCCCTGAGTCCTGGTCAGGGCTGCATTGTGCTCATCGAAGCCCTGAGAGGACACAGCCACTGCACCTCTGGACCCCACATGAGCCAGAGGCAGCTTCTCAGACACAGCTTAACTGTGCCACTTGGAACCACATCAGGAGGCCCAAGATGAGGGAACGACCCCACCACCCACAGTCCCACCAGGCTGTCCCACTGAGAGTGGCTCCATCCACTGCCCAGCCCCTCTCTCCAGAGCATGGCACACAAAGCCTGTTAAAATGCTGATGTTTAATGGCTTATTCTACACTATGTACCTGGAGAAATGTGGATTCTCCATTGATAGGCTCCACAAGCCCAGTCATGAAACCCAACACACATGCACAGCAGGAGGACAAACAAGCGTGGGGCTGCTCCACCCGCCACTGACACTGCCGGAGTCCGCGGAAGGAGAGGGCAGCACGTGGCCAGGCATGTGGCTGCGTCCCACTCAGGGGAGCCCCACAGAGCAGGTCTTGTTCAGGAGCTCGAACCGTGTTAGCCAGGGCTGGGAGCTGATGGTGAAGAAGCAGCTGAGGGTCTGGGGGAACAAGCACAGGCAGGTCCGTGAGTGCAGCAGCCTTGGGAAGCTCTTGGCTCGTGCTCCGAGCTCATCTCAACCTTGCTCATTCTGGAGATAGCAATTGAAAGAAGTGGCTCTGTTCCTCAGGTACAGCCACCCAAACTTACCCCTGGGACATTGCTTAACTGCTTCCAGATCTGGGGCTCCCTCTTTACCCAAGGCCACCTATGTCGGGTCCCCCATTTCAGACAGTGGCCTCCTGGGGAATTCACAGGCT
Organism: Microcebus murinus; assembly: GCF_040939455.1. Classification (NCBI taxonomy): domain Eukaryota; kingdom Metazoa; phylum Chordata; class Mammalia; order Primates; family Cheirogaleidae; genus Microcebus; species Microcebus murinus. The sequence continues at coordinate 45,826,280 of NC_134119.1, read as the reverse complement.
GTCCCTCTGGGTGTCATAGCCACAAGAGCACCATAAGACACTCTGACCCACCAGGACGTACTCTCTGATTTAACCCATTATTAACCCATTAGTTGACCCTTTGATAAAAGTACCACTGATCCTAGGTGGGCCATCCCCAGAACTAGGCTTCACCTCGGCCTCGTCCCCTACAGCAGGACTGCAGCTCAGCAAGACCATGCCAGGGAAAGGGGGGGACAGTGGGGCCCCTCTTCAGGCTCCAAGTGAGAGTGGGGATCCCTGAGAGCTTCCCATGCAGGCAAAGGCAGTGCTGGGCCCTGCCTGGCTCTTTGTCCTGCAGGCAGGGAAGCGGGTGGGTATGAAGACCAGAAAGAAAACATCATTTACACAGGCCCAGGACACTGGGATGGCAGAGGGACAAGAGTAGTCTGAAAGCCGTGTGACTAGGTGCATGCACCTGCAGTGGTGTGAGGGGACACAGTTGGGAAACTCAGACTGGCCGGGGACAGCTAGTGGACGCCTGAGCTGCTGCACACTAAAGCACAGCAGAGTAGCCTTGCAGAGCCTGCCGGGGCTCCCCCTCTGCTTCCCAGGAAAGCTTTGTCAGCTGCTCCTGACCCCCCACCCTGCCCCCAAGCAGCCTCCACCTCTGCATGAATGGGGCAAGCCGGTGTCCTCTTACGTTGTTCAGCCTTGAGCTTTGCTGAAAGGGGCAGTTGTCAATGTCTTCCTCAAATTTCCCACAAATGGTTCGGCCCAACAGCAGGTTCATGGAGAACACTATCTTGGAACTGTCCTGCGGTACATAAAGAGGTTAAAGTGGACACTCCCTTCTTGATGCCCCTAAATAGCTGGCAATGAGGACGCCATCGGTGTAGGGACAGGGACTAACACTGGGCTCCATCTGGAGGCTCACCACGGGCCTGGCATCAGCTCACTGGAGGTAAAACCGCAGGGACCTTCTCCAGATTGGGGAGTTAAGAGCAAAGAGCAGGAGGTCGTGGTGGATCCCTGGGGGGACACACCGAGTCAGCCCCGTTACCGCATCCCCCAGCTGCCGCCCACGCCCCCACTCTGCCACCCTGAGACCCGGCTCCCCTCTCAGGGGGCTCCTGCTCCCACAGCTGCCTTCCCAGAGGACAGACGCCAGGTGCCTGGGCGGCCGCTGGTTCTCCAAGAGCTTTCAGGATGGTCTCAGCCCCCAGAGAGGGAGCCTCATCTACAGCATGTGGTCAGACCTCTCCCTGGGCCTCCAGCAAGCACAGCGCCACCCAGTGCTCCGCTGCACAGCACGCAGCATGGGAGCCAGGGCTGCAAGACACAAAGTCTGAATTTCTCTCTGCTCTCCTTCCTGCTCCATCCCATCCCATCCCACCCCATCCCACCCCACCCCATCCCACCCCACCCCATCCCACCCCACCCCATCCCACCCCATCCCACCCCACCCCACCCCACCCCACCCCACCCCATCCCACCCCATCCCACCCCACCCCATCCCATCCCATCCCATCCCACCCCATCCCATCCCACCCCACCCCATCCCACCCCACCCCACCTCACCCCATCCCATCCCACCCCACCCCACCCCATCCCACCCCACCCCACCCCACCCCATCCCACCCCACCCCACCCCACCCCACCCCACCCCATCCCACCCCATCCCACCCCATCCCACCCCACCCCACCCCACCCCATCCCACCCCATCCCACCCCACCCCACCCCACCCCACCCCACCCCACCCCACCCCATCCCACCCCATCCCATCCCATCCCACCCCATCCCATCCCACCCCACCCCATCCCACCCCATCCCACCCCACCCCATCCCATCCCACCCCACCCCACCCCATCCCACCCCACCCCACCCCACCCCATCCCACCCCACCCCACCCCATCCCACCCCATCCCACCCCATCCCACCCCACCCCACCCCACCCCACCCCACCCCATCCCACCCCACCCCACCCCACCCCACCCCATCCCACCCCATCCCACCCCACCCCACCCCACCCACCCCACCCCATCCCACCCCATCCCACCCCACCCCATCCCACCCCATCCCACCCCATCCCATCCCACCCCATCCCACCCCATCCCACCCCATCCCATCCCATCCCATCCCACCCCATCCCACCCCATCCCACCCCATCCCATCCCACCCCATCCCACCCCATCCCATCCCATCCCATCCCATCCCATCCCACCCCTGCCTCCCGTCCACCCATCCCCAACCCCCAAGCTGACTGGGACTGCCAGGCCAGGAGCCCACGTGGGAGGCTCCAGCCCAGAGAGCCCGGGGCAGCAGACCCTGCCAGGGCGCTGCAGGGTTTCCTCAGAGGCTGAAGCTCTGTGCGGGGTGGGGCCCTGCGTCCTTCTTGCAGGACCTTGGTGCCCAGGCAGGAAGAGCAATGTCCTCCCTCTCCGTCCAAACCGGAAGTGCTCCCTTAGGAGAGCATGTCCTGTGTGGCCTGCAGCCCGGTGGCCTGTGTGTTCCTCACTGCGCTCTGGGGGGCGTCCACCCAGCGGGGACCATCCAGGACTCAGAGCAGTGGTCTGAGGAGGAGTGTGAACCTCGTTCCCGCCACCAAGTGCAGACACGCCCCGGAGCCCAGAGCAGGTGGAATCAGAGGAGAGGGACCGGCCAGACAGCGGGCTCAGGACGACGGCAGCTCCTCGTTGCCCCTGAACCCTTGGTCTCTCTCTCTTTTCCTTTTGCTCTCTCTTTCTCTCCCTCTCTTAGTCTCTTTCTAATTTTTTTTTTAACTTGTGTTGTTGAAATATTTTTTCAGTCTCTCTCAGTGGATATATTCTTCCTGGCTCTTTTCCTTACTGTGTTCCTTTATGTCCGCAGTAGTCCCTATTTTGAAGTCATTCTTTAGTTAATCAAAGTCATAATAATCATGAAGATTGAAAAGTATATCTCGCATGTGAGTTGATTTTGAATCTTTTTTAAATTTCTAAGTTAAATGTTTTCAAAATCAGAAACTCATAGAATTACTTTGTATTTTGCCCAATTATAGCGTGCAAATTGTGAACCAAGAGTCCTTGATAAAATGCCCATCCCTGTCCCTCCCTTAGTGTCACATACGGGAGAGGAGAGGGTGTGGTCACAAACCTTGTCCTTCCTGGAGTTCAGGGTGCTCAAAAGCCTGTAGGCAAACAGGTCCCTGCTTTGCTTGTTGAACGTGTGCAAGGCGAACTCCACGGTGCGAGGAAGGTAAACTGCAATGTCTTCTTGATCCATCCAATTCTCATGCAGCCGGCAATTTGAGTCCTGGATCACAAGGGTCTGCAAGCCTGAGAGAAGCAGCAGCAGCACCCAAGGCTGAGCCCTCGCCTGTGGCAGATACGACATGGTGCTAGTGTCTGGACACCCCCTGACTTTCCCCTTCCCAGCCCGGCTCTCCCAGGAGCTACCAGGCTCAGGTCCTGCCCTTATGCTCATCTGCTGAGGCACAAGCTCCTCCCTCTGGTCCTCATCTCTGCCATCACAGCCTGTCCCTCCCACACGTGGCCTCGCCTCCTCCAGGCAAAGCTGCTAAAATCCTCTCCTGTGCAGGGGGAAGAAGAGCCAATGGGTGGGGGGCTGGGGAGGACCAGCAGTGGGAGGGAGGGGTCCCCGGACACGAGCCACTCAGGGGTCAAGAGGGGGGATTTATGTGGAGGCCATAGTCACCAACCCTGAGAAGAGCACAAACTACAACAGGTGTCAGGGGAAGGTGGTCCCTGGACACACCAGTTGGGGTGGGGGGCAGGGACAGAGACAAGAAAGGACAGGGACTAAGGATGAGTTGCCAAGAGCACGTGCTATGTGTGCACAGAAGTCCCAGCTGCAGGGCTCCAGGTATGGGCTCCACAACCCAGCCTGAGGGTTACCTGCTGAGGGCCGAGGGTCTGGCCCAGGGGTGACAGCTGAGCTTGGGTGTCAGTGGCCTGTCACATTTCTGGATCTGCTCCACTGGCACCGCCGCCTGGGGACAGGAACTGGAGAAAGACAAGTGGCTTATGTCATTGGAGTCAGCCACGGGGTCAGACACTTGTATCGGCAAAGCTGGGAGATAGTCCTAGGACACCCACACTGCTAGGAGGAGGCAGGGACAGAGGAGGGGTTGGACTCAAACAACACCATGCATCCACACCAGGTCCTTTTCTCCTGGGCACAGCTGGACACAGGTGCAGCCTCTGCTGACCTCTGACCGTGCAAGGACGATGGCTGAGAAGGTCCCAGTGCAGACTATTGCCATGAGCTGGGGGAGGGGGGTCCTGGCCTTGGAGACCTGAGCACCATCCCTGCTCTGCCACCAGCCAATCCTGCACCTTCTCCTGCCCGAGCCCTCTGTGCCTCAGTTGTCCACTTCAAATGGGTAATGCTTCGCCCACCCTCTCACAAAGGCTTGTTGTTTGGGGGACGCATTGTCGTCATGCAGTCAAAGTGCTGAGCTAACTGCACAGTTGCTCGCTTGGGTCAGGAATTCTTCCGCACTGACGGCTCCTTTCCTAATCTCTGCTGAGGGGACATTTGGAGCTTGCACATTAGTCACTTCTCCCCCGTGTCTGGGCCTGGCCCACAGCCTTGTGGAAGGAGTAAAGGAGGCTCAGAGCTGCCACCGAGGCTGACAGCTACGTGCAGAATCCGAGGGTCATGCTCACGCTGAGATGACCACATGCACCCGTGTCTGTGCGGGAGGAACCGCAGATGGAGGGCAGGAGCACAGGGAATTCCTGCAGAGAGGGGCTCTGGGGAGAGGGCGGGCAGGGGCCCAGGATACGGGCCCAGCTCAGGGCACTGAGGACAGGTTCTCACTCCCTCCCTCCACTCTCCAGGCTGCCCCCCCCGGGTCCCCCCCACCCCGACGCTCACTCCTCACCCACCTGGAGCATCCCTACCCCCTGCACCGTGTACTGTGTGGTCTTCCTCATACTCATGTTGAGTCTATTTTTCTTTTTAATCCTCAGAATCATGACATTTCCAAGTCAGGCTTCTCTATGTGTTCACCTTCAACAGTGCCCCAGTATGGGTTTCACTGTGTTTCGCAGGAGAAACATTACAGGCCAGGGAGGGAAGGATGATATATTCAAAATGCTGAAGGAAAAGAAAAACTGTCAATTGAAAATATTGTCTCCAGCAAAGATTCCCTTCAAACATGGTGAGATAAAGACTTTCCCAGACAAGCAAAAGCTAAAGAAATTCATCAACACCAGATATGTCTTACAAAAAATGCTAAAGGGATTCTTAACTCTGAAATAAAAAAAAAACAACCCACTAATGTGTAACAAGAAAATTACATATAAAGACATAAAACTCACTGGTAAAAATAAGAAGTATACAGAAAAATTCAGAGTACTCTAATGTGATAACTGTGATATGTGGTATACAAACCACTCATATATTTAGTACAAAGATTAAAAGACAAAACTATTAAAGACAATAAGACTGAAACAATTGGCTCATTCTAAGATGAATATTGAGGATGTAAGAAAAAAATAAAACTATTGGCTAAGAGATAGGCAACAAAAGACAAAAATTAAAACATCAAAATGTAGGGGATATGTTAAGGTGTAGATTTTGTTTTTATTTATTTTCTTTGCTTTGTAATCAAAGTAAAGTTAGTATCAGTTTATAATAACCTGTTATAACTATAAGATGAATTTATAAGCCTCATGGTAACCACAAAGCAAAAACATATAATAGATACACTAAAGTTAAATAGCACGGAATCAAAGCATAGTACTAGAGAAAATTATTTATCCACAAAGAAATACAATAAGATAGAAAAAAAGGAAGAAAGTTTCTACAAAACAACCAGAGAACAAATAACAAAATGGCAGGCTTGATCCTTTACTTATCAATTATAACCCTGAATGTAATTAAATTAAATTATCCAATATAAAGACACAGACTGGCTAAATGGATTAAAAAAGAAAAGCCAGACCCAACTGTATACTGCCTATAAGAAACTCATTTCACCTAAAAAGACATGCCTACAGAGAAAGGGAAAGAATGGGAAAAGATATTTCATGTTAAGTGAAATCAAAAATAGTAGGAGTAGCTATACTTACATCAGATACAATAGACTTTATGATAAGGCTGGTAAAAAAAAAAAAAAGGCTATTATATAATGGCAAAAAACACAGCAATGGGAAGAATCAATAGTGAATATAGATGTATACACTCAACACCAGATACCCAAATGTAGAAGGCAAATATTAGTAGATCTAAAGGAAGAGATTGACTACAATACGACCATAATAAGAAACTTCAACACTTCACTTTCAGCAATGGAGAGATCATCCAGCCAGAAAATCAGCAAAGAAATGCTGGAGCTAACGGTACTCTGGACCAAATGGACCTAACAGACATTTACAAAACATTCCATCCAACATCTGCAGAGTGTGCTTTCTTCTCAAGAGCACATGGAGAATTCTCCATAATAGACCATATATTAGGTCACAAAACAAGTTTTAACAAATTTTTAAAAATTGAAACCTTATTAAGTGTCTTTTTTATCACAATAACACAAAACTATAAATCAATAACAGAAAGAATATTAAAAACTATACAAATACATAGAAATTAAACAACATGCTCCTGAATGATCAACTGGGTCAATGAAGCTGTTAAAAACAATATTAAAAAATTTCGTGTGACAAATGAAAATGGAAACAACATATCAAAACTTATGGGACACAGCAAAATCAGTTTTAAGAATGTTTCATAGCATTAAATGTCTATATCAAAAAAGTGAAAAGATCTCAAATAAACAACCCAATATTACACCTCAAGGAACTAGCAAAACAAGAATAAACTAAACCCAAATTAGCAGAAGGAAGAAATGACAAAGATCAGTTAAGAAACAAATGAAATAGTGATTAAAAAACAATACCAACGAATGAAGCAAAGGCTTGGTTTTGGGGGAAAAGATTTTAAAAATTAGCAAACCTTTAGCTAGACAAATTAAAAAGAGAAAATATTCAAATAAAATCAGAGGTCAAGAAGGAGAGAGACATTACAACTGTTGCCACAGAAATACAAAGGATCATAAGAGAATATTATGAACAACTACATGGCATCAAAATGGACAATCTAGAAGAAATAGATAAGTTACTAGACACATACAACCTACCGAGATTCTACCATGAAGAAATAGGAAACATGAACAAACCAATGGGTAATGAAATTGAAGTAATAATAAAGAAGAGCCCAGGAACCAATAGCTTTGCTAATAAATTCTACCAAACAGTTAAAAAACAAAGAATGCCAATTCCTTTAAAATTCTTTCAAACAATAGAAGAGGAAGGGATGCTTTCAAAATTATTCTATGCTGTTAACATTACCCTGTTACCAAAACCAGGAAAGGACACAGAAGAAAAGAAAAGAAAACTACACACCAATACCACAATGAACACAGATGCAAAAATTCTCAGCAAAATACTAACATATCAAATTCAACAACACTTTACAAAGATCATTCACCATGATCAAGTGGGATTGATTTCGGGGATGCAAAGATGATTCAACATACACAAATCAGTAAATATAGTATATCATGTTAACAAAATCAAGGACAAAAGCCAAATGACCATTTCAATAGATGGACAAAAAGCATTCAATAAAATTCTGGAAGAGTTAGGATCAAGATGGTCAAATAGGGACAGGCAATATGTGCCTCCTTCCTCTCCATAGAAGAAACAGAATAGTAAACAGATTCTCACATTTTGAACAGATTATCTAGGAGAGAATGAAAGGATTCCCCAGGGCAGTGACCAGAAGCACCAAAAATGGGTAAGGAGAGGATTAAGGGCAACTTGGCTAGCCAGGGACTGGCTGACAGCCAGGAGAAACTGCTGCATGTGGGGAATCAATAAGAGGGAAAGCCCCATGACTCCAGTCTCCTAGATCTTGGCTGCCAGAAAATGCCCCGACCCACACAGGTCTCAGGCCCAACATAGGGAGCTGTCGGAGATTGCACAGAGATGTCACTCCAAAAAGGGAACTCACATGGAATCCCAAAGGCATCTGAGCTTAGAGTAGCTTGAGCTGGGCACTATTCTGAGAGCCTAGATACAGGTGGGTCCAACTGCAGCCACAGCACAGCTCCGAGGAGGACGAGAGGAGCCCAGGTACTCCTATGAACAGTGGGAAGCTCCCCACCTCCTCTTCTGTGGGCTGCAATTGAGACCAAGACACGAGTGGACGGCATTTTCCACAGTTTCTTGCCCATGCTGCTTGCCTGGGGGTGGGGGGGCAGCTTTTCAGGTTGCAGGGCCAGGATGCTATTTTGAGAGTTTGACATCTGGCTGCACCCACCCTTAGGCTGAGTTCAGGCTGACACACCTGCAGCCCCCACCTGGCTGGGGCAGGGCAGGGAACCAGGCTTTCCAGCACACATCTGGGCTGGTAGCCACCATCCTGCAGCCAGGTGCTGTGAGACCAAGTCTCGAGTGAACTGCACTCCCCACAGTTTCCTGCTAGTGCAGCCTGCCTGAGAAGGGCCCCACCCTCTGTAGTCACAGGCTCAAGGTACCATTTTGAGAGTGTCAACCTGGACAGTACCCCACCCTGTCCATGGCTGAGTTTGGGATAATGCAGCTGCTGGTGCCACCCAGCTGAGAAGGGAAAGAGGAGCCCAAGCTCTCCTACATACACCTAGGACAATTCCCACTGCCCTGGCTATGGGCTGCTGTGAGACAAAGATGTGTGTAAATGGCACTCCTTCCAGGATTGTGTCCATGCTGTTCGCCTGGAAGGGACCTCACTTTCTCTGGTCACAGGCCCAAGGTGCCAGTTTTGGAGTTTAAAGCTAGGCAGTGCGCTACCTTGAGCCAAGTTAGGGGTGACACCGCTGCAGCCACCACCCAGCTGGAAAGAAACAGAGAAGTCCAAGCTCTCCCATGCACACTTAGGACAATACACACTGCCCTGTTACAGGCAGCTGTGGGACTGAGGACTACTCTGCCAAATCCATTGCAGCTACCAACAACACCAACGTGGACCATGTGGGTCATAGTGGGTGATCCACCACTGCTATTACCACCTCCCGCATCACACCAGCTGTTCAGGGCCTGAGCACCCACCCACACACCTGTCCCTTTCCTCTAATAACTAGCTTCTGAGCAAGCCACCAGAAGGCCAAGAACTGGTCTCCCAGGACACATAAACACCAGTACCAGCATAAGCTACTCTGGGACCTAAAATCAGGCATACCCATCCATGGAAACTAAACAACTGTGCTCCTCAATGGTCACTGGGTCAATGAAGAAATATAAAAGGAAATTAAAACGTGTTTTGAAATGAACAAAAATGAAAATACCATACCCAAACCTGTAGAGTACAGAAAAAGCAGAGCTAAGAGGGAAGTGTAAGGCATTAAATGCCTACATCAAAAAAGTAAAAAGACCAAAAGTCAACAACCTAACATCACATCTCAAGGAATTAGAAAAGCAAGAACAAACCCAACCCAAAGTTAGCAAAATAAATAAATAAAAAATAAATAACAAAGATCAAAGCAAACCTAAATGAACTATAGACCAAAAATAAATAAATACAAAGGATCCCCAAAAGGAAAGGTTGGTTATTTGAAAAGATAAACAAAATTGACGAATCACTACCTAGAATAACCAAGCAAAGAAGACATAAGATCCAAATGAACACAATGCAAAATGAAAAAGGAGACATTACAACTGATAAAACAGAAATATACACAATCCAACAATCCCCTTAATGGGTTTCTATCCAAAGAAAATCATTATCTCAAAAATTCACCTGCACCCAAATGTTTATTGCAGCACAATTCACAGTTGCAAAGATATGGAATCAACCTAAGTGGATATCATCTAATGGGTGGATAAAGAAAATGTGGGGTGTGTGTGTGTGTGTGTGTATGTGTGTGTGTGTGTGTGTGTGTGTGTGTACACACACACCATGGAATACTACTCAGCCATAAAAAGGAATAAAATGTCTTTTCCAGCAGTTTGGATGGAACTAGAGACCACTATCCTAAGGGAAGCATCTCAGAAATGGACAAGCAATACCATATGTTCTTCTCACTTTTAAGTGGGAGCTAAAGATGAGTATATATGGTCCTAAAGTGGTGTAATAGACATTGGAAACTAAGAATGGGGGAGGGTGGAAGGGGGTTGAGAGATAAAAGATTACCCATCAGGTACAATGTACACTATTCTGGAGACAGGTGCACTGAGAGCCCTGAATTCAGCATTATACAGTTCATCCCTACAACAAAAAACACTTGTCCCTCATATCTATTGAAAGAAAAAAAAATGTGGTAAAAAAAGAAAAGAAAGTGGTCATTCTAACTGGGGTGAGCCATTCAGTATGATGTTGGCTGTGGGTTTATCACATATGGCATCTATTTAGATGGTCATATGGTTTTTGTTTTAAATTCTGTTTAATGTGGTGAGTCGCATTTATTGGCATGCATATGTTTAAACATCCTTGCATCCCTAGTGAAAAACTCACTTGATCATGGTGAATTTTCCTTTTAATGTACTGTTAGATTTGATTTGCTAGTATTTTGTTGAGCATTTTGGCATCTATGTTCATGAGGAATATTGGTCTGTAGTTCTGTTGTTCTCTGTGTGTCATTTCCTGGTTTTGGTATCATGGGGATACTGGTTTCATGGAATGAGTTAGGGAGGAGTCCCACCTTCTCCATGTTATGGAATAGTTTCAGTAGAATTGATGCCAGTTTTTCTTTGTTGGTCTGCTGGAATTCAGCTGTGAATCCATCTAATCCTGGGCTTTTTGTTGTTGTTATTGTTGTTGGGAGATTTTCTTTTTTAAGAGCAAAGTTTTGAGCAAACTGTACTGATTTATTTATAATTGTAATTTATGAACAGTAATGCAAACATCTTTACATTAATATTATGAAAAACCTCCCAAGATTGAAATGAGCAAAAACTGAGACTTCAGGACATTTCTAAAGGAGTTCTGAAAAAAAAAAAGGAAAAATGCAATACAACAATTTTAGAGGAGATTTATATCAAGTATTGCACCGGGTACAATTTCATGCAAATGTCTTCAACCACTCAAACTGTTTTTATTAAGTACTATAAAACTTCTTGAATTATGTTGCCTTTTATTCACTTTATTTCCATGAAGTAAATCAAAGTAACCAGCTATTAACAAGGCACATCTAAATATTTCTCCTATCAATCCCTTAGAGACAACCCATTACTTTTTAGAACAGGGCAGACTGTATTTGCTGCTTCCGAAATTGATTTTGCAAAAAATCATTCCAAGAAATCCAGGAAGATATTCCCCAAATGTCTTCCTGGATTCCTCTCACCAAATGTGTCTAATATGGACCATTATAAATTAAATTGAGAAAGCCGCAAAACAAAGCAGAACATTTTCAGTTTTGTCATGTTAAGAGAATAAACCACTGGAACTTTAATGAGAAGACAAAACCTGAAGAAGAAAAAGAAATTTCAGAAAGTGATGATAAAAACAATTGTAGTTCATACAGCTCTCTGATGAGTTGGCCTTTATTTAAGTGGATACCAGTGGGATCACAGACCATAATCTCAGTGAAGATAAACCAATGTGTGTTTAACACTTGTTTTGAAATATAAATCAAATAATCCACTTGTAGATAATAAAGACCAATGACATTCTTCCACATACAATTCTGTCCCCAAAATGTTCATTTTCATCTTAACATGCCTAGCTGTTTATTATAATGCTTTTAACTGCTCCTTAGAAACTGTGGGTATGAAGTTTAGTATTTCTGAAACATTTAGTTTCCAAATAATTAACTAATGGAGCAAAGTGATTTAGAAACTGATGTTTCCACGTTTCACTAGCTGGACTGTATTTTGAGTTGGCAGGAATCTTTATGCATTTCATTTAAAAGACTTTACTCTTTTTAAGAAGAACAGAAACGGTGGGCTAATTATTAACCTATTTTTTACTTTCTGATATTGTTCAGTGTGTAAAACTAAATGTAGCAGTTAAGAAAGTCACGGAGTTTTTTTATTACTATTTCCATCTCGTTACTCATTACTGGTCTGTTCAAGATATCTATTTCTTTCTGATTCAAGCTTGGGAGGTGTGTGTTTCCCAAAATGTATCTATTTCCTCTAGATTTTCTAATTTGTGTGCATAGAGGTTTCCGTAGCAATCTTGGATGATATTTTATGGTCCTGTGGTATCCGCTGCAAGGTCTCCTTTTTCATTTCTGACTGAGCTTACTTGGATCCTTTCTCTTCTATTCCTGGGTAATCTAGTTAGTGGTCTATAGATTTTGTTTCTCTTTATAGATAACCAAAATTTTGTTTCATTGATCCTTTGGGGGTTTTGGTTTCAGTTTTGTTTGCCAGGGCCTCGGGGCTGGGATCCCGGGGGAAGACTGAGGCGGGGACTCCCTGAGAGCAGCCCCAGGGGGGTTCTCAGGGGCGCACGGCTCATCCTGCCACTTTCCTGCATTTCTTTCTCAATCACCAACGTTGTTTTGGACTCCCCAGTTTTGTTCTTTCTCCATTTTACCCCTTTCTCTCTCAGTTCTCATGAGGATCTCTTCACTAGTTGACTTTAACCAGCATTTAAAACATATTGTAAAATATTCGTTTTAACACCAGAATACATTTTCTGTTTGTCTGCAGTGCTTCAAAATACATCCACAAAGTCTTTGATATTCTCCCTCTCAATAGATGGAGCCTGGTTCCTGCCCCCTTTGAGTTAGCGGGATTTAGTAACTGGCTCCTGGCTCATAAGTAAAGTGGAAGTGACAGTGTCCAACTGCAGGGCCAGCTCGTAAAGGCCATGCAGCTTCCTGCTTCCGCAGCTCTTGTCCTCTCTTGGGTCACTTGCTTTGGGATTTGGCAGCTGGTGATTGAGCAGACTTACAGAAGGGCTCACACGTGTTCCTGAAACAACTCATGGGAAACTGAGGTGTCCAGCCACACCCCTGTGAGGGGGCCACCTTGAATGGGTCACCCAAGCCCCAGTCAAGGCTTGAGGTGGCTGCAGCCCCAGCTGACATCTGGATGCCAGCTTCTTAAGAGACCCTGAGCCACATCTACCTAGCTAAGCCCCGCTGGAAGTGCTGACCCACAGAAATGGATGGTCAATTAAGAATGGGTTAAGCCACTTCGTTTTGAATAATTTCTTATAGAGAAATATATTATAGACAGGTAGATATACCCCAGTTATCTATTTCTGTGTAACAAGTTGTCCCCAAGCATTACATGTAATGTATGTATATAGGTATAAAACTATAAAACTATATACATGTATGTAACTTAGTCATTTAAATAAGCATTGAAAACTGGAACCGACTGATGTAAATAGGGTTTAATTAGATTAATTGCATGCAGAAGTGGATGGCACTGATCTCCAAAGCTGTCTTCTTCAGCAAGTTATGAAAGCTGTTTCTTAGAAATGCACGATGTTGGGGGTTTTCTCCTGAGTATCCTCGGGTGCCTGATGTCCTTCACGAGCCTGGCCCCCCCCACACACTGAGATAAGCCCTGGGGACAGCTTGACCCTCCTCCCTATCCTTCATACAGCCAGAGAGAGGGTCTCCATTGTTCAGGGAAAGTACTGAAGTATCAGTTTGTTCTTTTCTTGTCTAGTACTTCAACAGCCAGACTCTTTGTGTGCTAAGAGAAAAAAATGATCCAAAATGGCTAATTTTATCAACCATTTGACCTCGAATGGACAATGAGTACTGTGAAGAGGGGGCAGGAAAGACAGAGACCCAAGTCCTGATGTGCCAGCCTGGCCATGCCCAGGACAGCCCCGATTGCTTTTCTGAGCCTTGTCAACCCAGGTTCCATCCGAGCCAGCACTATGGTTTCTGCAGGCCCATCCCACGCACACATTTCCCTGAACACTGGAAACAACACTCTGGACCAAATTTTAGAATACTGCCCTGGGGGAGTACACCAGTGAGATGGGGGCAGGGACACTCCTCTGCCCCTGGACCCGTTTGGTCAGGTGCAGACTGTTCTACAGAGGAGTTCTAGGATGAGACATTTTCTCAGCACATAGGTGGTATTAGGTGGCTATTTTTAAATCACCTTCCTGGAGAAAAAAAACTCATCTTTGAAAAATAATGTTTTGTTGAGATAAGAGTGAACATGAGATATATCACAGGACAAGTGAGATAGGCAACAACGAAAGCAGTAAGTCAGCTGCAAGAACTGCAGCGCCACACTTAAGGCAAACGGCCTGGAGTTTGGCAGAGACTCTCGGGCAAGCTTAGTGCCTGGAGAAAGTAAATGAAGGAGACAGAAAGCCAACCGGGAGGGCTGGACCCCGTTGCCTGGGTGGTACCTTTGTTTTTGTAAGAGTGAGGGATGCCTGAAAGTCAAAGTGTGAGTGGACTACTATTGGAGCCTGTGTGGTTTTTCTCTGTGAGAGTCAAAGCTTGTTCCTCCTTCAGCGTCGTGTTCTGCAGCCCCCTGGGAAGCGCAGCCCGAGGGCTGAGCAGCCTTGATGCTGGCACCCTGTGCACAGGCCCTCTGGGAACGGCCTGGCTGCCTGAGCTGCCCCCGTGGAATGCTGGGAAGGCCAGCACAGCCTCCCCAAAGACCAGCGCTTGGCCCTGCACGGCGATAACGGGCAAAACTCTGGGCGTCTTTTCCCGGCGAGTCCAGTCAGCAAGCGAACCCCAGATTCCATAAGAGCCATCAGGATCACAACCTTCTTTTCCTTGGAACCACCCGGAAGCTAAGAAGTGCTGGCAAACATTCCCAGGAATGAACTCCCAGGGCGTGGTGCACACTGGGTTCTCCCTGCTGGAAACTACCATGATCTCCTTGGAGATGCTCACAGAGAGGCATCCGGGGTCACGAGAGGTGATGCCACGATGGTGCCACAGAGGTAAAAACCTGGAGCAGCTGCCAGACAGCAGCACAGAGAGTTGGGTCCCCAGGCAGAGACAAGACCTGCTCCACCTGTGTCCCACACCCTGTCCCCAGACCACAACAGGGTAGGGCCCAGGAAGAACATCACTGCATCACCTTCCCACCCAGCACAGCTACTGGCCAGGTCACGGGTACAGAAGAAGTGTGTCCTGCCTCCAAATACAACACCAGGGTGGGCCCAGACTGCCCTCCTCACAGGAGGTCCCACCCACCACACACAGAAGCAAGCAGCCAGGGGGTGAGCAGGTGCTGTCTGTCTGGGAGCCACGTGCCACCTGCGCCCTGATCCTCTGTCTAGACTCCAGGAAGAAGTTGATATAAAATACCTGAAACAGGTGGGACCTGATCATCAGTTATCTCGGGAGAAATCTAGCCCTGTTGTGTAGTTGAAATGTGAATGGTCTTCAAGCTGAAGACCCTGCTCATCCATCCTCCTCTTATTTATTTACCAGTGGAGAACAAGCAGCTCAACCACACAGCCATGTGCAGGATTCTCTGTGAAACCCACCAGATCGTTACTTGAGAAAGTGTCTCTATCAAAAATAACCCACAGTTTGAGGGATCTACCAGGCAAAATTCACACCTTCCCTTTTCACTTGGCAAAGTCTTGTGTATGATTCTGATGAAGAAGCTGGCTCTAGAGGCTTCCTCACCGCGGCATGAGTTAAGTGGGTATGAAACATTCTCGTGGCACCACGAAAAACTGACACGGGAAAGTAAAATGGATGACAAGAACAGCAACGATGAAAACTGACACTGGCACAGTTTATACATGTGCCTTTGGCCTTTTTGAAAACAAGAGACATTAAGGTTCTCCTGTCATTGAGGATTATTAGTGATTCTTACATTTCTTTAGCCTAGTTACCTTTCAAATGCAAGGTTTTTATATCCAACCATGTTGGAGCGAGAAATTTCCTGGGGGAAAAAGTCACTGGTAAGTTGTGAAAAATGAAGTGACATGAACGAGAGACTTGAGTGAAAATTGTGGAGTCGGAAGCACCCAGCCAATATAGGCAAAACCAAGTTTATCAGAGCTCTGGGAAGTAGGCAAAGTTGATAGCAACTGACAAAACACTTAATCGAGGAAAATTTGCAACTCAAACCCAGTAGGAGAGCTTCGTGGGGCTTTAACTTACCCTTATGCGTCCTCCACTCTCTGCCTCAGTGGCTGTCCCAAACACAGCATGCTGCATCCCCGTTGTGGGTTCCTGGGGACAGGGGGCGGGGCAGAGTGTACCTTGCTCTCAAAAAATTGTGGTTGTCTGTTTTTACCGATCTTAAAGTTCCCTGAAGGAATAATGAGTTGCATGCTGCCAGGCACAGGAATTAATGTGTTAGTCAAGATTTCATTGACCAACTCATGCCAAATGGTGTCACAACTCTGCTGGCCCTTCATGAGCTGAAAAATCTCACCCAATACAGCTGGCTGTTGGATGGTTTTTTGAGGACACTTCCACAGACAGAAGCCCCAGATAGACCTTATCAGATAGACACGGTGATTAACCTCAATGCATCCTTTGAGGTCACTAAACAAGGATTCATTGCTTGCTGGGTTCATCCGGCCAGTGCTGAGTCTACAACACCGAATTCGACCCTCCCAGACTGTGGGCATAGCTGATCTGACAGCAGAGCATCTCATTCGGCCTTGGGATGATTGACCAGAGGGAGTCATCAAGAGGTTAAAAGTTTATGAATCCAAATAGAACCAGTCCTGCAATATTACCAGAAAAAAAGGGGGTGTTGGAAACATTCTCTGCAACAGAAACCACCGAGATTTGGCCCTGTGTATATGCATTCCTACAAACAAACCAGAAAGCCTCAATTACTCCATGAGGAAAAGAGCTACCAGTGGAGCAGGCCCAGAAATGCAACAGGTCATTGATACCCAGGAGCAGCTGTCACCCCTGGGCCAGGCCTCCACCTTCCCCTGGCACCTGTTGTAGTTTGTGCTCTTTTTTTAGGGTTGGTGACTACGGCCTCCACATAAATCCCTCCTCTTGCCCCCTGAGAGGCTCGTGTCTGGGGACCCCTCTCTCCCACTGCTGGGCCTCCCCACCTGCCACGCCTCTGTTGGTTCTTCTTCCCCCTGCACAGGAGAGGGTTTTAGCAGCTTTGCCTGGAGGAGGCGAGGCCACGTGTGGGAGGGACAGGCTGTGATGGCAGAGGTGAGGACCAGCGGGAGGAGCTTGTGCCTCAGCAGATGAGCGTAAGGGCAGGATCTGAGCCTGGTAGCTCCTGGGAGAGCCGGGCTGAGAAGGGGAGAGTCAGGGGGTGTCCGGCCATCTGCACCATGTCGTGTCTGAGATGGGCGAGGGCTCTGCCCTGGGTGCTGCTGCTTCTCTCAGGCTTGCAGCCCCTGGTGACCCAGGCCTGGCCTTTCAAAGTGCCGGAGAATTGGAATGTCCTAGAATCCGAAAGAGAATACTTCTTCGCCACAGTGGAGTTTGCCTTGCACACATTCAACCAGCAGAGCCAGTACCAGCACGCCTACCGACTGGTGGACATCCTGGACTCCAGGAAGGAGCAGGTGGGTGACCACATTCCCTGCCCTGCTAGCAGAGTGCGGGGGAGGGGTGGTGGGGCAGAGGCAGGTCTTAACCAGGACTCTTGGTTCACCATTTGTAGTCCGTGCTTGGATAAAATGCAACATAATCAATTAGGTTTCAGTGTTTATGAAAAATGTGAATTAGAATTTTTTTTGTAAAATGAGTCAATTATCTCCATGATTTCTGTGACATCACTTAACTGAAGAATGACTTCAAGATAAGGTCTAAGAACATGAAGGTTTCAAATAAGGAAAACAGAAATGACCATATAGATTGACAAATATTTGAAGGACATAAAATGAAAATAAAAAATTAGAAAAACAGAAAGAGAGAGAGAGAGACCAAGGGTTCAGGGGCAACGAGGAGCTGCCGTCGTCCTGAGCCCGCTGTCTGGCCCGTCCCTCTCCTCTGATTCCACCTGCTCTGGGCTCCGGGGCGTGTCTGCACTTGGTGGCGGGAACGAGGTTCACACTCCTCCTCAGACCACTGCTCTGAGTCCTGGATGGTCCCCGCTGGGTGGACGCCCCCCAGAGCGCAGTGAGAAACACACAGGCCACCGGGCTGTAGGCCACACAGGACATGCTTTCCTAAGGGAGCACTTCCGGTTTGGATGGAGAGGGGGGACATTGCTCTTCCTGCCTGGGCACCAAGGTCCTGCAAGAAGGACGCAGGGCCCCACCCCGCACAGAGCTTCAGCCTCTGAGGAAACCCTGCAGCGCCCTGGCAGGGTCTGCTGCCCCGGGCTCTCTGGGCTGGAGCCTCCCATGTGGGCTCCTGGCCTGGCAGTCCCAGTCAGCTTGGGGATTGGGGGATGGGTGGACGGGAGGCAGGGGTGGGATGGGATGGGATGGGATGGGATGGGATGAGGTGGGGTGGGGTGGGGTGGGATAGGGTGGGGTGGGGTGGGGTGGGATGGGGTGGGATGGGGTGGGATGGGATGGGATGGGATGAGGTGGGATGGGGTGGGATGGGGTGGGGTGGGATGGGGTGGGATGGGATAGGGTGGGATGGGATGGGATGGGGTGGGATGGGATGGGATGGAGCAGGAAGGAGAGCAGAGAGAAATTCAGACTGTGTCTTGCAGCCCTGGCTCCCATGCTGCGTGCTGTGCAGCGGAGCACTGGGTGGCGCTGTGCTTGCTGGAGGCCCAGGGAGAGGTCTGACCACATGCTGAAGATGAGGCTCCCTCTCTGGGGGCTGAGACCATCCTGAAAGCTCTTAGAGAACCAGCGGCCGCCCAGGCACCTGGCGTCTGTCCTCTGGGAAGGCAGCTGTGGGAGCAGGAGCCCCTGAGAGGGGAGCCGGGTCTCAGGGTGGCAGAGTGGGGGCGTGGGCGGCAGCTGGGGGATGCGGTAATGGGGCTGACTTGGTGTGTCCCCCCAGGGATCCACCATGACCTCCTGCTCTTTGCTCTTAACTCCCCAATCTGGAGAAGGTCCCTGTGGTTTCACCTCCAGTGAGCTGATGCCAGGCCCGTGGCGAGCCTCCAGATGGAGCCCAGTGTTAGTCCCTGTCCCTACACCGATGGTGTCTCCACTAGCAGTTACTTAAGGGCTTCAAGGAATTGTGTTCACTTTAATCTGTTTTGTCCAACAGAAGTATGGGGATACAACGTTCTCCATGAACCTACAGTTGGGCCGAACCATGTGTGGAAAACTAGAGGAAGACATTGACAACTGCCGCTTTCTAGAAAGCCCAGAGCTGAACAAGGTAAGATGGGACGCAAGCTTCCCCCATTCGTGCAGCTGTGGAGGCTGCGCGGGGACTGGATGGGGACGGGGCAGCAGTTGGCAACGCTTTCCCTAAGGACATAGGGAGGGAGGGCCAGCAGGCTCTTCCAGGCTCCCCTGCCTGTCCCTTAGTGGGAAGCCCTGCTGGGCAGCAGCTCAGCCGTCCCCTCGCAGTCCCTGGCCAGTCTGAGACTCCTGACTCTGCCTCTTCATGCCCTGCAGCTGCCTGCACCTAGGTCATGGGGCCTTCAGAAGGCCTTCAGACTTTCCCAACTACCCAACACTGCCTTTGCATGTTGCACACAGCCACAGCTGATGTGTAAACAACTAAGTGGTCACGTGTCAATAAGACCTTTTCACACTAGCTGGCGGCAGGCTGCATTTGGCCCCTGGACCATAGTTGCCAACCCCGACCTCAGAGCCCGCTGGGTGTAGCTGTGGCAGGTGTCCTGAGCCCCAGCATGCCCGCAGCCCCCGACACAAGCGCCTGTGCCTGCCCCAGCTCGGCTCGGGGCTTCTGCTGCGTCCCTGGGATCCCGCTGTCCTGGGCCCAGGCAGATGTTCTCTCTCTGGTCCTCATTGTCTCCTCTCCCCAGCCTTCTGGACAAGCCTGGTAGGGCTTGGGCATCACCTCAGCCTGCATGGGCAGTTCTTGGGTTCCCCTTGCACTGACCCAGAGCCTGAAGGGAGTAGAGGTGAGGAGGGGCTCCCCTGCCCTCCCTCCCAGGCCCTGCCTGGGCCCTGCTGAGCGGTAGCCCGTTTCTGGGACGTGGACATGGGCAAGTCCAACTCTGGGAACCACACACCTGGGGTTTAGTAGTTCCCCCTTACCAGAATGGAGTGTCCTGTGCTGCTCTTAGAGGCATGGGTCATACCAGACAGCCTGAGGTTCCCCTGGAGGCCACTGGGTGGGGAAGGGGGCTGACATAGGCGCTGGGTCAGGAAGGAGCCCTAGATCATACTGAAGGTCTGGAACAGCTCCGGGCTTAGGCTGGGGGCCACACCTGGGGTCCAGAGCTTTATCCCTCCATTGCTGGCCCCAGTAATAGGCAAGGTTGGGAGCATGAGCCACAGCTTCCTGAGGCTTCTGCGCCCACGAACCCGTCTGTGCTTGTTTCCTCAGACGTTGACCTGCTTCTTCACCGTCAGCACCCAGCCCTGGAAAACACAGTTCACGCTCCGGAACAAGACCTGCTGAGAGGGAGCCCCCTGAAGGGGCCACGGCCCCACACCTGGCCACGTGCTGCTCTCTCCTTCCAGGGACACCACCAGTTCCCACAAGGTGGCTTTTCAGGGGCAGAGCAGCTCCATGCTTGTTTGTTCTTCTTATTTTCCAAGTGTCAGGGGTTCATGGCCAGGTATTCTTTTGCAATTTCTGTCAGAACTTCTAAGAGAAATTAATTGCTGTCCAAGTTCATCATGTAGAATAGATCTTAAAACTTTGCATTTAAAAAATCGTTGTGTGCCTGAGGGGTGCTGGGCAGTTGGTGGAGTTATTCTCAGCAGGGCAGCCTCACGGGCTTGGCGAGGGAATGGGGTCCTCCTTCCTTCTTGGGCCTCCTGGGCTGGCTCCAGGTGGCACGTGAAGGTGTACCTGAGATGCTGTCTCAGAGCCAATGCACTCTGGCCCCCAGGTCCACAGGTACAATGACTGTGGTCCCCCAGAGCACCAGATGTGCGTGATGGAGCAGGACAGGGCTGTACAGGCTCCTTTGCAGCACATGTGGCATTTTCACTAATCTGCACAGCATCTGTGCATGATCAGTTTGAGACGCACTGGAGTCCAAGTAGCTATGGACGCTCGGCCCCAATCTCCCAGACCAGCGTTTAGTGTGCATTCTCTGTAAAGATCTAAAGACTATTTTGGCCTCTGTGAGCCCTATGGTCTCTTTCCCAACTACCCAACATTCCCTTTGCATGTTGCACACAGCCACAGCTGATGTGTAAACAACTAAGTGGTCACGTGTCAATAAGACCTTTTCACACTAGCAGGCGGCAGGCTGCATTTGGCCCTCGGACCATAGTTGCCAACCCCGACCTCAGAGCCCGCTGGGTGTAGCTGCTGCAGGTGTCCCGAGCCCCAGCATGCCCGCAGCTCCCGACACAAGCGCCTGAGCCTGCCCCAGCTCGGCTCGGGGTTTCCGCTGCGTACCTGGAGCTCCTTCAGCAGGGCAGGTGCACCCCCCAGGTGTGGGGGAGGCCAGGCCTGAGGGTCACACTCCATCCTCAGGAGGGGGGCAGGTGAGTGTCCCAGTCTCCCAGCCCCAGGGCACCCGACTCAGAGGACAGCACCTCAGGTTCCCTAAGCTTCACCTGCACGATGAACCCAGTGGCCCGCAGTGTGACCCACTGAGAACAGACATGTGGATAACAGGAAAGTTGATTTCTTCCCCCTTTCTCACTTGTGTCTCCTGGTTCATCTCCAGATAAACCACCCGCGCTCATCAGTCCGTGTGGGCTCAGCTTAAGGGGAGTCTGGTCAAGACACGTGCTGTGTTTGGCCCGTCCCCTTGGAACGTGTCCTGCACAGAGACAGCCGGGAGGGTGAGCCCCAGACGGTGATTCCAGGCAAAGCCAGGGGAGAGCCAGGCACCGGGGTCTCCCTGCAGGCCCCCAGTGCTGAGGTGGGGACAGCTGCTGCTCTTTGTCCCTGTCTGGACTCTGGAGCCCTCAAGGCCCTGCCCTGCCCTGCCCAGACACGAATAGGTTTTTGTTTACGACCCCCCATCCCCTCTCCTGTGTGCTCCACCCTCGGCCTTTCCTTGCCCAGGACTCAGTCAGCGGGAAGAAGCTCAGAGGGGCCCTTTATCCACCGTGGTTCCAACACGTGTTGTCCAGAGAGTCACCCCGCTCATTCCACTCGAGCACCATATCCGAGGCGGCTCTCGGGACAGGGTCCCATGGGGTTCAGCCCACCAGGGAGTCCTGGGTCAGGACCTGTGGGAGCAGAGCCGTCCCTCTCAGCCCTGGCAGGGTGCCCTGACGCCTGCCTGACTCAGAGTGCTCGTGTGGGGCATTGCCAGTTCTCCAGAGCCCAGAAGGGGTCTCCAGAACTTGGGGGGCTTGTGTTGATCCCACTGTATCTCCAGGGTTCTGAGTTAAGTATGACATGGCCCGATGCAGAGGCCCAGTGAGGGGACGGGCCTGGCGTCGAGGGCCCCGCTCCTGTGGAAGACCTCTCCTATCTTGCCTGTGAGCTGTGCCTGATCCTAGAGGTCGCTACACTTCTCCCCTTCAGGAGTCTGTGTAGGGAGGAATCAGGGAATTGGGTCCTTGGATGCTGCATATGGTCCCATCGTAGGCCCCTGTGCAAATCCCGTACCAGAGGCTGAGGCTACAGACATGCTGGGAACACCTGGTCAGGGGCATCCCTGGTCCCCAACCCAGAAAGAAGGGGCACAGATTGTAGTGCAGTGTCATGAGCTCCCTTGTTCTCCAGCAACATGAGTTCTCATCGAGCTCTGCACCCTCCTAGCCCCTAACTTCCCACCCTCTGTCTCTGGACCACTTACATGGATGGTTGCAAATGAAATTAAATGAGGCAATAGAAGAAAATACTATATATAAATGTGTTCCAAAATGCTCAACTACACACACTCCCTTATTCTGCACTATGGCCATTTCCCATCTGCTAGGGGCACATACGGACACTGTCCTCATCTTTCCTAGGGGGTCAACACTGGGACACACCCCTGGGCACATTGAATATAAAAGTGCACATGAAGTAACAAGGACGAGGAGCGTGGAGGGCAGTCTTTGCAGACTCCCCGAGCCTCTCTCCTTCAGGCAGAGGAAGGGTGGGGTGGGGTGGGCCTGGGGAGGAGGAGGATGTCAGGACACGCAGTGGGACCACATCCCAGCTTCCAGTGCTCCTGGACATGAGCCTGGTCTCTGCAGGACTCCCACCTGTTCCAAATCTCCACTGCAGGTCCAAAGACTCAGATTCCCTCTTGTTCTAGGACACCCTCAGGGTTGGAGAGTGACTTCTCCCTGGTCCTTGTTGGGCCGGAAAGGAACTGAGTTTGTGCTGCTGTAACAGAATATCACAGATGGGGTGATTTATAAAGAACAGGAAGTTATTTCTCACAGCTCTAAAGCCTGAGAAGTCCAAGATCAAGGTGCCGGTATTTGGAGAGGGCCTTCTTGCTGTATCCTCACGTAGCAGAAGGTGGAAGGCAAGCTGTGTGGGAATGTTGCATAAAGCCCCTTTCATAATGGCCTTCATTTTGCCCAGGAGGGACAAGCCCTCATGGCCTAATCATTTCTTAAAGACCTCACCTCTTAATTCCATCACATTGAAAACACCTGGATTTTGGAGGGGGCACATTCATAGCAGGAACATTCCTTGCTTTTATAAGGTGAGTTTTTGACCCTGGCCTCTCCTTTTCCTTTTCCAAAATTTTTGAAAAGCCAAGAAAAAAATAATTTCATGATAGCAAAGCCAACACTTCCATCACCCATGTTGTCATCTGAAGAGCAGGATCTTTGTAGGAGCAGGTGAAGGGTGGGAATCGGCACAGCCCCGGCTGCATCCTCCCCGGTGTGGCCTTGTACCTTGGTAGAGAAGGAGCCGGCACTGGAAGTTTCACCGAAGCCCATGTCCATACATTCCAGATCCCTCCCTGCTCACACAAAAATGCTGCCAACAGTAGGTCAATAAAAACTCAAAGCTTTCATGCATCAATAGAACTGTCTCAATCTTGATTCTTCGACCTGTCTCTGAATCGGTGGGTCTGCAGCAGCCAGGCAGTTTTAAAGAGTGAAACCTGAATCAATGCATGGCCCATACCAACCCAGCTGACCTTAGACATGGGCAGTTAGGTTTGGTTGGCCCCAAGCCAAACAACAGGTATTATGGGTACAATGGAAGTGACCAGCCCGGGGTGTGTGAACACTCCAGGTCCCTCCAGGTGTTCAGTTACAGCCTCAGGGCTCAGCACAAAAAGCCCTTCTCTATGGCTGCTCATGGGACCAGGGAGGGCTGGCCAGCTCCTGCTAAGGAGGGAAAGGGCGCCCGTGCCGGAAGCGCAGGCTGCGCACCACCTCGCTCAGAGGCTGGAGGGCAGGAGAGGTGCAGGCCTCAGGTGTGGCAGGTGGCAGCATAGTAAACCTCACCCTGAGGCAGGGGAAAGAATGTGACAAGAGCTCCAACGTGTCCCCACAACTCTGTGAGCACACGGGAAAGGAGGGGGCCGGGACAGGCCGGGCAGGAAGAGTGAGGGCGTGCAGGTGGGGGTGGCTGCTGTCTGACCCCAGCCAGGCAAGCCGCCAGGGCCCAGGCTGCCCCTCCCAGCGCACCTAGGCTCCACTATTGGGTCGGTTCCTCCAGGAGCCCACCTTGAGACAAAAATTCAGGTACAAATGGCTTATTCAGAGGTGATCCCAAAAGGGAAGTGGAAACGGGAAGGGACAGAGGCAGCCCAAGTTAGCGAGCAGGTTAGCGACATGGGCAGCTAGGCTCAGGGTCGCGGGGCATGCTCCAGGGACTGGGCAGAGCACCCCTCAGTGTTACCTCCCAGCGGGCAGAAGGCCGGGGTTTATATCCTCCGACTTCCACCGTTGGCTGAGGCTTCCTCCCAGGGCATTACCCCCACGCCCAGCACTCTGGCCTGCCCCTCCCTGCCAGAGAAAGTCCTTCAAGGGGGGCTGGCACTCAGGTGGCCTCTGAGCTTCACCATCTCTCGCTCTCGTGTCTAAGCTAGAACCCGACTCTGCATCACTACTGACAATCACACCATATTGTCTCCTGGCCCCCACCTGCACGCCAGTGCTGTCGTCTCCACATCCGGGTTTCAAAAAGTGACTCTTTATGAACAGGTTATCCACCTTCACCACCTCAGCCCACCCTCCACACGCCTGCGCCACACACACACACGCACACTGTGGTGGCCTCCGTGTCCTCTCCCTCACTGAGCCAGGCCTGATCTGGGTGGCCAACAACACAAGGAAGAGGCAGGCGGTGGTGTGTGACATCTGAAGCTCGGTCACCAGGGACATTGTGGCTTCCGTCTTGGTCTCTGGAAACACAGTCTGGAGGAAGCCAGCCACAGCAGCCTCGCGGAGAGGCCCAGGTGGAGAACAGAGACCTGTTGGCAACAGCCACCGACTGAGCCACCTCCGCAGGGGACTCTCCAGTCAATGAAACCTTCAGATAACGGCAGCACAGTCAATGTCTGGGTCACCTCGTGGGAGGCGACATCCAGAATCACTCAACCAAGCCACCCCCAAATTCCTGACTCACGGGCATCATGAGATACATAGGTAAATTGCTTGAACTGCTAAGTAGCCAGGTGGTTTGTCATGCAGTGTTAGATAGCTGACACATCCAACAGTGGACACACACTCACACGTGCGTGTACACATCCACACACACACAAAAACGCAGCCTTCTCTCCATGCACCATTACTCTTGTATTTTTTTCTGCCTCAATTCAAAATCAACATAAATCTCCAAATGGCTCAACTGTCTCTCTCACTGTATCTGGGGTTTAAAACCAGCTGTTTCTAAGCCAATGGGTTGTGTCTTCCCAGGAGAGCAGGGAAGGGAAGTCTCTATGGAAATCCATGGATGAATAAGGCAGCCAGACCCTCAGAGCCTTACATAAAGTGCCATGCATGCTTGGAGCAATTGAGGGCTGGGTCCTCTAGTCAGTGATCCAGACGGAGCTGCAAGTGAGAAGTAATTTGTACTCCGAGTTTGGTGAGGTGTAGACACTGCTTCCATTTATTGGCAGATTGTCCCTGCTAGTGGGTGAAGCTGCCAGCTAAAAGAGTCTGCCCAGCACTGTCAAAACACACCACACGTCCTCAGCTTCAGTCCTTGAAGAACACACAAAAGCAAAAAGGCCACAAAAAGGAGGCCATGGTCAGCTGTGTTGTTCGAATGTCTTGCGAGTGTCTTTGCTTCTTCTTTAACATGGAAGCGAGTGTAGCAGAGTATGGTAGGAGATAACTAGTAATCTCTGCACTGTTTCTTTAGGAGAGTGAGTTCAAATTTCCATGGTTTGGATCTAACCATAAAGATGCAAATATATGTCTAAAAGAGACAAAAATAATAATTAGCTTGTATAAGAGGAAAAAAAATAGAAGTTCTTACTTCTAGCTCCCAGCTCTTGGCTTCAGGAGAGCTAAGATGCTCTCTGAGTCAGCCATGGCCCTGCAGCCCACGGAGCCGCCAAGCTGGAACCCGGTGGCAGAGGAGTTGGCCCACTCACTACCATGGATCTTCCTCAACTCTCCCCGCTTGACCTGAGCCATCATGGGCATGGCGTCATTCACCCACAGAGAGCCAGGGTCAGAGCCCAGGAACTGCTTATCCTGGGGAAATCCCTGTCTCCAGCTCTGGCCTCCAACCAGCCATGCCCACACCCTGTAACCCAAGTAGACCCTGTGCTGCATGGAGGGCCCAGTGGGTCCTGCCCAGAAAACCCGACATGACAATAGTACAGGGTCTTGCATGCCTCAGGGAGACGAGCAGGTCGAAACTTTGCCAGCAATGAAGAAGAAAAGCTTGCAGCTGGAGAGCTGGGAGGAAACACATAGATCCATCTCAGAGTCCTACAGAACAAGTGGGGCTTTAGGTTCATGGCTTTGGGCTCTTTAGAATGAGAACATTGTTTCCCTTCTCTCTCTCTCTCTTAAAAATTTTTGTTCAGTTAGAATAAAAATATAAAGTTAGAATCCCTCCATGACATCAATGTAAATGTGATTGAGTGCATCAAGTAAAATTGTATAACATGCACAGGTGTAGGAATAGTTTGAGGGAGAAAACAGGACACATGGCCAGCAACCCAGATGGGCCATTCAAGAACTGAGTCTGGGCCTCTTCGATGCACCCACGTGGGAGGAGATATCTAGGGGTGCCCTGGTGCCTGGCAGTGGTGGGAAGCGAGAGAGTGGGCATTGGGCTTAACAAGGAGTTGACTAATTGGTTATTTAACTTCTGGACAAGCCAAGGTAGATAGAAAAGAATCAGCAAACAGAGGAACTGAAAAACCCAATTATCCAGATCAGTAGAGGACATTTTAGCAATGTATATTAAGATTGTTAAAAGGTGAAAAAATATCGGATGAGTAATTCAATTTCTGAGACCTTTGCTTACACAAGGAAACAATGATCAGATATACATGCAAATAAAAATAAGACTATTTAAGTGGACACATAGGTACTACAGTAATAGGGTATTGGGCAGGTGGGAGGGGGGAGGGGGAGGGGGGTGGGTATATACATACATAATGAGTGAGATGTGCACCATCTGGGGGATGGTCATGATGGAGACTCAGACTTTTGGGGGGAGGGGGGGAAATGGGCATTTATTGAAACCTTAAAATCTGTACCCCCATAATATGCCAAAATAAAAAAAAAATTAAAAAAAAAAAATAAGACTATTCATTGTAACACTAGTCTGGTCCAGTTTAATGCTACCAGAAATAAACTGAAATTTTGCTAAAATTAAAAAAAAAAGCCACTGTTCATATAGCTAAAAATTAGGGGGGAAACCTTACATAATCAATTCTCAGGGATTGGCTAAATAATATGTGACAGCACCATAAAATGAAATCAAAATAGTTTCATTACATGATGGTCTCAAATAATTTTAGCATTTTGGAGATGCTTGGATTTTATTATTAAATAAAAATCTAGATTATGAAACAGTGTTCAGTATGCTCCCAACTACACAAAAATATAAATATAATATATTTATTATTATGTGATATGTAAATATAATATAAAATATTTATATAATATACAAATGTTATATAAAATATAGGAAAAAACTAGGATAGATAACAATATATTGACAGTAGTAAGCTTTATATAGGATATTTATAATTTTAAGATACTCAAGATTTTGAAAATTTCCAAATTATCTACATTGAAAAAATCAGGCCAATAGCTATTTAAAATAATAAGATTTAAAATTTAATTTCCAAGGAGGCCAGATGTTTACCCTTTCTTCCTTTCTAAATCCCAATGGAGAATCCAAGAAAACAGGTAAGTGCCCACCTGTAGCAATTCTACCAAACAGGGAAGGGTCTCGTGCAAGGACAGAGACAGAGGAAAATCTCCACATGATAAGAAGCGAATGAAAGAAAGGCAGTGAAAGTTTATTAAATGTAAATTAAACATAGAGGATGGGATCCTAAGAGAAAGCCACGCCCGTAAACTGTCCCCAAGCTCCTCACACCTACAGTCATCCTCGGTTTTCCTCCTCTCACACTCCATGGCCGATTCGTCAGCACATTCTCAGCAAACCTTTCATACATCCAAAATCTGATCACCTCCACCAACCCAACCAGCACCACCTGAGGAGCCCCAGTAACTACTGATAGACTCACACTCATCTCACGTCTCCACCACTGCCCTGAGATGGATTGTTTCCATCTGTCCTTCCAGGTCCACACTGCTCCTGTCTCCACCTGAAAGACTGACCTCCATGGGCTGCTCCAGTGGGCACTGCGGCCCTATGACCTCTATGGACTATGCCAGGTTGGGGTGGCCAATGGAGGATAAAAGCAGGAAAGCAGGAAGCAACAGGAGAGGGAGGGCAGGGGGTTGCAGCGGGCTGGCTGTGTTCCTCCACCCTAGGCCATAGGTACTGAAGGGGGCTGTCTGATTGCTCCAGGAGAAAGGATATTAAAAAGCGAGTCCTAGAAGTGGAAACCTAGGAATATTAAAACATCTCACTTTGCTAGAAGTCAGGGAGATGCAAGGTGAAATGAGGAAGTAACATTTCACATATATCAGAATGGAAAAATTAAAGACACTCTCCAGGTGCTGGCAAGGCTGTGGGTGGGTGAACAATTGCGCGCACCACTGAGGGCAGCTGTGCTAGTTTAACCACTTTGGAGAGCAAACGTGAATCATCACGCATGGCTGCCCCGCTGAGGCTGAAGCTGTACATGCTGTAGGCAGCAGCCCCAGCCCCAGCGCCGCCCCTTGGTACAGTTGGCAGGCAGCAGACTTCACTGCAGCATTGTCGCTAAAAGTGAAAAACTGAAAACGGCCAAAAGTGTCCAAAATAAGGAGTGGTTAAATAAAATGTATTGTCATATAATAGTTTAATGAACAGTAATTAAAACAATTTCTATATACATCAACTGGCCCAAGAAATCATTTGGCATAAGTAAATAATAGCAAATTATGCCAACATGCATACATCTCAAAACATATTGTTGAGTGAAAAAAATAAAAGAAAGTTCTAAAATTTATGTAAATTTTGAAAAACACATAAAACTCTACATACATAGATAAAAGTTTTAAAACACAGGTAGGAATGTTAACTCACCAATTTTAGAAGATCGATCATCTATCTTTAAGAGAGACAACGAATGGGTGTGCAACATTTAATTTTTAAAATATATATTTAATAACACCCATTAAGGATGGATATTATCAAAAAGTCAAGAGCTAACAAATGTCAGTGAGAGTGTGGAGAAAAGACTGTACCCGTGTACAGTGTTGGTAGGAATGTAAATTGGTGCAGCCATTATGGAAAACATTGTGGAGGTCCCTAAAGAAATTAAAACTAGAACTACCATAGGACTCAGCCATAGCTCTGGAAATAAAATTATCACCTTGTAAAGATATCTGCACTCTCATGTTCATTGCAACACGATTCACAATAGCCGAGATATGGAAACAACCTAAATGTCCATCAATGGATGAATGAATAAAGGAATTACGGTATAGATACACAATGGAATGTTATTCAGCCTTTAAAAAAGAGATTCTACCATTTGCTACAATATGGATGAACTTCAAAGACATTATTTTTAGAGAAATAAGCCAGATACAGAAAGAAAAATACTACATGATCTCACTTAGATGTGGAATCTAAAAAAAATTAATAAATAAGTCTTTTTTTAATCTAGTTAAAAATAAATTTTAGAAAAGAAATAGATATTTAAAATTAATGCAATAAATGATAATGGTTGCAAAATCTCTGTGGTAAAAACTACATGTATAAAGACTTTCAATGCAGCATCATGTATGAAAGAGAAAAATTGGACGTAACTTCTATGAGAAGATTGCCAAGACAAATGGGAAAAGCCAAAAAAGGAAGTTGCATCAAAAAACACACAGTATATCAGCAGCTATTTAAAATAGAAAAAAAGAAGAAGAAAGGCTATATTGATTTTTATAAATTTATAGTGAAATGATCTTGAGGATATTCAAAGGATCCCAGTGGTAGCTCCTGGCCAGGGGATGAGGCTGGGACTTCATCTGGGGGCCCCAGGGGCATGCCATCACTTTTATCATTTACATTTTTATGAGAATGTACTTTTGGAAAATATTTATGTACACTTAAGAAGATTAAATTTAAATCTAAAATGTATCCCTGTTAATCAAACAGAAGAGTAAGGGAACTTTTTATTAAGGCAGGCCCTTCTGTGATAAACTGGCCCCCCGGGCATGAGGCCTGGCTACACCCCAGCCGGGATGGGGTTACCCCCATCTCTGACATGAAGAAGCAGTACACTGGACATACCAGGCTCCGTGGAGCCTGTGAGACCATCGGGCTGGGAGTCTTTGGTCTCTATCCCAATGCTGCCCAGGACTTCCATACAGCAGCCGGACTACTGGACTCAGCAGGACATTCCCTGCTCCGAAGCAACCACACCCTTGTGGGGCCATGGCACCGAGAGGAACCCTCTTTCAAGGACTTCGGCTGGGCAGAGGTCATGCCATGCTTTGTACTGAGCCAGCACCAAACACGGTAGATGGTGCATCGGATGGCTGCCATCGATTCCTTCCCTGCCAGAACAGGGGAACATTCTGCTCCCTCCTTTTAGAAGATATTTAAGAAGCTTGGCTCCCTTGAGAGCACCACGTTGTGAGGATGTCCAAGTGTAGGATGACTGACTCTTCTGGGTTTGCCTGAGATTTCCCTGGTGTAGCACTCAAAAGCCCACATTCCAGGAAACCCTTCAGTCCCAAACAAATCAGGATGACTGAGAACCCTATGAGTTGGCCCTACGGGCATTCTGTCCCTGGGCAGAATGGAAATGATGCCTGGCAAGCCCCCGGTTGTCTCAGCCATCCCAGCTGAGGCACCAGACACGTGAGTAAGACAGCTATCTGGAGCAGAGCTGCCCCAGCAGACACCATCGGGGACAAAATAGTTGTCCAGCAGAACCCAGCCCAGACTGCAGAATAGAATTGATTTTGCTTTAAGCCACTAAGTGTGTATGTTTACCTGTGTGTGTTGGTGGAATGGGGGAACCTGGCCATCTTCAGTACTGAATATGAACAGAATATGGAAAACTAATAGAATATAGAAAATTAAAGCAGGATTGGTCCTAGGAGTCTTCTCTGGTACACAAATCTAACCAGAGCCACCACCCCACTACCACTATCACCACTTGTCTCAGGTACATACCTTTTGCATTTGCAGACTCTTTTGAAATAAGCAGTTTTCAACATCTCCTGAAGATTTCTTGCACATTGTTCGAGCAATCTGGGCTTCAATATAGTACTCCAAACTATCTGTCACCTGTCGATGAGTAATTTAAAAATTAGATATATAAAATAATACATAGAATCAATTGTCATCTCTGGTAAATAAACATGCAACTGACTGCTTAGGGCAAAGAATGTCTCTTTGCTCCCCTTCTACAGTTCCCTTGCCAGAATTTTTGGGGTAACATGGGGAGA
Source organism: Microcebus murinus (assembly GCF_040939455.1). NCBI lineage: Eukaryota > Metazoa > Chordata > Mammalia > Primates > Cheirogaleidae > Microcebus > Microcebus murinus. The sequence goes on along the minus strand of NC_134119.1, from coordinate 45,794,479 downwards.
TTCTTACCTTGACATCTCTGACTCTGTCTCTGTCTCTCTCATCATGATATTTAATTTTAAAGTAATGGCAACCGTCTTCAAGATAAATCGGAAAAACTATTGCCCAAGGAATGTTTTCCTGGGAAAGCTAATGATTTGCTTATTGAAGCTTGAGAAATAATCATCTGAGCTTACAGCATCTTCACACCTAGCCAAGAGATATTGAGGGAATAAAAAGATGCCCCAAAACTGAGACTTGCTTGGAGTATATGGATTCTCTCTAAAACCTCCCGTTCTTGGTGGTTTCAGTGATCCACACCTTGTTGAATGTTATGTAGCCGCTCAGGGCATCCTGCCTGCACAGGGCCCCCTGCCAGTCCCTCTGTTCAAGGAAGGCCTCATGGGGAAGTGAAAATGCACAGAAACAAATGCAGACTTTATTAAACTATCAACAACAAGAAAACAAGATACACAAGACTTGGGGGAAAGAACATGTTTAAAAGAAGGACCAAGTTAAGCACAACAACTCGTCCCAGAAGAATCAGAGAAAATTGAAAATATATAATAAACCTTTGAGAAATTCTAGAATAGTTGCCTGGGCACTGAAACAAAATGAGTGTGGCAGGCAGAATTCTAAGATGCTGCCCACATTTCTGCCCCCTGGTGTACCTGCCCTATGGGATCCCTAGGACTGTGACTATTCAAATTTCACTCCTGTGATCTGGTTATGCTACATGGCATAGTTAGTTTAAGACAGGCAGATTAACCTAGTGGATTTGACCTTCTCACGTGAGCCCTTTAAATTGGGGGTTAGAGGTCAGAGACAGAGATCTACACGTTCTTTGATCCCGCAATTCTACTTCTACTAGATGTATACTCAACCTCAAAGGCACACACACACACACACACACACACACACACAAATACAGGCATACCTCATTTTATTGCACTCCACTTTATTGTGCTTTGCAGATATTGTATATTTTATAAATTGGAGGTTTATGACAACCCTGCATTAGTAAGTCTATTTGGTGTCATTTTTCCAACAGCATGTGCTCACATCATGTCTCTCTTCACATTTTCATAATTCTTACAATATTTCAAACTTGTCCATTATTGTTATTATATTTACTATGGTAATCTATGACCAGTGATCATTGTTGTTACTATTGTAACATCATATTATTGTTGATATTATCATCATAATATTGTTTTGGGGCACCGCAAACTGTACCCATAAACATGGTGAACTTAACAAATGTTGCATGTGTTCTTACTGCTCCATAGACCAGGCATTCCTACATCCGTCTTTTTTTCCTGGGTCCTCCCTGTTCCCTTAGACACAACAATATTGAAATGAGGCCAATTAATAACTCTACAATGGCCTCTAAGTGTTTAAGTGAAAGGAACAATCCCACATCTCTCATTTTAAAACAAAAGTTAGAAATGATTAAGCTTAGTGAGGAAGGCATGTCAAAACCAGAGATAGGCCAAAAGCCAAGCCTCTTGTGCCAAATAGTCAAGTTGTGAACGCAAAGGAAATGTTCTTGAAAGAAATTAAAAGTGCTACTCCAGTGAACCCATGAATGATAACAAAAAGAAACAGGCTATTGCTAATAGGGAGAAAATTTGGGTGGTCTGTATAGAAGATCAAAGCAGCCACAACATTCCTGTTAGCTAAAGCCTAATGCGGAGCAAAGCCCTAACTCTCTTCAATTCTTTGAAGGCTGAGACAGGTGAGGAAGGTGCAGAAGAAAAGTTGGAAGCCAGCTCAGATTGGTTCATGAGGTTTAACGAAAGAAGCCACCTCTATAGCATAAAAGTTCAAGGTGAAGCAACAAGCACTGATGTAGAAGCTGCAGCAAGTTACCCAGAAGATCTAGCTCAGATCATCGATAAAGGTGACTGCCCTACAGAACAGATTGTCGAGGTAGATGAAAAAGCCTTCTATAGGAAGAAGATGCCATCTAGAACTCTGATTTGGATAGGAGAAATTAATACCTGGCTCGAAAGCTTCAAAGGGACAGGTTGACTCTTTTGTTAAAGGTTAATGCAGCTGGTGACTTTACTATAGTTAACTATAATATATTATTAATATATAATTTGAGATAGCTAGAAGGAGGATATCGAATATTCCCAACACAAAGAAATGATAAATGTTTGAGATGATGGATATGCTAATTTCCCTGATCTGGTCGCTGTACATTATATATATATCAAAACATCACTATGTATGTGGCGAATATGTACAATCCTTATTGTCAATTAAAAAATATTTTCACATATAAGTGAGACCATACAGTATTTTTCTTTCCATGTCTGGCTTATTTCACTTAACATAAGGAGTGAGATTAGTGGGGGAGGAGATAGGAAGATGTAAATCAAAAAGATTAAAAAGTAGCAGGTATGTAAGGATGAATAAGTCTAGAGCTCTAATGTACAATATGAGGACTATAGCTAAACATAGTATGTTGTATTCAAGATTTTTGCTAGAAGTAGATATGTGTGATGATAGATAATGGTAATCTGCTTGATTATAGTAACATTTCACTATCTATGTGTATAGCAAAACATCATGCTGTATACCTTGAATGTATTCAATAAAATTTTTAAATAAAAAGAAATGAAACACTTGATTTTCAAAAAAAAAGTAATGAACATACTTTTGCTACATGCAGCAACATAGATGAAGCTCACAAACATAATATTGAAAGACAAAGGTCAAGCAAAACACTGCATAACAGAGGGCTCCATTTATGTAAAGGTCAAAGAGCAGGTAAAGCTTTGGTGTTAAGGAATGCAGGCTTAGGCAGTGTTCATGGTAAAGGACACTTCCTGGGCAGGGGACAGTGCAAGCAGGTGCCTGGGAGGCCCGAGATGTTTTTGCTAGACTCTGGGGGGAATAGTATCATAAGTGTTCCTTTCTATAGCGGTTCATTCTGCTTGACACTTAGGCGTTTATGTTGATTTCACAATAAAAAAGTTTTAAAGAACAAATGTCCATCCTTATTTTTTGAAAAGTTTAAAAAAAAAAAATAACATAGAGGACTTATCCTACTCAATGGCAACACTACTATACTGGCCAGGAGCAGATAAACAGATCAAGGGAAAAGAATCAAGCGAATTTTACAACAGATCAAATCATATTTGAATATTTAGTCTATGGAGAACTGACTTTTCAAAATACAGAGGCCCCTTTTATAAAGAGGGTTCGGAAAATTGCCTCTCGATTTTTAAAACCTAAAGTTAGATCCTGTACCCTCACCATAAGCAAAAATAAATCTAAGCTACACTAACGAGCTAAACTTATATCTTAGAATAATTATAACTGTTGTACTCAGGTTGGAAAAGGCCTTCTTAAGCAAGACATAAAACAACAAATGGGAAGAGAAAGATAAATGTTATTATGTTAAGTTTTTTTCAAAAATCTTAAAAACATTGAAAGCAAAATTAAACTACAAACAACAGACAGGCAAGTACAAAATATTGGAAATATGTATAAAAACAATCTCAGATTAATATGAATAGCACATAAAGATTATCTACTAATCTGTAAGAATGGATGTAATCCATGAGTGGATTAATCAAATGTGGTATATGTATACCATGGAGTTCTACTCAGCCACAAAAAACAATGGTGATATAGCACCTCCTGTATTATCCTGGATGGAGCTGGAGCCCATTCTGCTAAGTGAAGTGTCACAAGAGTGGAAAAATAAGCACCACATGTACTCACCATCAAACTGATATTAACTGATCAACACTTATATGCACATATAGTAGTAACATTCATCAGGTGTCAGGCAGGTGGGGGGAGCAGGGAATGGGTATATACACACCTGATGGGTGCAGTGTGCACCGTCTGGGGGATGGACACATTGAAGCTCTGACTCGGGTGTGGTAAAGGCAATATATGTAAACTAAACATTTGTACCTCCCATAATGTGCTAAATTTAAAAAAAAAAAAAACTGTTTCTACTTGATTCTTTTGGCTTCTTACCTGCTGTCAAGACCTCACAGTGAACTACAAAATAAAATGTACATTCATGGAAAAAAACAGCAAGCAGTACAAAATGGTATATAATTTTGGTATTATATATAATGGTATATATAATTTTTCAGATATCTGGGTATTTGGTTTATTGTATTAGTAAACCACCTGCCTATAAATCAGAAACAGTATGCTATCTGTGTAGGTAGGGAAGCATAGATAAAGAGAAATCCAAGAAAATAGAATCGTTCCAGAGAGGGTGGGAACTTCACTGAGCATTGTACTACACATGCAGGAGACAACAGGGACAGTCGATATTCATGAGCCACCGTGGGTGGCACACACCTGGCCACAGGTATCCTCTGCCCAAGAACTACAAACACACAGCCAGGCCCACACAAAGAACGGAGGCAGCCAGGGTCCCACAGAGCATGGCGAGACAGCTGAGAAGCCAGATGCCCCAGCCTCCCACCTAACCGTCTCTCCTGACCAGACAAGAAGCAGGAGGCTAGCGCAGGTTGCCTGGCAGCCTGGAGATGGACAGGAAAGGTCAAAGGGAAGGTGCCAGGGAGATGAGCTGGAGGAGGAGGAGCTGGAAGACGTGCCCTGCACTGCAGGTCCTGTCAGCACCTCCATGCACCAAGCCCAGTGTCACCTGCTCACCTCTGCCACCGTCTCATTCCTCCAACTCCAGCCAGACTGGTCTCATGCCTGGCCCTTCAGAGCACTCTGCTGCGACCCACCTCAGCAGCCCTGGCTAACCACAGTCAATTTAACACTGGTGCCACGCTCTCTCCTCAGACACAGCCTGGATCCAAATTCCCCCAGCCATCCTAACGACAGGACCTCCCACTGCATTTAGTTGCCGTGCCTCTTAACGTCTCCTTTAAGGAAGAACAGTTTCCTGTTCTTCAGCTTTTCCCCCATTTCTCATGACATTCACATTTTAAGTGGTCTTATAGAATGCCCCATGATGTAGATTCATCTAAATGTTCCTCTGATCACATCGGGAGGTGTTCTGGCAGGAATGCTCAGCACGGCGCGTGAGGCTGCACCATGCCCGTCTGCCCAGTGCGGGAAGCGCCTTTGGCGAGGGCCGCGCTCTGCAGATTCCCCGATTACAAGGGCATTTCTCCCCTTTGTAACTAATAAGCAATCCCTGCGGGGATTCGCCCCAAACACTCTCTCACCCAGTGAGAGAGTCGGAGGATTCACTGATGATCTTTGCCTGAATTAGTTATTGCCGTGGTGGTTGCAAAAGGCGTGAACTAGAAAACAGCGTGATTTTCTGGTACACCTTTTGCTTATGCCTGGGAGTTGGCATTCTCCTGTAACGAGGAGTCTGCCGAGCCTGGATCCCTTTCTAGGTCAGCAGGCTCTTCACTCCCTTGCTGTGCTATGACTGACTCGTGCTATGACCATGAGCCCCCCTGGACTCACGCTGACGATGTGCAAATGGCCCTACACTTGGCCCCTTTGAGCTGCCTTCAGGGGTCTTACCTCTACTTTGTGATGTGACTATAAACAATTTTAAGTGACGTTAATGGATATTTTAGGTTTCATCTCCATCCCAGAATAATAAAGGATGAAATATGGTTAATTTTCCTACAAAAAATTAAATTAATATATTTTAAGTTAATTAATTAATTTAATTAATATATTTTGGCTAAAAGCGTCTCTCCGCTGCGGTTGCCATTCCTAGGTGCACCATCCATGGCTGACGGTGCCGTTCTGGCTGAGGGAGAAAGCAAGGAGAGAATGCTCCACGGACCTGCTCCTGGGCTTTCAGAATCTTCACCACCCTAAAGTTGTAATTGTCATCGCTGGCCTTGTTATACTCTTTCATGGCATGCCAGAGCGCCTGCTGCACGTAGACATAGGTCTCAGAGATGTCTTGGAATGGCCTCGTCACCATCACGGAGCCCCAGACTTGGATGTTTCTGGACACAAGGGCTGCAGTGGCCACCAGGAGCAGCAGGGCCTGGCAGAGTCTGACCATGGTGCCTCAGCCAAGGGGGCACAGCCCAGGAGCCTTCTGTTCTCCCAGGGCTGGGCTGGTTGTGAGCAGGGCTGGTCCCTGCTGCCTCTGCAGATGCAAGACCCTGCACCCCAGCTGCTCTCGGCACTGCTGTGGGCTAAAAGGAAGGAACTTCTGTTAACGTTGTTGTAATAACTTGATAGAACAAGAAATATACATTTGGTCTCCATCCCAGCTTTCTGGCACAGAGCTCCTAAAACTCCTGGAACTCCCTGAGTGATGGAGGTGTGATAGGAGCATCTTTTGTTATTTATATCAAGCCCCTGTCAGCCGCCCCTGAGTTTCTGCTAATGAGGTGACTCTTGTAGGCTCCCGGGTGGCCTCAGGATGGAGTTTGCCTGCCAGACAAACCAATCACATGATTAGAGGGTCACCTAAAATGACAGGGTTCAGAGAGCTTCACACGCACCTCACATGATTAATCTCATTTAATCATCACCATCTCCCATGGGGACCGTACGATGATGATAACTCCTTCATACAGGAGGAAAACGAAACTCACAAAGAAGTCAAGCACATACATGGTTAACCCATGCCCTGCCCTTACCCCCCATCTTGTAACCGCCTGAGCTAGCAGACATACACACATAACAACAGCTTGGGATATACGTTTGCTTTTAGCTCAGGATGTACAGGATATAGTTTGTAAGACGCAGACAATAGGTTAAGGTGTGTTAAGTATAGGGAGTGAGTAAGCAAATAGCTTGAGAGATGTAGGCAGAATTCATAAGCTGTGTTGATGAAAGCTATGTGGAGTGTAGAGTGTATCTAAGTTGAACCTAGAACATGATGGCAAAAGTAAGAGACACCTCATCTTCATTAGGCACTAGATAGAAATGAAATGCAGGCAGCCAGAATACTCATAAGGTCTTAATTTGGCCACTGTCTGATGACACCATTCTGGCCCCACGCATGCTCTCCCGCAGAAATGCAAATCAAATCCTCAGCTGTGCAGATTAATTGGAGTGGACGCAGGCCCAGGTACACCTCTGTCTTATAAATTAGTGTGGGTTACTGACAAGAACCTTCCAGCTGTGGGACCCCTTGCTCAAACCTCTGCTGTGGTCTGCCCAAACCCCACGCCCACCTTCCGCAGGGAGCCGATGCCATGGAGAGCTAGGAAACCCGAACATCGCAGACCTGGGACCAGGCAGCGTGTTCTCTCCACCCCCACCCCGCTTGCCCCACGTCTTAAGCGTGTTCCATCTCACTGTCTTGCTTCTCACTCCACGTTTTATACTAATCTGATAAAGGTGGGACGCGAGCAGTTAACTCGGGTGCGTAAGGCCTCCTGCTCCGAGCGCGATCTCCGAGTTACTTCCCCAGGGCATACCTGGAGGCCGCTCTGGCACCCAGGACACAGCTACGCCACAGACTCACCTCTGGTCCACGCTCCTGGCTCCTGGACCCTGAGTCAACCGTCCTGGCCCACAGGTGGTCTCGTCCTCCTTGGTGAGGACTTGAGCTGACTGGTTCTGGCCCCCTTGCCTGCTCTCTGTCCCCAGCAAGCTCAGTTCATGACCCTGCACCTGGTCAGGGCATCAGCTGGGGCCTTCACTCTGGGCACTTGTCCCCTCCGGCTCTATTCCCCAGGTAGGTGGTCACAGCAGCCCCTTTGTGAGGTAAGCCTGGCCTCTCTGATGCTGCTCACGTGAGGGGCTCCTCAGATGGGATCCCACCAGCCCTCAGAAGACCACAGGAGTGCCAGCGGCCGCCAGTCACAGAAATCCCTCAGCCCTGGTTCCACACCTGCTGACTTTCTGAGGTTCTGTGCTTTAGACTTTAGACCGACCCAGCTGGAAGTGAAGTCTTCTCCATGGTCATTTCTGTTGGGGCTTCGTTATGTGACCCCTGCTCACAGAGGTAGGAGGAATCAGCAAACAGCCAGGCTCAGAGACTTAAGGACCAAGGGGCCCTAGGGGAGGGGAGGTCATGAGTGGTGAATGGACCAGGACCTGGGGGGCCACCAGCTGACAGGAGCTGCCACCAAACACGCCGGGTCACAGGCATCAGCTGGCCTAAGTTACCTCTGTGGGTTGAACAGTGGACATGAATGAGTGGAAGAGCCAGCACTGATCACTATTGGCCCCCCATTCCCTAGTCCCTGTGTTTACACCTGTCCCAGGTAAGCATTCTTGGTTCTGCTTACCTCCTCATCAGAGTTTCCCCTCCTATGTGTGACCTCAGGTCCCCATACCTGTCTGTCCAAGCCAATCTCTGCGGTGGAGCAGAACTCCATCCTATTCTGCATTTAGGGCCTGCCGTGGTGACAGCGAGGAGCTCTGAGGCTTGGAAATTCATGTTCCTCTTTGAAAGATGAAATATTGATCAGCACAAAGCATGTCAGAGCTGAGATAAAATTCCATACAGAGTCAGACACAAGAATCGCCTGGTTAAAGGTTCAGATGTTTGAAACTGAATTGCACGCTCAAACTCAGGAGCCCTTTCTAAGCAGGGACAAAACACAGGAGGCCAAGGAAAAGAATAATAAAGAATAATAAATCCAGCCACACATTTTGTATAACACACACACCCCACAAAGTCAAAAGATGAAAGAGAACGCAGAATAGGTCTGAAACATATTTGGCAAAGGGCTAAGTTCCCTTTTATGAAAAAAGCTCTTTAAAATCCAAACGAAAAAGACAATTTCCTCAATTGCCTTGGTTCAAAATGAGCCAAGAATTCGAGCAGGCAATACGCCCAAAAGGAGCTGTTCTCCCTCTTGGCCACACATCAAATGTTTGGAAACAATGGGCTTGTGGTGAGGCTTCGCTCCCACTGCCCATTGACCCACCTGACGTCTCGGGTCCGGAACGGAGCCCGAGTCCAGAGGAAGCTGCCCAACACACAGAGCAGAGAGACGCCCACGTCCCCCGCTGTGAATTCCGCAGGTCTGGACAGGAACACAGGTGTGTGTGACCCCGCGCCTCCTCCTGGCAAAAGCAAGAGGCAGGAGGCGGTGTTGGTTGAATGCCGTGACGGATGTGGATGCACAAGTCTAAAGGGACCAGAACAGTCACCGACTCCCTCAGGGCTGGGGGCGGGGGCCTGTCTGTAGGCCCCCCAGTGGAATAGGGACAGGAGAGAGCTGCCCCCCCACGCAGTCCTCCTGGCAAGGCGACAAGGCCCCCTTCCCTGCCATTGGCATGCCCCTCACCAGACGCCCTCCGTCTACCGAGGGGCCATCAGCCACCCCAGGTACTGACTGTCCCAGTACTATGACTTATAAGAAGCATTTTATTTTGCTCATGACCCTGGAAATCATCAGGACTTCAGAAAGGGCCCAGCAGAGCAGCTGGGACCGGCATCATCTAAGGCCATGACTGGCTCACTGCTGATGGGACGGGGGTTTGTAATAGATTTGCTGAAAAGTAATTCACACGCCGTATGATCCACTCACTTGAACATACACTTCCATGGCTTTCAGGACAGCCACAGAGGTCCATATCCAAGCCACAATCAACTTTAGGATACTTTCATTGCCCAAGAAAAATACCCCATACTCCTCAGCCATCACCTCCCAATGTCCCCACCCCGTTCCTGCCCTACGTAGCCAAGAGTCTACTTTCTCTCTGTATAGAAGGACCTATTCTGGCCATTTCGTGCAAGTGCAAATCAGACTATGTAGGATCTTCTCTGCCTGGTTTCTTTCACTCAGCATGTTTAAAAGGTTGCTCCATGTCATACCCTCTATCGCTGCTTCATTTCTTCTTGTTACCAAATAATAGTCCATCATGTATATATGCCATATTTTATTTATCCATTCATCAATCAATGAGTGTTTGGGTTGTTTCTACTTTTTGGTTATTGTGAATAACACTGCTACAATCATTCCTGTTCAAACTTTTGTGTGGACATACATTTTTATTTCTCTTGGGTATACACCTAGAAGTGGAATTACTGGGTCACCGATTAATCTATGTTTAAGTGGATGAGGTTTCCAATTTTGCTACATGCCTACCATGCAGCTGTGAGTAGAGGGCAGCTTCAGCTGCGGTAGCAACAGGCAGAACGGAAAACCAGGCAGGTCTGGAGCTGTGGAGCTGGTTGAGCTAACAGAGACTGGAGAAGAAGGAGTCAGAGGCGACCCTCATATGATAAGTGGCTTAAGCAGCAGGTGGTGGCAGCATGTACCTGAATGGGGAGTGGACAGGTTTGGGCAGGAAATGTGAAGGGTTGAATTTAGGGCAAGTGGAGTGTCAGATACCTGCAAGATACACCTGTCTTAGTGTCCTCACCCCACTTCCACCTGCCAAATAACCCCCAGACCACTGCCCCATTTTATATGTCATTAGCACTCAGGAATGGTCTTATATATTTGCTCATTGGTCTGTTGTCCCCCCTCCCAAACCCCATCATATAAAGAAGATCTTTTCCACCTGTGATACCTGAATAATGTCCCATCACTGATTCAGCCTGGCCCCTCTTCTGAACACATGACATTCGCATCATTTGCTATTGTTGTCAACAGTATAATGATCATTCTGGGCATACCTCCAATTTCTTGCTTAGGACAAATTCCAGAAAAATCACATAGTCAACAAAGGTGCAAATGTAACGCGCTGCATCTCCCCCAGGCCTGTGAAAGAATTATTCATTTGTGTGTGTTCGTGAGAGAGAGACAGCGAGATGGGGGAGACAGAAACGGAGACAATACATAAGCCATGTACGTAGTTCATTAGACTCTTGAAATCAGGAAGTAAAGATTCTGTGCATAAACTTAACAATTGACACATACAGACATGCATCGCTTAACAGCAGGGACACACTCTAAGAAATGTGTCATTAGGAGATTCCGTCGGCATGGGAACATCACGGAGTGCACTTACACAAACCTAGATGGTGTGGCCTGCTACACGCCTGGGCTGGTGTAGCATTTGCTCCTGGGCTACAAACCTGTGCAGCATGCTACTGTGCTGAATACTGTAGGCCACTGTAACACAGTGGTGAGTATTTGTGTATCTAAGCATATCTAAACATAGAAAAGTACAGTAAAAATACAGTGCTATAAGCTTATGGGACCGCCGTTGTACATGTGGTCTGTCGTTGACCAAACATCTCTATGTGGCCCGTGACTGCACCTCATTTCTACATGAAGGCCAGTGGAGAGAGGTGAGAAAGATGCAGGAAGGGAAATGAGGGAAGGGAGAAGAAAAAGAGAAACATGGAGAAAAACACAAGCCAAATGGGGGGAAAAAAAGTAGGAACAGAAGGGTGGTTTTGAGGCCAGGCAAGAGGTGAGACAAGGCAACTGAGCTCGCCTGGGGAGGACAGAGGAAGGAAGGAAGGACAGACGCACGCACTGGTGGCTCCCCCCTCCGCCCCCCTTCCTGTGCCTCTGAGGCTTTGCCATTCTTTCCTCCTCCACCACCTTCCTCCTGCTGCCCGGCCCAGGTGAATTCTCTAATGCACAGTCAATTCCCAAATATGGGCTGGAGTCTCCTGAGAAAGCAGTCCTTGAACCTCGACCCTCCCCCTGGGGCTGGGTGTGGGCGCCACAGGTGCACTGGGAGGAGGTGTTACCTGAGCGCCCCTTTCCAGCCCTTCCTGATTTGGGCCTGTGAGCGCTCTTACTCCCTGTGAGAGGTGCCTGCAAAGATGCCCGCTACCCCTGGGGAGGCGTCCCTGTCACCTGTCATTCTGATGACTTTTGCTCTCTCTAGGTGGAGGCACCTGTATAATTTGAGGTGCATTCGGGCTCAGAATTATTACATCTTCCAAATGAATATGACATGACATCATGACATGAAATGGTGGCTTTACTTAGTACGTCAAGAAATATATTCTGAGGCCTCCTGTGTGGCCAGGCCTGCTTGTTTTAAACACAGCGGTTGGGGTGGGGGTCCACAGAGCACGAAAAGTGGGGTGCTACCTGTGCAGTCACTCACGTGGGTCCCCTCAACTGAGTAGCCTTTCCTCAGGGTCTCTTGGCTTCTCCAGGTAAGCACTAATATTTAAAAAAAATGGTTATCTACTTATTCTTAAAAGTTTATACCACTTTGTTCATTTTCTGGCCTCATTGCACTTCCTGAAACGTCTAAAGTATCTTTTCTAGTTCCGGAGATCCGTTGTCATTCGTCTGTTTACACATAGTCTTTCTTGGTCACTTTGTTTTACAGTTATCTTTTATAAACATTATATTGCTGGACCTTGGATACTTAACAAATATGAAATTACCTGTCTTCTGGTGGGCACATTGAATACATTCACATTTTTATGATCACTGTTTTCTTTTAGTCTGTACACAGATCATTTCTTTTGTTTTGTTTTGTTTCTTTTTTTTTTTTTTTTTTTTTTTTTGAGACCAAGTCTCACTGTGTTGCCCGGGCTAGAGTGCAATGGCGTCAGCCTAGCTCAGTGAGACCTCAAACTCCTGGGCTCAAGTGATCCTCCTGCCTCAGCCTCCCAAGTAGCTGGGACTAGTAGGGGTTGCTGAATCGGGAAAGAGCCTGCAGACATTTCGCTTATTCCATCACAACTCCACCGTCAGAAGGAAGCGTGGGGGTCCTAGCCCTGGGACTTTTCTTACCACTATAGTCATCATTTATTTAATTATAGTCTCTGACAATTGTTTGCCTCTAGTATGGACAAAAATCCTATTTTAAAAAGTGTTATTTTTAGGCCGGGCGTGGTGGCTCACGCCTGTAATCCTAGCACTTTGGGAGGCCGAGGCGGGCGGATTGCTCAAGGTCAGGAGTTCGAAACCAGCCTGAGCGAGACTCCGTCTCTACCAAAAACAGAAATAAATTAATTGACCAACTAAAAATATATATATATAAAAAATTAGCCGGGCATGGTGGCGCATGCCTGTAGTCCCAGCTACTCGGGAGGCTGAGGCAGTAGGATCGCTGAGCCCCGGAGATTGAGGTTGCTGTGAGCCAGGCTGACGCCACGACACTCACTCTAGCCTGGGCAACAAAGTGAGACTCTGTCTCAAAAAAAAAAAGTGTTATTTTTAATCATAATCAATGAATCAGATTCATTGTTATAGTAGAAAACTCAGGATCTGTTCTCTGGAATCACAGTTTCATGTCTTCCAGGCACAAACGCTGAGTCTCCTCAGTGGGGTGTTTTCCTTGGACGCCCCTCTCGGAGGCCCTTCCTTCTCCAGTTCCCCACTGGCTGTATCTGAAGAGGGAAGAGGAGCCTTGTCCTGCTTCCTGCCTATAGATGCCTGGACGCTCCTGCCCGTGGATGTCTGAGTTTATTTTGCAAGCGCTCAAAGTCTCGCTCGGTTCTAGCCGGTAGCTCATTTGGCAATAAAATTTTCCAAGAATTGTATTTGTCTTTTATCTGCTTTATTCTAATCAGTTCCACGAGCCATTAGCTGCACTCACTGTTCAAGACACATCTGTTTTTATTTCTTTGTATTTTTAGAATTTTAAAAAATTTTTATGGATACATAGTGGTTGTACGTATTCATGGTGCGAAATTCCGATACAAGCATACAGTCGAGATAACTGGGGTATCTATGGCCTCAAGTATTTATCCATTTTTCATGTGAGGCCAATTCAAATTCCACTTTTCCAGTTATTCTGAAATACACACTACTCCGGGACTTTTGAGTGATCGATCCTGTGACCTGCAGTCTGGCAGCAGGCCTTGTTTTATGGATGAAGTTGCTATACCATGCAGCAAGTTAAAGCTAGTTCCACCACAGGGTCAAGTTCATCATCTGCAGCAGGCAGAGTCCCAATGTCCTGCTCTTTTTCTACTGGCCAGGGGAGGCGGAGGGACCTTCGGAAGGCACACGGCACCCTTGGTGCGTGCCCTGGTCCCTGCAAGGCCCAGGCGTGGGCCCGAGGTTCCTGGCAGGGAGGCGCAGAAAGGGTTCCAGAAGCAGAGCAAGCCGGTCCCCTTGGGGTGAGCTGCTGCCTGGGAGGCCCCCAGGCCTGTCACTGCAGCATCACTGGAGGGGCCTCCGAGGGAGGGGACAGGGATGAGGGCTCTGGGGAGGAAAGGAAGCACCATCTTCACCCTCCCTGTTGTCTTCCCCAGCGCGGCCCCAGACTCTCATTCCTGTCCACGTGGAGGGAAGGGTGCGTGCTGTACACGCCTCCTGTGCTGAGACTAAACCTGGGGGCCTCCGGAACTCCAGCCCCCACTCACCTCCAATCTGGAACCTTCCGCTCTCCAGGCAAGAGCCCTGCAGTCTCTGCTTTGGCCCTGGCCTACTTTGATGTCGCAACAATCAAACTCTGTAAGATCAGGGACAAAAGTGACCATAGAAGTAACATTTTTCATCTGTTTCCTGGGACACGGAGTACAGTGGGCCAGTGGGAGGAGGTCGCAGAAGCAAGGTCACTTGTCTCCCTGCCTCTCCCATCTGTGCCTGTAGCCCTGGCAGACTGCATTAGTGACTCATAAAAGTGTCCAAATACATCGCAGCCAAGACAGGATGAGCCAGAACCCCCCCACCCCCCCGCTGTGAGGGCTTGAAGGCCACTAAGCACTGCCACCCCACCCACTCCCCAGGTCCCCCACAGCCCCTCCGAGGTGGGCACGTGCGCTGTCCTCCCTGTTGTGGGTGAGCCACTGAGGGTTGCATTGCATGGCAAAGGCCTTAAAACCAGGCAGTGGCAGAGCTGTGACCTCTGCCTTTTTCGGGGTCCATGGCCTGGGACACCAATGCCATCCGGTGTCCACGGGGCTCCCGCAGAGCCGACTCCACTTCTGATCTGACTTCCCACTGGCCAGTCAGGATGCCGTGGCCCAGCCAAGGCTTTGAAACTCATTTCCCCTGTTCTCAAACACGGGGAAGAAAGCAAGCTCTTAGCTAGGACTGCTGACCAGTAGCCGTGCACTGCCTGGCTGCAGAGATGGGTGAAATATTGCAGGGAGGGGGTCTCCCTGCAGTCCCCAGCCCCTCCCCCACTACCACCAGAGCCTGGCCCCACAGCTACGACTGACTGCAACCCGGACCACACAGCCAAGGAGTCAGGGGGCTGCCGGTCACTGGGGAGCATGCCCACTCAGGGTGGGTGGGGACAGCAGTGTGTGCCTGTGTGTGAGGAAGGTCCCTGCACAGGGGCCGCTGAGCCCGGGGAGGGGATGCTCCCTGCATGACTGGGCCATGGTGTAGGAGCAGAGAAGGCAGAAGGCCTCGTGGGGAAAGGACCAGACAGCTCTGGGCAGAGGCACCGTCAGCTGTCACCACCGCCGGCAGCGTGACCAGGTCCACAGAGGGGGCTGTCCAGGCACTGAAGTTGCCTCTCCTCTCCCCGAGGCTCTGCACTGGCCCATCCTCAGGGGCGGGGGGCAGAGGCCACAGGAGGGCCTGAGGGGCAAGTTCCCATCCATTTGGTGGGAGTCTATGGTGCTGAGTTGGTCCGGCACCAGCACAAGGCTGCTGAACTAGGAAAAAGTTTATTTTTGTTACTTCTCTTTGGTCTGTGATAAAGAACAACTAATTTTGTGAGAAAGGGAAATGCACTAATAAATAGCATGGATGAGGCTTCAAACCTACTCTACAACCCTTTGATTCGGAAAGGGGAAGCGCGTTTTCTATTTGCCTTTCGTTTTGTGACAAAAGTAATACAATTGGCCCCAAGTGCAAGAGAGGACACAGGGCTGGGAGATAGCAAGCTGTGTGAGTGTGCCACCCTCGGCTGCCTGTCGCATCCCGGGTCCTGCCGGGAAATCAGGGACACATTCCACAGGGTATCTGAGAAGAGTTAACAGAAGGATTATTTGCCAAGGAAAACCAACCAGGGCGGTTAAAGGACCTCTGGTCAGCAAAAAGGGGAGCATCTTCCATTCCTAAACCCCAAGGGCTGAAGGAAGGTGGTCGCCACGCCCAGGGTATTAGCTTACTGTGGCTGCTGAACAAATGCCACCAACGTGGCAGCTTACAACACGAGTTTAGTATGGCGCAGCTCTGAAAGTCAGAAGTTAGAAATGGGTCTCGCTTGGGCTGAAATCAGCGTGTTGGCTGGGCTGTATCCCTTCTGGCAGCTCAAGGAAAGAACCCACTTCCTAGCCTGTGCCAGCTCCTAGAAGCTGCTCACATTTCTTGACTTGTGGTCTCCTTCCAGCTTTACAGCCAGCAGGGAGCTGAGTTCTTCTCTCACTGAATCACTTGGACTCGCTCCCCTGCCTCTCTCTTCTACCTTTTAAGGAAGTTGGGGGCCCATCTGGATAACCCAGATAATCTCCCTCTTTCAAGGTCAGCCAATTAGCAACCTTAGTTCCATCTGCAACCCGAATGTTCCCTTGCCAGATTGCATAACACAGCCACTCACATAGGGATTAGGATGTGGACGGCTTCGGGCACCATTGCTCTGCCCACCCGCAGCTGCGGACACTCCCCACACACACCCACGCTCACGACGTCTGCACAGTGTCCTCACACGGTCCCTCTTTGGTTCCTGGGGTATCCATGTTACTTCCCCATAACCTCTAAGCCCCTCAAGTTACCATCAAAGGAATCCACCGATATTTCACTTTCGTTACACCAGGAAGAAAAGTGTCAGTATATCACAATACAATAAAATCACAACATTCTCTAGTACAAACTATCATCAACTGGGAAAAATTTCCATTTACAGCAACAACTAAAAGCCACTCAAATGCTATTTAGGAGTAAAATTAGGAAAGGGATACAAAAAAAAAAAAAGAATTTGTGGCATTTAAATAATTTAGTGTATTCTATATCCTAAAAATGTCAATTGTCCTGCAAGTACATTTATAGAGTCGGGGTGGGGGTTATAAATTGATACCCACAAGTTTTTGAGAATCTAGGGCAGTGCTTCCCATGCTTTAATGCACACACGAACCACCTGGGTTCTTGTGAAAACGCAGATTCTGAATCAGTGAGTCTGGGACGGGTGTGAGGTGCAGCACTTCTACAAGCCCCCACGTGCGGCTGATGCAGCTTCTCCGGGACCACAGCCGTGCAGCAAGCCGATGGGAAAACATTTTATTCCCCTTGGGACCCACCTCAGTGAGGATGTTGCTTAGGGAAAGGGCCAGAATCAGGAGCAAATTAGACCGTGCGTGCCCACACTATTTCCTGTTCTTGCAGACCTGGTTGGGTTTTTGAGGTAGATGTTTACAAGGATGAGGTGAAGAGGGTTTTGTTGGCCTATATTTTTAAATTTCAAGGTACTCTAAACTCCTTTCCAAAACATCTATGCACATATGTGTTTAGCACCATTAGGAAAAAAGACTCCACATCCCCCGCCCTTCCTGGTGGCCAAAATCTGGACAGGAGTTCCAGCTGGTTTTCCACGGCTGCACGTGTCCCCAGAGTGCCCAGCCCCAAGACAGGGGCTGAATTTGCACCACCTTGCAGAGACCCCAGCCTCAACCCAGGGGCTTCCAGCTAGAAAACCCTGAGCTTGCAGGTTTCCTGTTAGTGGCAAGGGGAAGTCCCCGCCCTGAGCAGCCCTTGGCTGGTGTCTTTTGTCTGTTCTGGAAGCTACAGTCAAAAATGCTTCTTGCCTTTGGAATCTGTGCTATTTCTTTGAGGCAGGTTACGGGCCATCTTAGACATGGAGATTGTCCATAGCAATTGCAAAAGAACTTTAAATTCAGAATTTAAGGAAAGCCAACCAAAAACAGGTGAGTCAACAGCCAATTCTCAGAATGGCCCCTCATGGTCTGAGGGCCAAGGAAACCTACAGCTCTGGAAGCTTCTTGACTGCAGGCTCCTCCCACCCTTCCTACACCAGCTGTGAGGAGCACCGTGAGCCCTGAGCCCCTTCAGCGTTGGGGAGATTAGTACTTATGACATATTTAATGTTAAATTTTCCTACCAGGAGTATCCTCTGACTCTCCATTTTGCCAGATCTTTTGTTCCATCAGTGAAAGTTCTCTTTTCTCTCCTTGAGGTCATTTTAAATCTTGATATTAGCTATATTCTCTTTGTTGCTGCCATTGTATTATAAATGGTATTTTACCATATATTTTTTATATGTGCATTAGCTATGACAGTAAATTATTTCAGTTGACTTTCTTGCATTTTCTAGGCAGAAATTTGTATTTATAAATAAAATTACATTAGCCCTTTACTTTCCAAGTTCTCCAGAATTTCTCTGGTTCCCTTTGTCAACCTAAAGAAAGAAACTGAAGCAAAATTAGTACAGAGAGTTTATCTGGGCCAAGGTTGAAGACAGCATCCTGGGACGCACTTCCGGGTTGCCTTTGACCTTTGTTACAAGCAGGGTTTTTGAAAAGGGAACAAGGAATGGGCTGTCACAAAGTTGTTTGACAGGAGTTCTCACTCCTGTTTACAGAAATAACATTGATTAGACCATACATTGTTGAACCACAGGGTATAAGTTACGATGTCCAGTGTGTGGCGTTTTATGGCTACTTGGTGTCTGTTAGTCTAGACCTCACTTAGCAAGTGGCTTCAAGAGGTAATTATTTAGCTCAAGGGGAGGACGAGATGTAACTGCTGTCACATGCTGTCACATTCCAATGCCTCTCTGGGCCTGATAATTAAAGGGGGCTTGCATTCGCCAGATAAGAAGCTTCATTGCTTTCTCATCTTTACAGCAAAATATTTCTAAAGAAGTGTGCTTGCTCATGGTTTCCAGTTCCTCTCTTCTGGGGCTCTCAGGAATCCTCTCTAGTAGTCAGTGTTCCAAACAGCACCAAAACTGCCCTCACCGAGGCCGGCAATGCTGTGCTTGGGTTGAACCCAGTGGCCAGTTCTGGACTCGCGCCCCCTTGACTGGCCGGGTGTCTGGCACAGGCGGACACCTGCTCCCTTTGAGGACAGCACTGAGCTGTGTTGTCTCAGGCCCTTGCCAGTCCTTCTCGCCTGGCTGCCCCTCACCCGGGAGTGGCCACGCTCAGCCCTTAGACTTTGTCTTCCCTGGTGGATTTCCTCTAGTGTCATGTGTTAGAACCAAACCTGCATTTGTATGTACTTGGGAAACAAAACGGCTTCATTATTTTATCTACCTCGTCTATAGCCTTAATTTTTTTTCTACTTCCAAAAGAGATTTTCTCCATCTTCTACTCTATTTGTGATTTTTCTCATTCCCAAAATATCTTGATTATGTATCATTCAGTGACATTTTATTTATATTTTGTTGGTGTCTTAGAATATGTTTTCTAGAGAAAGAATTCTATTTCAACCCCCCAACACTCTTTGCCTAAGTTCCATTAAGCCCGATATTAATTAATATTTTCTCTCCCACTTTCTCTAATGGGCAGGGGTTTGGTATAGCTTCATCCACCAATGAATTTTCAACATAGCAGTTTGTTTATGGTAGATGTGTCTTTTATGAGCATCCTATGGATTTTATAAGCTTATAAAATCCAAGACTCTGTATTTTATCTGTTTATAAAACCTAATTCCCTGTTAACAATTCCCTGTTAGACACACCTATCTTTAATGATCCCTTTCTTTGAGGGAATTTTATCTCCTGCTATTGCCCCTGTTGCCTCCTCCTTTCCCCCAAGGCCCCCTTTGTACCCCTTTCACACCACCAGTGTTAGGAAAGGGGCAGAGCTGCAGAATGCCTGGGGCTCTCCCTCCCTCTCACACACACACACTCAGGCTCGCAGACACGCACGTGCACATGTGTGAACAGTGCAGCTTGCCCTTCAGGATTTATTGCCCTCACCCCTGTCTCTTTGTGACTATTGTTTACATTCACATGGGAAGAGACATAAATCCTCCCAATCCTCAGAGAAGGGCTGCTGGTCTGCCATAAGGGCACCCAGCCCTGGTGACACGTCTACCCAGGACTCTCCGATAGGAAGGAGCCTCAGGCCAAAGGAGGCATCCAGAAGGAACCCACTGGGTCCAGGCCTCTGTGAGGGACCGTTACCCCATGAAAAGGGACTCCTCTTCTAATTTGCCCTGAGGAATGGAATCAGACCTCCCTCTATTCTGTGTACCCGGTGATGAACTTGTCCCTGGGTGTGGACCATCAAGCTGGCCAAAGCTGAGTGGCCACCCTTAATGCCAGGAGAGAGGAATTGGACATGCCCGTCTTCCGTCCCCGAGTACCATGAAACTAAAACACAAGACGGCAAGCAGAGAGACACGCACGCAGAAAGCACGTTGGGAGCAGCCCTTCTCCGGCTGTTGCTGTTTTTCCACACAGAGAGGCAGACACAGAGGTTGGAGGGATGTGTGAACACCGTCAGGCGTCTTTACACTCTTTCTCTATCAAATTGAATTCGCCATTCCAGGGGAGCGCTTCCATAAAAAAGGTGCAACTTACTTTCTGGAAAAGATGACAACAACAAAAATCAGCAGTGTGCCAAAAGAAAAAAAAAATTGTCTTCTTGCTAAGTGTCAGCTTAGGATTGTACAGGGGGAGGACTCGCCACTTCAGGGGATGACCCCGGGAGGCTGCAGAGCTGGAGGCTGCGTCATTCACAGCCACCAGCAGTCACGGGTAGATAACAAATGTCAACAGTCATCATATTTTGGTGTGAGATTAGATGTAAACTTGACTTTATGTTCAATTCTCCTCAACACTTCCTACAATGTAAATGAAGCAATTCTATATTAGATAGAAACTAATGCATGTTATTTTAATGATTAAATAAACCCTTTGTTCTAGTAACAAGGAAGTCAGGATAAGAGCAACTTAGAAGGTTCTAGGTCCTTCCATAGCTTTTGTTCCAAAGAGCCCTTCCCTCCCTTTCAAAATATCATAGAAATGACAAATAAGATATTCTATATGTGGGTAATAGATAAATGAATGGGTGACTGGATGGACGGATAGGTAAAGAGAAAATAGCACAAGAAAAACAGCAAAGAGCAAAGGGCATCTTAAGTGGACTGGGGACATTGGGCACTTCCAGGAGTTAAGAGGTAGATGGAGTCAGAGACAAGGAAGTTTAGTTCCTGATAACTACTGGACACGTGCAATGAAAAAGACTGAATCAAGATGGGTTTGTAAGCAAATTTTATCACACTTCGGGAATCAAAATCTCCTGTGGTCTTTACACTGATCTAGAACACAGAAGAAAATGGAAAGACCTCATTCTCATTTACCCCACTGGAAAAATCCTGAAACCAAGATATAACTGAGAAATGAATTATAACCCAAACTTACCTAGTAAATAGACAGTCGACATCCTAAACAAAAAACTAGCAAATTAAAGACAGTTTTATATTAAACAATTATTATCCCTAATGGTGTGCTTCCCAGATTTCCCCGGTTATATAAAACATGTGGGTGTTTGAACTGGGAAATTTTGATTCAGTAGATTTGGGATAAGGCCATGGAACTTGTGTACGTGTGCATGTGTGTATACATACGTGTGTGTATGCATCTGTGTGTGTGTGTGTGTATTTGCCACATGCTCCAAGTGAATCTGGGCATCGGAAGAGTTTGAGAGTAGGTAATACATATAAAAGCAAAAAAGTGGCCTATCAAACCCCACTGTGTTCTAAATAACAAGTGCAAACAGAACCCTCATGCTCTTCCTTTCTGGCCTGGGCCCACAGACTGGCTCCTGAGAAGAATAATAAGGATAACAACAGAGCGCACATCTGCGTACCAGAGAGTACACCATCACATTCACAAGTACATGCAGGGAGTGGCCTTCAAGAAGCGTGTCCCTTGGGTACTCAAAGAAATCCAGAAATTTGCCATGAAAGAAATGGAAACAAAGATGTGTACCTCAACAAAGCTGTTCAGGCCAAAACACAAGGAGGGTCCCATGCCATATCCATGTATAGTTGCCTAGGAAACATGCCGAGGACGAGGGTTCCCCAAACTAACTCAATACCCTTGTTACCTATGCACCTGTCCCTACTTTCAAAAACCTACAAGCAGTCAATGTGGATAAAAGCTAACCACTGGCAATCAAGTAAAGTTATAAAACTGCCAAACACACACACACACACACAAACACACAAATACAAGCACACCCTATTCCAGATGTGAGAATGTGAAAATGGCTCAATATTGGGGAATCTATTATTTTAATTAATTATACTAATAGGTTAAAGAAGAAAAATATTCAATATACTTGGTAGATATTAAAAGAATATTTGATAGAAGAAAACACTTTTTTTTAGACAGAGTCTGACTCTGTTGCCCAGGCTAGAGTGCTGTGGCATCAGCCTCGCTCACAGCAACCTCATACTCCTGGGCTCAAGCAATCTTTCTGCCTCAGCATCCCAAATAGCTGAGACTATAGGCATGTACCACCATGCCTGGTTAAGTTTTTCTATATATATTTTAGTTGGCCAATTAATTGCTTTCTATTTGTTAGTAGAGATGGGGTCTCGCTCTTGCTCAGGCTAGTTTCGAACTCCTGACCTTGAGTGATCCTCCCACCTCAGTCTTCCAGAGTGCTAGGATTACAGGTGTGAGCCACCATGCCCAGCTGAAGAAAACATTCTTAATCTAAAAAATAACTCTTAGTAAAGAGAGAATTGAAGATATTTCAGAAATCAGCACTTGATGTAATATTTAATAATAAAATATAAATAGTAGGGACATTTCCATTAAAGCTAGGAACAAGAAAAACTATCCTAGCCGGGCGCGGTGGCTCACGCCTGTAATCCTAGCTCTTGGGAGGCTGAGGCGGGCGGATTGCTCAAGGTCAGGAGTTCAAAACCAGCCTGAGCAAGAGCGAGACCCCGTCTCTACTATAAATACAAAGAAATTAATTGGCCAACTGATATATATATAAAAAATTAGCCGGGCATGGTGGCGCATGCCTGTAGTCCCAGCTACTTGGGAGGCTGAGGCAGAAGGATCGCTCGAGCCCAGGAGATTGAGGTTACTGTGAGCTAGGCTGACGCCACGGCACTCACTCTAGCCTGAGCAACAAAGCGAGACTCTGTCTCAAAAAAAAAAAAAAAGAAAAACTATCCAGTACTATTACTCTTCAGCATTATCCTAAAGGCTTGAAAAGAAAGAAAGTTTTCACTACTGATAAATGTATTTTTTTTAAAGTATGCCTTAAAAACCAAGAGGAGTCATGGAAATCTTAGACACAAGTGGGCTCCCTGTGGACAAGTCTAATTTTCTTTAATATTTTCCTCAAACAAGCAAAAATAACAACTTTCCTATAATTCCCCCCAAAACAGGATAACCTCAAAACAGGATACAATATAAATTTAAAATAGCCATACTCCTAATACCAATAAAAGATAAAAAACATAAAAGATCAGATAGCATTAGGACAAGCTCACAGCTTAAAGGTTTGTCCTGATGGGTTACCTGCTATTACCTGAAAATGGTAGGGCTCGTCTAATCCGAGCATATAGGAGGTAGTTTTCGCCACCCATAAGGGGACTGCAGGTCATTAATTGCATTTGCATTTCCCGTGCCGTGGCTATATAGAAAGCTGTAGTTCTCAACATGGGAGAACCAATGCCAGCAGCAGGTGCAGCTTTACTTGGGAGCATGTTAATAATGCAAACTCTTGGACTCCATTTCCTGACCTACTGAATCAGAAACTCTGCAGGTAAGACCCATCCACCTGGGGTTATCAACTCCCCCGGGTGATTCTGGTGCCTGTTCACACTGGAGAACCACAAGTGTAAGGAAAGGGGCAAAGAGACACCTGTTGGGCAAACCTTCAGAATGCCTGGGGCCCCTACCAGTCTCGGACTAAGCACAGTGGGATGAGCAGTCCAGGGCTCTTTCCCAACTCTGAGACCAAGAAATATAAGCTTGACGCCAAAAGTCCCTGGGCCAAGTCAGCCCTTCGGTTGGAGTCTTTGGGTTTTCCCTGACATTTGTGGAAACCCTGGATAAGCCCAGCAAGAATCAATGGTAACTCCAAGACATCCAGGGACACTGTCTGGCCTAGTCATTGCTTAACTGACAGCACCCAGAATAGGCCTGGTACAACGTATGCAGTACCTGGTGCTCAGTATGTTTATTCGAGTGGATGAGTGAATGAATGAATGAATGAATGTCCTTTTATGCCTGTACAGGGATGAGCAGCTGTGAACCAGCAACAGAGGGTGGCTGGTCTGCCCAAGGGCACAGATTTCCAGTGAAAAGGTGTTGGCAAATGTTCCTGCATCAGAAGGCCAGGGGCAATGGAGCCCTTGAGATAAGAGTGGCCTCAACAACATCCTGTCCCTAGGTCGAGGATGGGGCAAAGACCCCGAGGGTTCCTCCACGTCCTGTGTCCCTTCGTCCTCTGCTCTGAAGGCCACAGAAGTGACCAATCTGGGGCCGACCACCGGCAATCCAATAAAGTTATTGGACCCTCAAAGCGAGGGTCCAGGCATCCCAACGTGTTCCGTCTGGGGCTCAGAGCTGCCAAGGCCATCGCTGGCCGTCGGTTTGGCACCTACCTTTTCCAGTTTAGAGTTTCTTTGAATGGCACAGTTTTCATTATTGCTTGAGATCTTTTTGCAATTGCTGCGGACAATTTCAACATCAATAATGTATTCCAGACAATATGTGA
Organism: Microcebus murinus; assembly: GCF_040939455.1. Classification (NCBI taxonomy): domain Eukaryota; kingdom Metazoa; phylum Chordata; class Mammalia; order Primates; family Cheirogaleidae; genus Microcebus; species Microcebus murinus. The sequence continues at coordinate 45,770,114 of NC_134119.1, read as the reverse complement.
CCTGTCAAGTAGTAATTGTGCAATTTTATTCAAAAAGGTCTTATTTTTTTTTAAAGAAAAGCATTGACAAACACAAAAATCACTCTCTCATGCTCTTTCCTTTTCTCCCTTCCCCCCTCCCAGGTGTATCTTTAGGGGAAAGCCTGGGATACCCACTGCCTGGATTCCTTTGCACAAGTGACAACTCCGGAAGCCACCTGGAGCTAGACACTTGGGGAACAGGCTCCTCTCTGGTTTAGGGCCCCCTTGAAGGCAAGACCTAATTCCATTTTCCATCCCAACGATTGGGGTATGCTGTATGCTCTATGAAGGATATGCAGGGAAGAAAGGGGTCCCCGGAAGCATCATTTCTCTGGGCTAGAGATGCTAAGGTTCACCTGGGCCTGATGAGGCGGCAGCCCCTCAGCCATACTGGGCCCCCTGCCCAATCCCTTTCACATACACACCCCTCAGACTCCTGTAAAATCTCCCACCCTTTGGGGTTTCCCCACCCAAGGCCCCTGCCGCCGGCTCAGGACACAGTCCCTGCAGGCCCGAGTTCATCTGCCTCGTCCTCTGTTGAGTCTTTCATGAGTAGAACAGCTGTCGGTTTATAGTAAGAAATCAGCATTTACTGAATTCATTGGTGATGGAATGCAATTAAGGCTAGTCATGCCATCCCTTTAAATCTGCTTTCATCTGGCTTTAACGGATTACAGTAGGAGAGGAGGGGACGTCTGCTAGTCAGGTCCAGGTTCTCTCTTTGCTTTCTCCACGCGTCAATAAGGCTGTGTTAGATTTTAGCTGAGCTCCAAAGAGTTAGCAGAGGAGACTCTGGCCTGTCTTGAAGGGGAGACGCTGGTTTGACAACAACATCGAGAGGTGCCAGCAGGGTTTGGGAGTTAGGTTTGTACTTAGGGAACCTTGAAAATACCGTGGAGGTGACCCTGACCCTCATCAGAGCTTCCTGGGAGTACAGTGAGCGTCCTGGCAGGCCCTGCGGAGGGCCAGCCTCGGGCCTTTGCAGTCAACAGCACCCCAGCCTCCTGGGGTAAGGCTATCACCCCTATTCTTTGTCAAGTAAGGAAACTGGGGCGCAGAGAGACTAAGTTATTATGTAGCTAGCAAGCAGCCGACCCTGGGGTCAAGCCATGGCGTCCCAGCCCTGCAGCAGGCATCCCTAACCCCCGCACTCTTGTTCCCGGGCTCCTTCACGGTTCGCTTTTATTTCAATTCATGTTTTCCCATGACCCCTCCAACAATGACCCATTGGCTGAGTACCTTTGTGACCCAAACCTGCACCTTTCACGGTGTAATTTCAAGCCACACCACCACCAGACCGACTGAAGCTGGTGTTCACGGTCAGCTGAGTCCCAACAACAGGCACCTTTTACTGAGCAGAGCAGGCAGGCCCCTGACCACCACGTTGCAAACTCCAGAGAGCACCTTGCCCCTCGGAATCCGAGAAAGAGATGCCTCCTAGAGTTGGGCCACTCAGGGCCCCGTGAAGAAGGCCACGTTTTTATAAACAGAAAATCGGTACGTCTCCACTTCTGCTAAATAAACGTGGGACTAAAATATTTTTAAAATGTTGTGCCTCTGTCCAACCCCACATTCCACGCACGCTACTTGGACGGATTAAAATATTGCCTGTGACAGCAAAATTGGAAAATATTCACAACGCCAGATATGTCTCCTCACCTTAGTGAATACATGAACATTTGATTTGCAGTTTTGAGGTTATGGGACATACATGCAAAGTAGTTAGAAGAACAGCCTAGGCATGTATGGAAAGTGCTCTACACGTGCACTGTCGTTATGGTGGTGTGCGAGTGGGTACACTTTTAATCACTCACGTATTTAGGATTTTTTGTATATCAGTACTTTTCTCACGTGCCCACTCTCTCAGTCTGGCTTCACTCTGTGCCCTTTACACAAATACCCTCCTATGTGAAGAAAACACCTTTACCCGCAGCTGGGCACGCAGCACTCTGGTCACCATGAAGATATACTTGTCCTCGCTCTCCTTGTTGTATTCTTGCATGGCAAACCACAGACACTGCTTCACGTTGGAGCTTGTGGTGTTGATGGTTTTAAATGTCCTCAACTCCATCGTCAACTCATTCTTCCCTGGGTCTGTGCTGGCCACCAGGCCCATGGGAAGGGTGAGGAGGAACAGGGAGAGCCACCAGGGTCTGCTCATGGTCCCTCAGTCAGGAGCACAGGTGAGTCCCCTCCTGGTCCTCCCGGGGCTGGAGCTGTGGGTGGCGTTGGGTGGGGTGGGGTGGCCGCTGCTGCCGCCACTGTGGATCCAAGGGTCTTACCGCCACACGCTGCTTCCTTCTCTCAGTATCAGACCAGCTGGATTCAAGACAGAGCCATTAGGGTCGCCCTTTAGCCCTTTCCTTCTCCAAGGAACCCCACCCACGGATCCAGTAAAGGAGCCTCGGCCACCAGCATCCTGCTTCTTACCCTGAATGCGGTCTGTGTTTCTGGGGAGAACTGCCCTGCACTCGGACCTGGATGTGTCCGCACCTACCCCGTGCCTGTCACCACCCACTGTTGTTACCTGCTTCTCAGGCCCAGCCGCGGCTCCCCTTCCCCCTTGCGGAGATGGGCGCTGCCCCCCACCCCACCCGGCTCTGGTTCTCTTGGTCTTCCGCGCTCTGCGCTCACGCCTGTGCCCTGCTCAGGGGGCTCTGTGGGTCCTGATCCCGGGCCTAGCTTGAACATCTGAGTCCACACAATGCAGGGAGGTCACACTTTGTGATGTAATCTAGCATCTGTGCCCTGCCTCGGTGAGGACACCTCTCACCTGCCCTCCTCTGGCCTTTTGGTTCATGCAGTTCTCAGATGGCCACAGACAGCAGGCAGCCTCTTGCCATGCCCTCGAGCGGAGGGCCTCCGGGGTCTCCTGCCCACCGTGCCACAGCCCCGGCCTCCTGAATGCCCGGCCTCTGGGCTCCACGTGTGTGGCCTGCAGCACCCCCTCCCTGCCCTGACAGTGCAAGGGTCACATGGCCCACCCTGATGCCAGGCCTGGGCCTGGGCCTGGGCCTTAGAGGGAGGAGGGGACCTCGATCCCACTGAGTTCTCAGAGATTCTGCTTTTCTGTAAAAATCCCAAATCAGTGTCCAGCAAGTTCCTAGAGGGGCAGAGAGGTGGGCATTCATCCCAGACTGTGAAGATTGATGGACCCTTGATCGCGAGGGAGGGCAATGTACATGTGGGCATAAATCTGCCAGGCAGGTTGTAAAACACTGCAGAGCGTGAATACTTCTCGTTGTATTTGAACTTTCTCCTCATTGACGGATTATTTGGTTATTTCTTATTTTCAGCTGTTACAGGCAGTACTGTGGTGAGCAATACTTTTCCAATATCTTTGTGACAGTGCACAAATTTTTTTGCATAACAAAAGTCTAGACGGGGAATCGATGCAAAGCTGTATACCCATTTAAATTTATTATTTATTGCCAAATTGCTCATCCTTAATTATGTATTCATAATTTTCAAATTGTCTTGCATACTAAAAGCACTTGGGGAGTTTTAAGACACCAGCCCACACCTCATTGATAAAATCAGAATCTCTGGAAAAGAATCTTTAAAAGCAACAATTTTTAAAGTTCCCCCAAGGGAGCTGGGCCCACCAGCTCACGCCTGTAATCCTAGCACTCTGGGAGGCCTGGACAGGAGGATCGCTTGAGCTCAGGAGTTTGAAACTAGCCTGAGCAAGAGTGAGATCCTGTCTCTACTAAAAATAGAAAAATTAGCCAGGTGCGGTGGTGTGCGCCTGTAATCCCAGCTACTTGGAAGGCTGAGACAGGAGAATCGCTTGAGCCCAGGAATTTGAGGTTTCTGTGAGCTAGGCTGATGACACAGCACTCTAGCTGGAGTAACAGAGTGAGACTCTGTCTCAAAAAAGAAAAAGTTCCCCCAAGGCTTCCAATTGGCAGCCAAGTTTGAAAACCAGTGTACTGCATCCATGCTTCCTGAATGCTAATGTTCATGTGAACCACCTGGGAATCTTTTTTACATGCAGGTGCTGATTGGGGGGGGAGTGCAGGGGAGGGTGCAAGGCCTGAGAGTCTGCATCTCTAACCAGCTCCCAGGTGATACAAATGCTGCTGGTTCTCAGACCACAATTAGAGTAGAGAGATATTGAACTGTGACAATCTTTGCTTCTCTGCATCTTTACCTTCTGCCTAGTTATTCTTTCTTAGTAGGATAGGAGAATAATTACGTTTGATTGATTTGATTTGTCTTATTTACGTTACTGGTCAGGGTTAAGCATGCTCTCATATAGACTTACGGGTCTGGGAACACATGATCTGGGTCCCACCTTCCCCTGTGGTGAAGCCAGCTCTGTCACCCTGAAATAAAGCCACACATCCAAGCCCCAGGCCAGCCAACCTGCAGTCAGCCTGCAGACCCATGCACTTTGTGGTGAAGACCTGTTGTGGTTCTCCACCAGGTTGGGGCAGGTTGTTACACAGCACATCTGTGCCAATAGCTGACTGATACACACACACATTCACCAAATTGAAACAGTAATTCTAGGATTTAGATTTTGGAGAAATATGTGGTAGTGGTTGTTAATTAGGTAAAAGATCCAAGTCTTATGCCCCTAATACTCAAATAATCCTTTGTTCTTCATAAGCAAACACACACACACACATGGGCTGTATGTGTGAGTTCCTAATATATTTTGGGATAATTTTGGGATATTTTGGCCTAATATATTTGGGATTTCCAATATCTCTCTACTCAATATCTCTCTACTCATACATGACGTATGTGTGTAGGCGTGTGTGTGTCTCACATTTTCTATGTCCATTCATCTGTCAATGAAGCCTTAGGTTGATTCCATATCTTGGCTATTGTGATTAGTGCTACAGTGAACACAGGAGTACAGATATCTCTTTGACATTCTGATTTAATTTCCTCTGGATATATACCCAGAAGTGGGATTGCTGGGTCATATGATAGTTCTACTTTTAATCCTTTGAGGAACCTCCATTCTGTTTTCCATAATGACTGTACCAATTTACATTCCCACCAACAGTACACAAGGATTTTCTCCACATCCTTGCCAAGATTTGTTGTCTTTTGACAACAAATTAATAGCCATCCTAACAGGTATGAGGTGGTATCTTATTGTGGTTTTCATTTGCATTTCCCTGATGATTGGTGGTGTTGAGCATCTTTTCATATATAATACCTGTTGGCCATTTGTATGTCTTTTTTAGAAAAATGTTTATTCGTGTCCTATGTTAATTTTTTAATCAGATTTTTTTTCCTATTGAGTTGTATGAGTTCCTAATATTAGGAACATTAGTCCCTTATTGGATATATGTGCTACAAATATATTTTCCTGTTCTGTAGTTTACCCTTTCATTTTGTCAACTGTTTACTTTACCATGCAGAAACTTTTGTTTGAGGGAATCCCACTTGATAATTTTTGCTTTTGTTTCCTGTGCTGTTGGTGTCATATCCAAAAATGTATTGCTGAGACCAAAGTCAAGGAGTTTTTCTCCTACATTTTCTTCTAGGGATTTCATGGTTTCAGGTCCTATGCATAAGCCTTTAACCCATTTTGAATCGATTCTTCGATATGGTAGGTAGAATTCTAAGAAGGCCCCAAGATATACCCTCTGAGATATAGATCCTGTGCAATCCACCCCCTTGATTGTGGGTCGGACATAGGAATATGATGGAATATCAGTCCTGTGATTAGGTTAGGTTATATGGCAAAGGTGGCGGGTGGTACATAGACATAATTAAGGTCCCTAACCTGTTAACTTTAAGATAATATATAAAGAGAGATGTTCCTGGGTGGACCTTACCTAATCAAATGAGTCCTTTAAAGGAGGGTATATAGAGAAGATTCACTTCTAGAATGGCAGATTGAGGAGCTTCATGGACCTATTCCCCATGGAAAAGCAAGGAACTCAGACCATGCAAAACTATCTTGAAAAAGAATAAAGTTGGAGGACTCATGCTTCCCAATCTCAAAATTTACTATAAAGCTACAGTATTCCAAACAGTATGGTACTGACATAAAGATAGATACGGAGATCAGTGGAATAGAATTGAGTGTCCGAAAACAAACTCTCATGTGATCTTGGAGGCGGACCCCCCAAGCCTGTCTTAGTCCGTGGTCTTGGCTGACACCAGGATTACAGCAGCAAGATGCTGAGCAGAGGACCCAGAGAAGTCTGACACACAAAAACTGAGATACTGAGATCACGAGTGGGTATTGTTTTAAGCTGCTAAGTCTGTGGTTATTTGTTACATAATATAGAAAACTAATATAGAAACAAAAACAGAAAAAGGAAAAAATAAGACAAAAAATACAGTCATCAAAATATTTATATGCCTAATGAGAAAACTGCGGGACAAAAGATAAGTGATCAACTTTTTATCTGATAGTTCTGAAGCCTAAAATTGGTAGATCGAGAAGCCAAAAAACAAGCAGAAATGAAAAGACTTGAAGAATACTCTAAAAGTCTTTAGCATAAAATGCCATACCCAACATTAAACACTACCAAATTAAGGATTTCTGATCAACAAAGGACACTATTAACAAAAGTCAATAGACAGATGATAGCATAGATGAAGACACTGGTCATGTCTAGCACTAACAAAAATTAACATCTAGGCAGAAAATCAGTGTGGAGATGAACCTGATAACCAACAGAGAACATCCTGTGTTTCTCAAAATCTCCGTTATAAAAGGACCAGTTATATTGTTTGGTTTTGTTTTTAATTTCAAACCACTGCATACTGATACTTTTTAAAATACAAAATCGCATGACAGGGTATTGCAATAATATCAAATTGCTATGAAAGCCTGTCAGTCCCTACTCACAATTTCCATACTTATCTTACAGTGGGCTAGTAACGAACACATGGGCACCAGTCCACAGAACGTACTTCGAATAGCGGTCTCTTAGAAAACTCAAGAAGGCCAGGCGCGGTGGCTCACACCTGGAATCCTAGCACTCTGGGAGGCTAAGGCGGGTGGATTGCTCAAGGTCAGGAGTTCGAAACCAGCCTGAGCAAGAGCGAGACCCAGTCTCTACTATAAATAGAAAGAAATTAATTGGCCAACTAAAAATATATAGAAAAAATTAGCCGGGCATGGTGGTGCATGCCTGTAGTCCCAGCTACTCGGGAGGCTGAGGCAGGAGGATTGCTTGAGCCCAGGAGATTGAGGTTGCTGTGAGCTAGGCTGACGCCACGGCACTCACTCTAGCCTGGGCAACAAAGCGAGACTCTGTCTCAAAAAAAAAAAAAAAAAAGAAAAAAGAAAACTCAAGAAGCTTAAAGATATCAGAAAAACAGAGAGAGAGAGAGAGCAATCTTGAAAAATAAATAAGCTAATATTAGGAGGCTGTAATTTTCAGAAGGGAAATCTGAGAGCTGGAACTACGGGCCTGACTAATTTTTCTATTTTTATAGAGACAGGGTCTCACTCTTGCTCAGGCTGGTCTTGAGCTTGAGCAACCCATCAAAAGATGTTCAAACCCATAACTAACCAAAGAAGTGCAAATGAGTATCACCAGTGAAATGGGTACTCCTTTTCCCCTATTAGCCTATTAAAAATTAGAAAGTTAGGCCAGGCATGGTGGCTCATACCTATAATCCTAGCACTCTGGGCAGCCGAGGTGGGAGGATCGCTTGAGCTCACAAGTTCGAGACCAGCTGAGCAAGCATGAGACTCCGTCTCTACAAAATATAGAAAAATTATCTGGGCACGGTGATGTGCACCTGTAGTCCCAGGTACTCAGGAGGCTGAGGCAGGAGGATCACTTGAGGCAGGAGTTGGAGGTTACAGTGAGCTACGATGATGCCACTACACTCTAGCCAGGGCAACAGAGAGAGACTCTATCAAAAAAAAAAAATTAGAAAGATAGATAATGGTGAGACTGCCACAGGA